>NC_086319.1:35810584-36140584 GCF_036172605.1 Pelobates fuscus | reverse complement strand
ACTCAGCTTGCACCATTGTTGGAACTTGTTCATCTCCATAAATTGTTAAAGAAATTATTTTCAACTAAAATTGGAGAAAGGTGGTTTCCCTGGATTATTTTTTTTAAAAAGCAAAAATGAGTTGTGGGTTGCTATTTGCATCAGATAGATAGCCACCTTTTTATACCATGCTTTGGTTTTTTGTAAAATAAGATATGGCTGCATCAGCTGATCAGCCAAATGAACACCCCCCCATGTACTTATTATACGCCCTGATGCAAACTGGTTTGGACTCTACTCTGCCCCGGACAGAGACATCTGACATGCGTTCGTCATGGATGGTGGTTAGCATGTTGACATCCTTCCTGGCCCTAAATTTTAGTGCAAGCACTTCAGCTTTGCGAAGTGCTTTACATTCGCCTTTTTTTTATTTTGCATCTATGAGAGATCGTGGAAAGTCTTTGGACTTTCCAGTTGACCAGGGTCCAGTTGACCATCTTTCCCCTCATATACATGAAAGGCAAATGTGTATCCACTTTCGCTCTCGCACAGTTTGTACAGTTTTATGCCATACCTAGAGCGCTTTGAGGGGATGTATTGTCTTTGTATGGATACATTTTGTTGGGGGGTATAAACATCCGAAGATTTGCCCTGAAAATGGTCTAGCAGTGGGCGTATTTTATAAAGCCTATCGTATTGGGGGTGATATCTAGGGTGACAGAGGGTATTGTCACTGAAATGTAAAAATCTCAGCAGTAACTTGTATTTGGCTCTAGGCATGGTTTGGGAGAATACTGGACTAGACATTATTGGGTTGGTGCTCCAGTATGAGCGAATCGATAGCTTCTTTATAATCCCCATGAGCATTGTAAGAGCCCAGAATTTTTTAAGCTCTGGGACATCTGTGGGATGCCAATCATGCTCCCTGACTGTATAGCTACCTGGATTGTTATCAATAAATTGGGTAGCATACAAGTTAGTCTGGGAAGCAATCTCCTCCCAGATGGTATCCCCTAAATATAGTTCTACATACTGCATTGGGGAGAAGCCATCCACATTAACATTAATGCCTGCGTTGGCACTAAAAGGGGGGACGTTGGGCTCGGCTAACTGCGGAGGTACCCAGTCCTCTTCCACATTCGGCGTAACAGAGGAAGCACAGCTTCTTTCTTCAGCCGGCTTACACATAGATGACATGTCGTCTTGACTAGACGTGTCATAAAACTAACCTGGGTCAAAATCTGATGCAGTGTCAGTGGCGTCAGAATCTGAGGCCAAGAAGGCATATGCTTCCTGCAAGTTATACATACACTGCATGTTTTACACACGACTAAAACAAATTACAAACACACACATTTTTTTTAATACTTTTTTTTCTTTTCTTTTTTACTAAAACAGAATTAACAGCAATCTCTAAACTAACTCCTGTCACAAAAATCTAATGGAGATCTGGGGGAAGGAAACTGACTGACTAAGACAGACCAAGACAGACCAAAACAGACCAAAACAGACCAAGACAGACCAAGACAGACCAAAACAGACCAAGACAGACCAAAACAGACCAAAACAGACCAAAATAGACCAAAACAGACCAAAACAGACCAAGACAGACCAAGACACAGATTTTTAAAACAAATGTAACCCTTTAAGGGCATAAAAAATACAGACAGTACAAATGCACTGCTGTAACAGATCTGGCAGGGAAGCGGTTAAAACTGATTTTTTATTCACTTTAGATACTGTATAAAGCTCTGGAACACTTCTGCTGCAACAAACTATCACACTATCTGTCTCTCTCGCCTCACAAAACTCTACAGAGGAGAGAGGGGCAGAGATCACTGTCAAAGTGAGTGTTTGTAACACCCACTTTGACAGCAGCCAATTGTGAGCGATCGCTGTTCACTCACACGCCGCAATTGGCTGTTACTATCTGCCTGGGATGTCTGGCAGATAGTTACAGCGTTATACTGGCGGGAGCAATCTTTGATCGCTTCCTGCAGCCCGTTTTACGCCATGACGGTTCAGGAAGGGGTTAACAAGACATTATTTTATATATGTGTGTGTGTCACAACAACCTGTTTAGTTCTTAGCTATATGCTGACGGAAAAATCACAATGACAACTCCTAGACCAGAAGCAGAGCTACGCTGAAGAGATATAAAAGGCTGAAACTGGACAGTTCGTGTTTGGTTTCTGGTCCTTGGTCATTTTGAATCTTAATCCATGATTTGCCATAAAAAGCTGTATTTATGACAGTGCTACATTGCTAGAGATACTTGCATTAATGCAGGATGAAGTCTGAAATATGCCTGTCTGTGCTCGTTTGCATGTCAAGCTGGAAAGGATTGTGGTAACTTGATTTCTTGGAATTACTGTCCAAAAGGTGGACTTTTTCCAAGGATTCATTTCAGATATGCAGAAGATGGACAATGGTAATTTTTTAACTTTAGAGACTTTATCATGTTTGGTCTGACCACAACTTTTTTATTACTTAGCTATGTGTGTATGTGTGTGTGTTTAAAATAAACAGCATTGGCTTATGTATTAAAAATAAATGTTGACGTACTATGAATATAGCAGTGGATCTTTAATGTTAGGGATGTTTTACACTGTGTAAAAAATATCAAGTAATTAAAGGCGCTAGTGAATAATTACAAGTGAAAAAATATGTTTTACACTGATCATGTCTCTAGACGTGTACATGGCAACAATTGTTGGTTCTTTCAAAACGGTATGGTTTGGAATTTTTTACATTTTTCGGCCCTGAGGAATTTTGGTCAAAGATTTTTCAGTTCAATTCAAAATTACAGGTTGGTTTGAAAAATTTCGGATTGATTTGAAAATTCCTGGGGAAATCCAAAAATGAAGGAAAAAAAGTGCGTGTAGCGTCCCTTTAACAAACAAACTAACAAAAAAAAAACAACTCTCACACTGTAAATGAGTGATTTAAAGCTGGTGTCAAGTGGCAGTGACTACTAGACTTGTGCAGTGATGACGGGGAAAATATTTGGTTCTTCTGAATTGATTTAATTTAAAATTCTAATATTCAAGGACACCGATTCAGATGAAATTCTGCTGAATTTAAATTCAGACTGAACAGAATCACGGTGTCTACTTAGAGACATGTTAATATATCTTCATGGCTATGTCAAGCACCAATACGCAAAAAAGTCTTGCTTTTCTTAGGAGGCTAAAACTTGACTTCTGATGTTTTTTCTTCAAGATGAGTTCCAAAAGCACTCATTGAAATAAAAAAATTCAAAAAATAAAAATGTTGTAGTGGTCATCTAAATGAGAATTAATTATGTGGATTGTAGATGATTATAAATAAAGAAAAGCCAATAGTACTTAAAATCAGGAAGGTTTCTTTATAGTTTGTTGCCTATAGTATTGATGTTTCCTTGGAGTGAATTTATTATTACAATATTTGTAGAGCCAATATATATATTTTTTCTCAAAAATAATCACAAAATACATATTATCTGTGTCTCAAAAATGGAACTGGTTGGTTACAGCAGATGGCAAATTATCAATTTGAAATATGCCATTCTAGAGCCAGCATAAAATGAACATCTGTTATTCAGAATTATGTCCTAATTGTACATGGTCAGATGATTACCAAAGTAACGGCTGGCTTTATATGTACATGGAAACCAATAACGGGGGCCTTTGTGAATTCAACACGTAAAGCAGCCTAAATAACATGCCCAAACGATTCTATGTTATTCAAGTTTACTTTAAATATATTGGAACAATCTTGTATTTATTAACGAAATGCTGGGTTATCTTTCTGCAAAGAGAAAGACAATTAAAATAAATAAATAAATAAAATAAAAATAATGTATATAATAGTTTTGCGTTGATTATTTTGAAAGGACAGGTTCTTGTATTATTATTTGTGCTATTTTTAAGAGCATTTAGTTTTAAATTTGGATCTAGAATATATGTAAGATCATCAGTGCACAGCAGGGCATATCATATCAAAAAACAATTCAATTTAGAGGTAGTTCATACCATAAATACATTGCTCATAGATACATACTTTTTCACAATCCATGGGATTCCATGTTACTATGAGTAACTTGGATTTTGTGTGCATAGAAGTCAATTTAATAAGTGATTTGCCCTTACTGTAGCTATATGATACGTATCCATTAAGGTTTGATGGGCATGGAGTTAAACATTTGGTTGTGCTTAATAAAAACAATGGAATTTAAATTTCTATAGTCATAGAGGTTTTAGACTGCAAATTAATGTAAACCTATGATTGCACCATGCGACCTCTGGATTATCCCTCCTGTGGGTTTGCAATGTCACATACTTGGATTCCAGGCTTCATACACAAAATGAAGCCTAGCCTCCGTACACAGCACAGGTTGGGAACTGGGAAGCCATTAATAAATAAAGGCAGCTTGATACAAGTGGAGTGGAAGCAGCCTTTAATTAAATGCAAATAAAGACTAAACACTTATATTGTGGCTGCTCTGGGCCTGTTTCAAAGCATGAGCCTTGAGTTTCCACTCCAATAGCTCCTAAATAACACACAAAAAAACAAATTTCTGATTGTATAATTCTGAGAATGTAGATTCTTACTTTATTTGATTTATTTAATGAATTAATTAACAAATGTGAAGAGGTTAACAGATTTTCCACAACGGTATCGTTATACATAACATCATACTTGCAAAAGCATACTATTCAATTATATAATTTTTATATAATTTTTCAACTGTAGGGTAATAACTTCTTGATCCAAGGATAAATCTGACTGCCATTCTGGAATAAAGATGGAGTTTTTTTCCTAGTTTGTTGCAAAATTCGAAGTGCTTCAAACTTTTTTTTTTTCCTTCTTTTGGAATAATAAAAAGGCTGAACTTGATGGAGACATGTCTCTTTTCAGCCTATGTAACTCTAGAACTATGCCAAAGCAGATTCATTTTAGCTTCTGCCTTCATGTAAAAACGTTTGCAAATATAGCGCACAGATTACTTTGCCAACAGTATTTCTTTTCATTTAACAGGCAATCTATTTTAAGCAAAGCAATGGGGGGGTGCAATTTTTAATGCAATCTCTTTCAATATTTCAATAACTATAATTTTATGAATATAACATGCCAGCATATCATTTGCATGCGTTAGACAGTGCTAGATTATTCCCCCGAAACTATAGCACAATCTAAGTGTCAAGTGGTAGAAATGTAGAGATGAAAATTAGATATGACACATTTAAGTGTACACAACGAGGAGGTGATAATTTAGAATGTTCAAATGCATTCAAAATAATGTAATGTGAAACTTAAGCAAAGACCATGGGATGGCTAAAGCAAGATGTTTTACTTTAATGTTTCTTTATATCGAAAAACCAACAATGAGAGCAGTCAGCGCTCATCCATAGAGGCACATGGGGCAGCTTCAAACCAGCAACAGCAGCTCCTGGTCTCTGCCAAATATAAGTCTATAATATTCTCTTTTTCTCTCCCCCAATAGCCCTAGTGACTGCCTAAGGGCTAATCAAGCAAGGGAATTTTCTCAAATGTATAATTTAGACATATAAAGCCAGGGAAGCCCAGGGATGACAAGAAGAGGGGGACACAGACCACTGTCCTGCCTGTCACTAATAGTCTTAATAACTCGTACTGCACATACCTATTGCCTTCTTTAAAGATCTCAGTCACTCTTCAGCTGAGACCTGAGACACTCGTGCTGTGGCTTGTGGAAAAGTTGTGAAGCTTCAAACTGCAGGACTGGGGCTACGAGCCACTGACTGAGAGTGAAATTAGTCCTTACACTGCGGTGATCAATGTGCTTTAGATACAAATCGAAATGAAATAGCTATGATCTATAAACTCTGTTACAGAGAACAAGAGATACAGAGACCTAGGGCTAAAATTAGTAGGTTTCCTAAAAATAAATGATATTTTTATATAGCTGCTGGCAATTGCCTGTTTGAAGTCATTTGTCATGCCTTAACTATGGTATCCTCTTACTTCCTGGTTCCACGGAGCCTAGCCACACCCCTTTATGACACGGTCTGCCTATTTAATCTGACTGCACCAGCTGATCAGGGCTGGATTATTGAACTACGTTCCTTACTCACAACCCGGCTACAACTTCGTTGTGAAAGCCTCTGCTACCAGACCGGACTGAAAGACTCTGCAAAGTTCCCTTCACCTCTCCTCATCCACGACTAAAGATTAAACACTCTTCATACGCCTCTGAGGAGATCTCGGGAACCAGTGTTCTATATGCCGGAAGCTAAGTAAAACCAATGTGATAAGAGTTGCATCTAAAAGCTGTTATTACCTGTCTCCAAAAGTCCTTCGGTAAAAACAATCCCGTTACAGCTAACTTCAACTCATACTTCATATCAGTGATCTGCATCTGTCTTGCTTCATTTAAAGTATGGAACAGCTATTGTAATTACTTATCACCTAAACCGTTAACTCTACTAAGAGACTCTTTATTGATTCAGTGTCTGCAATTTACTACCGTTTACTCCTTAAAGCTACAGTGCCTGTAACTGTGGACTTCAGTTATCATTTACTCCTTAAAGCTACAGTGCCTGTAATTGTGGACTTCAGTTATCGTTTATTACTTAAAGCTACAGTACCTGTAAATTGGAATTAAAGTATTTTCCTTTTTCTTTCGTTAATAAATATTCAACTATACGAAATCTGCAGTTGTGTTCCTTCATAACAAATGTTTAAACGTGACATCATTACTGAAAGATGCATTAGCGGTTACTAAGATTCAGCATTGTACATACGTGATCCAGGAAGAAACTTATGTTGGATTTCTTTCTTTCTTTCTTTCTTTCTTTCTTTCTTTCTTTCTTTCTTTCTTTTTTATCTTTCTCCTTTCTTTTATTTTCTCAGTGGTGATGGTTATGTAAAATAAAGGAGAGGGAGAGGGAAAAGGAATAAAAAGAAAAAAGAAAAAAAAAATTCATAAAAGTCAAACTGTGGTATGTCAGAGAGAAATTTCCGACTTATCTGTAGATTTTCAGTAGATAATCCTCTAGTATTATTGTTGGAGCCTCTCTTCACTTTTAATCAATTAAGAGTGGGGGTTTCCATTAAATAATCAGAGGCTGCATGTATCCATATGTACATGTATTCATGTACAATATTCAAAAATTCATAGTAGATAATGATGGAAATGTCTTAGGCAGTTGTTAAATTAAACTTTTATCATAGATGTCTTATCCTCTTCCCCCATATGCTCTCTCCTTATTCCATGGTTCGCTGGTAAGCCTGAAATAGAACTGATCCTCCAAGATAGTGAAATACCTTACATCCGTCGGCAACACCTCAGTCGGCGTTCCCCAGGAGTCGGCAGCAAGAGATAGCATGTAATTACCCTTGAAAGCCAGACAGGGGGGTATGCAAAATGCCCTCATATGACAGGTACAGCTTGAGCAGCCAGATCTCAGGTGACTGGCAGGCGGCTGACTGCTAGCGGATAGCGGCAGGCTGCTGGCGGCAATCGGCGGATGGCAAGGAGAGTCCAGCAAACAGCAATCGGCTGACTGCTAGCGGATAGCGGCAGGCTGCTGGTGGCAATCGGCTGACGGCGGACGGCAAGGAGAGTCCAGCAAACAGCAATTGGCTGACGAATAGCGGATAGCAGCAGGCTGCTGGCGGCAATCGGCTGACGGCGAACGGCAAGGAGAGTCCAGCAAGCAGCAATCACATGGAGCCCTTCTTCCCAAGATGTTTCCCTGCTTCGGAGCTCGCTGCTATCCACGTGCGTGCGTGCTCACGTCATCCTGCGAGAGATCATGGAACTTATACTGGATTTAAAACACTTTTTTGTTTTGGCTTGGAACTAGCTGGACCTAGCATATTGCAATACAAAAAGAAAGCAGCCTGATCCTCCTTCTCCTACAGAGCACCACAATTGTGGAACGACCTCCCGCACAATGCAACTGTCATGGTTGATTATATATTTCCTACCTGTTCTATGTTAAATTTTGTATTTATTGTGTATTAATATTGTAACGGATCACCTGGCACCCCGACTTGGTACCTCCGTTAATGGATGCTCCTAGTGCTTCCTGAGGACTCCAAGCACTCTGGCAGACACCACAATCACCGAATCCGAGAAACCTTTAAATTCTCCCAAGCGTATGAATGCTGTAGACCATTGAATAGGAACCATACGAATAGGCTTGTACTCCTAGCAGTCAACTGGAACAGCATACAATAAATCCTTCCCCCAATAATGAGACGACACATCACTTTGAGGGTAAAACAGGAACTCTGGACTGGCTCATCCAGCCTGGCTTTTATTTCCAACTCACACATACAGGCCACACCCAGGGGGAGGCATAAAAGAACCAATGACATAGATGTTACCTCCCACACATCCCCTCCCCTTAGTGTGACACATAATCCCATTATGCATACAGTGTAAAATATACTTTTACACAACATTCATAACTATAAAACCATACATCACATTCACATAAAAATACATATCCACAATCAATCCATTCAGGGGAACAACATATTAAAAAATGGCATGAATCCGACCAGGGGTTCAAATGTTACTAAAAGTATCTTTTGTTCCTTTTTGGCTGGCAGAAAAACATCCCCACAATGCACCCTGGTTTCCTCCCTTCTCCCTGGAGTTAATTGGAGAAGTAATCCAATTACCCAGGACTAAAGGCAGACTCCATTAACCACATGGTTGCAAAACAACATAAAACACTTTAAAATACATAAAGTCACATTTACACATAACACACAGACATTTCACCTATCCCCAGATAGCTGGGATCTGCACGCACAAAACTACCGAATAGCGCGCAGATCCTACTCACACAGTACAATTGCCATGGAGCTAAAGTCTTTCCCATAGTCTTTCATTATATGAATAGGCTCCATGGTATGGCTATCTGGGGTATCACATTCCCATAAAGTCTGGTCCATAGTCCAAAGGCAAGAGGCGGGCAATCAGCCCCCTCCAAGGACACGTGGCGAGGTCGGTTTCGCCACACTTCTCCCCTTTACCCCCCAGACTAACAGGGTACTTGACCTCCTGCCGGTCAGTGCCCTTGTTAGTCCAGCAGCCCACCCACAAGACAGAAACAGCAGAGCAGCCCACCCACAATAAACAGTTACTACACCTGGGTGAGGGAGAATCTTGTCCAGGTTCAGGTGCCTCACCACGGCTGTGTGGGGGACTGGTAGGCTGCCTTGGTAGGTTGCTGAGGGGGCAGAGACCAGCGGTACTCTGTCCTGTTGCCAGCACTACCACGGGAGTAGTCTGGTTGGAGCCTGGTTGCCGGAGACCGACTGTCTCCCCTTTAAATACACCGCTCTGCTGCTGGAGACCGACTGTCTCCCCTTGAGTTACACAGCTCTGCTGCTGGAGACCGACTGTCTCCCCTTTAGTTACACAGCTCTGCTGCTGGAGACAGACTGTCTCCCCTTGAGTTACACAACTCTGCTGCTGGAGACTGACTGTCTCCCCTTTGGCTAAACAGCCCTGTTGTGGGGGGGCAGGACCAACCGTCCCTACCCCCTGTGCTGGAAGTGCAGAGACCACGGTCCCATCTGCACAGGTGTGGGGCTTACAGTCTCCCCCTGGTACGTTAAGCTGCCGCTGGGGAGAGGTGGTAACCAGCTCCTCTCCTATTAGAACACTCTGCCGCTGGGGAATGGAGACTGGGCTCTCTATTCCCTGTACATTAATAATCTGCCGCTGGGGAGAGGTGGTAACAATCTCCTCTCCCATACATACTTCCAGTTTCTGCGGAGGGAGACCGACTGTCTCTCCTCCCAACACAGAGTCCTGCTGTTGGGGAAAGGAGGCTGGGCTCTCCATTCCCTGCTGGATACTCTGCCGCTGGGGAATGGAGACTGGGCTCCCAATTCCCTGTACATTAATAATCTGCCGCTGGGGATAGGTGGTAACAATCTCCTCTCCCATACATACTTCCAGTCTCTGCGGAGGGAGACCGACTGTCTCTCCTCCCAGCACAGAGTCCTGCTGTTGGGGAAAGGGGGCTGGGCTCTCCATTCCCTGCTGGATACTCTGCCGCTGGGGAATGGAGACTGGGCTCCCAATTCCCAACAAATCACACTGCCGCTGGGGAGCGAGGATGGCCCCTTCAGCTCCCTGTAACTTGGGCACAGAGACCACGGTCCCATCTGCGCTGGTGTGGGGCTTACTGTCTCCCCTTGGTGTGCTAAGCTGCCGCTGGGGAGAGGGGATAACATGCTCCTCTCCCTGAACCGTAGACTGCCGCTGGGGAGCAAGGACGGCCCCTTCAGCTCCCTGTAGCTTGGCCGCAGAGACCATGGTCCCATCTGCGCTGGTGAGGGGCTTACTATCTCCCCTTGGTGTGCTAAGCTGCCGCTGGGGAGAGGGGGTAACAAACTCCTCTCCCTTACACACTTTCAGCCGCTGGGGAGAGGGGATAACTGGCTCCTCTCCCTGAACCGTAGACTGCCGCTGGGGAGGAAGGACGACACCTTCAGCTGCTTTTTTGTCTGCTAGACCCTGCAGATACGCTGCCGCTACTTTCCTTGTGCTCTGTATGTATTTCTCCTCCGGGGGTTCTGGTCCAAAGAAAGCCAGCAGCATTTTCATCATAGCGTCAAACTCCTGTTGACTGTAACTGGGCGCCATGCTTGCCCTGCCGACGTTGCTTCTTTTGTAGATAGGGGCGCTGTACGGGTACTAGCGTTGCCCTCCCTTTGTAATCCAAACGAACTGTGTCTCCGAGCTGCTTTACCTCACACTAGGACGCCATCCCACCGCTTGCCACCAATGTAACGGATCACCTGGCACCCCGACTTGGTACCTCCGTTAATGGATGCTCCTAGTGCTTCCTGAGGACTCCAAGCACTCTGGCAGACACCACAATCACCGAATCCGAGAAACCTTTAAATTCTCCCAAGCGTATGAATGCTGTAGACCATTGAATAGGAACCATACGAATAGGCTTGTACTCCTAGCAGTCAACTGGAACAGCATACAATAAATCCTTCCCCCAATAATGAGACGACACATCACTTTGAGGGTAAAACAGGAACTCTGGACTGGCTCATCCAGCCTGGCTTTTATTTCCAACTCACACATACAGGCCACACCCAGGGGGAGGCATAAAAGAACCAATGACATAGATGTTACCTCCCACACATCCCCTCCCCTTAGTGTGACACATAATCCCATTATGCATACAGTGTAAAATATACTTTTACACAACATTCATAACTATAAAACCATACATCACATTCACATAAAAATACATATCCACAATCAATCCATTCAGGGGAACAACATATTAAAAAATGGCATGAATCCGACCAGGGGTTCAAATGTTACTAAAAGTATCTTTTGTTCCTTTTTGGCTGGCAGAAAAACATCCCCACAATGCACCCTGGTTTCCTCCCTTCTCCCTGGAGTTAATTGGAGAAGTAATCCAATTACCCAGGACTAAAGGCAGACTCCATTAACCACATGGTTGCAAAACAACATAAAACACTTTAAAATACATAAAGTCACATTTACACATAACACACAGACATTTCACCTATCCCCAGATAGCTGGGATCTGCACGCACAAAACTACCGAATAGCGCGCAGATCCTACTCACACAGTACAATTGCCATGGAGCTAAAGTCTTTCCCATAGTCTTTCATTATATGAATAGGCTCCATGGTATGGCTATCTGGGGTATCACATTCCCATAAAGTCTGGTCCATAGTCCAAAGGCAAGAGGCGGGCAATCAGCCCCCTCCAAGGACACGTGGCGAGGTCGGTTTCGCCACAAATATTGTTTTTGTATTTTATTGTACCCTAATTGTAACAATGCAATGATTTGTGGATCCAGGATATACTTGAAAACAAGAGAAATCTCAATGTATCTTTCCTGGTAAAATATTTTATAAATAAATAAGAGTTTTTTATTCTTCCCCATCAATAAACTTCTATCAGCTGGATTCTATTACAAGTAATAAACTCTTGGGTAAGTGAACAATAGTTTTGCCTATCAATATCTACAGGATATTGCTGTCAAGTTACATGTCTGAAAATGTTTGCAGTTGGTGAGTGTTTAGACATTTGTTAGATATTTATTAATTGATTAACATAAGTGTTGATTTTGTTTTATATCAGTATGCCCAAACAGACAGTCAGTAAAAAATGGGACAAAACAGTTTTAGATACATAAATGATAAAAGGAAAGTAAGTCAAGGATTAGTTAGATTAAAAACAAAAGAAGGAAGGTATACAGAAGAGGATAAAGGTCTAACTGACTGCCTCAATGAATATTTTTGTTCAGTATTTAAAGAAGGAAAGGGACCTCAGTTAGAAAAAAGGACAAAAAAGTCATTTGTTCTATTTCAACTGTCAAAATAAGTCAATGAAGCCTGATGAAATACACCCAAAGTTATTAAAAGAGCTTAGTGGTGTAGTAGCAAAACCATTGACAGATTCATTTAACCAATTATTACTAACAGGAGTAGTCCCAGAAGTTGGAAGTTAGTAAATGTTGTGCCCATTAACAAGAAAGGTAGTAGTGAGGAGTCGGGCTACTCTAGGCCAGTGAGCCTTACTTCAGTAGTGGGGAAGGTAATGGAAATGATGTTAAAGGATAGGATTTTTGAACATCTAAAATCACATGGATTTTTAATATCAGAGACAACATGGGTTTATTTCAGGGAAATCATGCCAAACTAATTTTATTGATTTTTTTTTTTTATTCTGTCTCTCACTGTTAAAATACACCTACCATAAAAATGATAGACTGAACATTTCTTTGTCAGTGGACAAACATTCGATATCAGTAGGGGATCAAATACTTTTTTCCCTCACTGTATATCCATATACTCTCCACATATCCAAAACTACAAATACAAAAAGAGAAGTCCTGCGCTTAAGCTGCAAGGACTACAACACACATCAGCCCCAATATATAGTAAAAACCAAAGAAAAGAAAATGTTACTTGCGCTTTTTCCTTAATCCCTATGTATATTTAGACAAATGGAGGTCATTTAGTTGCTCCAATGGCCATTGGAGGGATGCCCGCCTGCCAACGTCAAGGCAGACCCCCCCTAAGCGGGTCCTAACACTGACCCTTCAGCCTGCTTCCTTGAGCTTCTGGCAAAGATATCTCTAATGAGACAGAAAGGGGTATTTTTTATATACACCCCTTTACTTATTAACCCTTAATAGGGAACACATGGGATGGGTAGCAGCATTGTAACCAGGCTGTGTGATACAAAGTAAATACAAATACAAAAAGAGAAGTCCTGCGCTTAAGCTGCAAGGACTACAACACACATCAGCCCCAATATATAGTAAAAACCAAAGAAAAGAAAATGTTACTTGCGCTTTTTCCTTAATCCCTATGTATATTTAGACAAATGGAGGTCATTTAGTTGCTCCAATGGCCATTGGAGGGATGCCCGCCTGCCAACGTCAAGGCAGACCCCCCCTAAGCGGGTCCTAACACTGACCCTTCAGCCTGCTTCCTTGAGCTTCTGGCAAAGATATCTCTAATGAGACAGAAAGGGGTATTTTTTATATACACCCCTTTACTTATTAACCCTTAATAGGGAACACATGGGATGGGTAGCAGCATTGTAACCAGGCTGTGTGATACAAAGTAAATACAAATACAAAAAGAGAAGTCCTGCGCTTAAGCTGCAAGGACTACAACACACATCAGCCCCAATATATAGTAAAAACCAAAGAAAAGAAAATGTTACTTGCGCTTTTTCCTTAATCCCTATGTATATTTAGACAAATGGAGGTCATTTAGTTGCTCCAATGGCCATTGGAGGGATGCCCGCCTGCCAACGTCAAGGCAGACCCCCCCTAAGCGGGTCCTAACACTGACCCTTCAGCCTGCTTCCTTGAGCTTCTGGCAAAGATATCTCTAATGAGACAGAAAGGGGTATTTTTTATATACACCCCTTTACTTATTAACCCTTAATAGGGAACACATGGGATGGGTAGCAGCATTGTAACCAGGCTGTGTGATACAAAGTAAATACAAATACAAAAAGAGAAGTCCTGCGCTTAAGCTGCAAGGACTACAACACACATCAGCCCCAATATATAGTAAAAACCAAAGAAAAGAAAATGTTACTTGCGCTTTTTCCTTAATCCCTATGTATATTTAGACAAATGGAGGTCATTTAGTTGCTCCAATGGCCATTGGAGGGATGCCCGCCTGCCAACGTCAAGGCAGACCCCCCCTAAGCGGGTCCTAACACTGACCCTTCAGCCTGCTTCCTTGAGCTTCTGGCAAAGATATCTCTAATGAGACAGAAAGGGGTATTTTTTATATACACCCCTTTACTTATTAACCCTTAATAGGGAACACATGGGATGGGTAGCAGCATTGTAACCAGGCTGTGTGATACAAAGTAAATACAAATACAAAAAGAGAAGTCCTGCGCTTAAGCTGCAAGGACTACAACACACATCAGCCCCAATATATAGTAAAAACCAAAGAAAAGAAAATGTTACTTGCGCTTTTTCCTTAATCCCTATGTATATTTAGACAAATGGAGGTCATTTAGTTGCTCCAATGGCCATTGGAGGGATGCCCGCCTGCCAACGTCAAGGCAGACCCCCCCTAAGCGGGTCCTAACACTGACCCTTCAGCCTGCTTCCTTGAGCTTCTGGCAAAGATATCTCTAATGAGACAGAAAGGGGTATTTTTTATATACACCCCTTTACTTATTAACCCTTAATAGGGAACACATGGGATGGGTAGCAGCATTGTAACCAGGCTGTGTGATACAAAGTAAATACAAATACAAAAAGAGAAGTCCTGCGCTTAAGCTGCAAGGACTACAACACACATCAGCCCCAATATATAGTAAAAACCAAAGAAAAGAAAATGTTACTTGCGCTTTTTCCTTAATCCCTATGTATATTTAGACAAATGGAGGTCATTTAGTTGCTCCAATGGCCATTGGAGGGATGCCCGCCTGCCAACGTCAAGGCAGACCCCCCCTAAGCGGGTCCTAACACTGACCCTTCAGCCTGCTTCCTTGAGCTTCTGGCAAAGATATCTCTAATGAGACAGAAAGGGGTATTTTTTTATATACACCCCTTTACTTATTAACCCTTAATAGGGAACACATGGGATGGGTAGCAGCATTGTAACCAGGCTGTGTGATACAAAGTAAATACAAATACAAAAAGAGAAGTCCTGCGCTTAAGCTGCAAGGACTACAACACACATCAGCCCCAATATATAGTAAAAACCAAAGAAAAGAAAATGTTACTTGCGCTTTTTCCTTAATCCCTATGTATATTTAGACAAATGGAGGTCATTTAGTTGCTCCAATGGCCATTGGAGGGATGCCCGCCTGCCAACGTCAAGGCAGACCCCCCCTAAGCGGGTCCTAACACTGACCCTTCAGCCTGCTTCCTTGAGCTTCTGGCAAAGATATCTCTAATGAGACAGAAAGGGGTATTTTTTATATACACCCCTTTACTTATTAACCCTTAATAGGGAACACATGGGATGACATATCCAAAACTACTACATGAAATGACACACTACTTAGAAAGGTCACAATGACTACAATTTCTGTCAAACGGAGTGCTATAATAGAGATATGTTTCATTGTATCTCATATGCTGTTGTACGTGTGTGTGTGTGTGTGTGTGTGTTGTGTTGTCATGTATTTATATATGAACAGATGCCTTATTCAATAAAACCCAAGCATTAAATATACAGAGTCATATTTAGAAATAATCGAACCGCATGCATATTGCATACATGTGATCTCATACACTCATACTGTTCTACCATTGAGAAATAAACATGGCTTCAATTTAATGAGCTTACCAAATGATTCAATAATGTTAGAACAATTTTCTAAATGGTATATCTATAGAGATGTCCTGAATAGTTCGCTGGCGAATAGTTCCCGGCGAACATAGCTTGTTCGCGTTCGCCACGGCGGGCGAACATATGCGATGTTCGGTCCGCCCCCTATTCGTCATCATTGAGTAAACTTTGACCCTGTACCTCACAGTCAGAAGACACATTCCAGCCAATCAGCAGCAGACCCTACCTCCCAGACCCTCCATCCTCCTGGACAGCATCCATTTTAGATTAATTCTGAAGCTGCACTCTTAGTGAGAGGAGGGACAGTGTGCTGCTGCTGATTTAATAGGGAAATCGATAGCTAGGCTAGTGTATTCAGTGTCCACTACAGTCCTGAAGGACTCATCTGATCTCTGCTGTAAGGACAGGACCCCAAAAAACTAGAAATTTGACTGTGAAATAATAGCAGTCAGTTTCCTTCACATGTGTGCGTTTCAGGGCCTGCCAGGGCACAGTGTCACACCAGTGCAACTCATATCTGGTGTAACAGTAGTGTACATTAAAAAAAAAATAGAAATTTGACTGTGAAATAATAGCAGTTAGTTTCCTTCACATGTGTGCATTTCAGGGCCTGCCAGGGTACAGTGTCACACCAGTGCAACTCATATCTGGTGTAACATTAGTGTACATTTAAAAAAAAAAAAAGCTAGAAATTTTGACTGTAATAGATTGAATAGCAGTTAGTTGTCTGCAAGCGTGTGTGTCAGGCCTACAGCGTCTACTCGGCCAACTTCTGCCAGTGCACAGTGCCACTCATATATGTTGTCACAGTAGCTTGCACGCATAGTACCACTAATCGAAAAAAAAATGACAGGCAGAGGCAGGCCACCCCGCAGGGGCCGTCGTGGTCGTGGTGCTGTGATTCCGTTTGGCCCTAGAATAATGCCCAGTGTTCAGAGGCCACGTACGCTGAACCTTTCAGGGGACCCTGGGTGTTGTACGTGGCTGGGTGGAGGAAGAGACCTTCAATGACATCAGTGAGGACAAGGAACGGGGCATGGCTAGTTTGGTATCCAACCTTGTGCAAATGGGGAGTTTGCGGTTGTGCAAATGGACTGTTTGCGGTTGTTTGCGGTGCGTTAAACGGGGAGTTTGGTCTGTTACTGTGAAGCGGGCGTAACCCTTACACTACCTGATCGATACAACATCATACCTGATATTTTAAAGCACGTTATTCCAAACAATTTAGGAATGTTAGGTGATTTATGCCCTTTATGGATTAAAACCAGACTCGGCATCAACTATGTAATTTTCCATGGGAGTTTTGCCATGGATCCCCCTCCGGCATGCCACAGTCCAGGTGTTAGTCCCCTTGAAACAACTTTTCCATCACTATTGTGGCCAGAAAGAGTCCCTATGGGTTTTAAAATTAGCCTGCCTATTGAAGTCTATGGCGGTTTGCCCGGTTCGCCCGTTCACGAACATTTGCGGAAATTCGCGTTCGCCATTCGTGAACGGAAAATTTTATCTTCGCGACATCTCTATATATCTACAAAAACTCCCTCAAACGTTAATATTGACTTCTGTAGATAAATTATTTGGAAAGTTTTTATAACAGTATTTAATCATTTGGAAAGTTTCTTAAATCAAGGCCTATATTAGATAAAATGTATACGCAATTAAATTAGGATTTGGTTTGTTAAAATACAGACTCTTGAGAACTTAAAAACAAATTACAAAATTAAGGCCAGTATATAGTCAAATGTTCACTATTTCTGAGTTGGAAATTATTAGCAAATAAACAATACTTTCTATATTTCTATGTTTTGTGGAAAAAAAAGCCATAGACTTGCACATCGATATATGTATCTATCCAACATATTCTAAACCACCTGGAATGGTACTAAACTTGTTGGTGTTCCAAGAGCGATCAGTAGAAATTCAACATCAAAGTTGTCTTGGATCCACTTTGTAACATTCTTAGAAAGATAAATAAAATCATTGCTTCTGAATCTAACATATTGCATATTTATACATATTTGATGGGCATTATGCTACAGATGGTTCTATCAGTAATAATTATGATAGATACCATATAATATGGATGGCATATTTAATTTACCTTTACAGGGATTCTTTAAAAGTACAAATAACCTAGCTAAATATAATTGTCTAAAAGCACATTTGTATATTATATCAAAGTGGTAAACTAATTTGCTCGCTTGCAGCAGAGTTAAAAAAAATAAAGATTCATAAAACAGAAAAAAATTATTCAATATGATGCAAGAACTAAGATACACTATTAATGGCTTACTCAGCCATTGACTGCATTCTATTGACAAACATAAATGTAAACCTGAATATCAGTCCTTTCATTAACATCTGTGGGAAAGTGATAGTCAATTAAAAAAGATAAACATGTTTTATCTATATGTATTTTAGTGTGTAAAGCACTAAGAAATGTTGGGTATCCCTTATGTTATTGTAATCACTACAAATATTTCAAGACATCTTTCCTATAAAGGATTTGGATTACATATTACACTTTTTGATTGATTCTGTTGACATGTTGTCTTTCTGCTATAGTAACAGGAACACTGTAGGGTCAGGAACACAAATGTGAATTCCTGACCAAATGGTGTTAAAATCCATGCAAGCCCCCTTGCCCACCACTTACCCCCTAAAATAACTAGAAAACTAATTTTATTTCCAGTGTTGCACGGGTCTGCCATTTCTGACTCCATCCCAATCCTCCACCTTGACTGACATCATCAGAATTGAAGAACTCATCAATCTTATCCTTAGGAAAGCATTGTATTGACTGAGATTGTCAATTCTGATTATGTCAGCCAAGGAAGTGGGGTGGGGTGGAGCCAAATGCCACTCTTGTCAATCAGCATCTCCTCACAGAGATACATTGAATCACTGTGCAGCACTGTGCAACACTGACACTGGAAGCACCTCTAGTGGCCGTCTGATGAGTGGCCACTAGAGGAGTTCCTAGGCTGCAATGTAAACACTACCATTTACCTGAAAATGCATTGTTTGCAGAAAAAGGCCTCCAGGAACTGACTTTACTCTCCAGAATACCTACAATAAGCATTCAACCACTAGTATCCTTTCAATTTGCAGGTAACAATGACCTATTATTATTATTTTTTTTTCTTCATGTGTTACACTGGTATCTGCACACAGGGTTTACTTTACATTCTACTGCAGCCTTGTTCAGCACAATCCCCGTTCACAGTTAAACATCTACATTTCAACAAATATTTAGCTTCCGCTAACTCACTTTTCATGTAATTAAATAGAATGAGACCACCTTACTATAAGCTAAGTGTAAAAGCAGCAATTGAGCAGAGAGAGAGTGGGAGCACTAGTTATGTGCAAGTACGCTCTCTCTGGTACAGGCCCATTTGGCTAAGTCTATGGAGAGTCTTAAAAGGTGAGTTAAGAGTCAGTAACAAGAGCATGAAATGCAATACATGACAGTGGACACAAATCTGGGCCATTTACCGTAGATTACCAGATGGCCGTACTTTAGTCAAGTTAAACCCTAAAGTTGAACTAGTTATTTATCAAGGCAAACAAATGCTATTACAAATGCTATTATCAGGCAAAGTGATAAATGTTGTAAGTGTAATAGTTTTCTTGCTGATTCTGCCTTAATTCGCAATTTAACCAAAATTACACTTGTTCTGCCATGATTAATCTTTTCCTAAGTGAGGTATTAAGAGAACAAAATCTAATCAAACCTGTTCATGCTTCATGGTTTACTTCTCCTTTATAGGATCTGGAGAAAATGCTTTATATTATTGATGCACGATCCAACTGAGAAACATTTTATTGCTCCAGTTTTCTTAGTGACTATTCACCAGGAATGGAAGATTGTTAGACATTGTCCAGAATGTCCAAGAACACTTTGGATAATGGAGACAATGTAAGACTAAGTAGTAGAGCTTTATACCCTCCTTCTTAATAACTGCCGTAGAGAGGTTGTTTTATCCCAATTATTTATTTTTTAGCAAAAATAGCTGCAATTGTAGAACGTCGGCCTTTATTTAATATTTTTGGATAAACTTTTAAAATGGTGTAATATTTTGAAAATGTTTTAATAATTTTTTTATATTGATATATATGCATATATGATGTAGTTTTTTGATAATTTGCACTCACAAAATGTTAGAATAAGCAGCGCTCCAAAGGTGCCTCCCCCGAAGTGGATGGGGGGCTGATATTCCTCCTCAGGATAAGCTATCACCATGTTCAGGAACCAAACAGGACTCCGAAAGGTAGATAGGCGTATAAAATATTATTTATTGGGTAAAAAGTTATAAAATATCAGTCTTACGCGTTTCGTCCCAACATTGAGACTTCCTCAGAGACCAAATGGTAAATAAAAGCATTAACAATTACAATTTTAATTGTTATTGCTTTTATTTACTATTTGGGACGAAAGGCGTAAGACTGATATTTTATAACTTTTTGCCCAATAAATATTTTGTATGCCTATCTACCTTTCGGAGTTCTGTTTGGTTCCTGAACACAGTGATAGCTTATCCTGAGAATGAATTTTAGCCCCCCATCCACTTTGGGGGAGGCACCTTTGGAGCGCTACTTATTCTAACATCTTGTGAGTGCAACCTAAACAGCGTGTGTTCTTTATTATTTAATGGTTTTATACTGTTATTTTGTTGTTGTTTTTTTTAGATATAGCAGCTGAATCCCATGTGGGTTTTGTTTATCTCTATTACATAGTTACATACATAGTTACATATTTAAATAGCTGAAAAGAGACTTGCGTCTATCAAGTTCAGCCTTTCTCACATATGTATTTGCTGTTGATCCAAAAGAAGGCAAAAAAAACAGTCTGAGCATTTCCAATTTTGCAACAAACTAGGGAAAAATTCCTTCTTGACTCCAAAATAGCAGTCAGATATCTCCTTGGATCAAGCAGCTATTACCCCACTAATTAGTGTTGAAATCAGAAATCTTCACATGCAAATATTATGTAAATTATACAAATCAGATAGAAGACACATTGCTAAATAAATGCAGATTTTTGTACGCTTGACGCAATTTGCAATAACTACCCACTGTCAAATTATTTAATAAATCATATACATTACTAATGTAATATATATGTAATAAACTAAATCGATTTATTTTCATTATTGGATTATATAGGACCCCTGTCTCTTATAACATTAGCTAAATACTTCTAACAGCTTTTTGTAATGATAGTTTCTTTGAGAATTAGCAACTGTCAGCATAAAAATTTGGTCCAACCAAATTGTGGAAACTTCTCAAAAATAATTCGCAGACAAGTGCCAGTTCTGTTTAGTTATCATTGTATCGGAGTATTTGGTTATGTATTTCACCACTTAGTTCGAAAATTCAGGTTCATTAATAAATGTTGGGAGCAATGTCCAGATTTTGTTCTCCAAACGGGCCATTATGGTTCCAAAAACATTTATATCCAGGAAAAAAATATAAAATAATAAATAGCAATTCAACAGCAAACATCAACTAACTGATTTAAATGCAAAAGCTTTAAATCCTTCTGATTTGCCAACATTGCCAATGGACATCATGTTTGTGTTTGAATGCATTTTCCATGTGATGGGGAGGGTTGACCTCCCTTATTTGTTTGGTTAGGTCTTTTCCCACAAAACTCATCCAGCTTATAGTCATTATAAACCAAGACCTCCTTATGGTTTAATCCATTTGCATTTGTCTCTACCTCAAAACATTTTGCATGAAGGCCGTGAAATGTTGGTAAAATATTGAATGAATACTTTACTTTACCAGAAAACTTCTATCCACTAATCTATGATTAATACTTTCCATTATGACCTTCACTTCCATTTAAGATATTATTTAACCTTTTGTTTTTCAGTAAAGGATCCCACAAAATTCAGTCAGACTCCATATATGCTAGCTTGTTGCCTTCATTACCATACTTAAGCTCATTAGCTTAAGACATATAAATGCCTATCCTATAAAAACCTGACACACATTTATTCCATATGAATGTGGTGACAGCCTATATATTTATATACAGCATAAATGAAGCAAGGCACAAAATGCTTATTATAAAGAATAACCTTTTTCTCTTGCATGGGCATGTTTTATACATGCTTGTATTCTAGTCCGTCCTGCTTGCCTTCTCCACTAGGGGTCAGTATTTCTCTCAAATCAAGCTTGCTTCCTGTTATACAAGATCATTGGTAAGGTTTAACATATATAGGGGCTGGTTTTATAATTTACCTTTCTGTATGTTTATTCTCAAAGGTTTACACCTGTCACAGCTATATTTCATCTTCTGCTGTTATGTATGCCTGGTAGTCTCAAACAAGTTGGTCTAAAAATACATGTTTGTTTTCATATTGTGGCACACCTCTCCATAATAGAGTGTGATATGCAATTATTTATCAATGGCAAAATTGTTGACTTCTTTGGATCCGCAGTGCTCACTACTCTTTCTAATTGTCACCGTAATGGAAAAGAGTTGAGCTCCATTCCAGTATTCACACTCTCTATGCACACATTTCTTTTTCTATACAATGGAACATTAAAATGATGAATTATTTATATATATTTTTAAATCATAATCATAAACATGGAATTGTAATGATACAAGTAAAGGTAATAGAATTCTAGTTGCTTTATTTGGTACTTTTTAAGAGGGGAACAAATGCTGGACACGTCTGTTGAAACTTTATCAACAAATATCTCTACAATACTAAAAAAACAAAGTGGAATAGAAAATAATATAATACTTATCTTTAAAAAATATAATCAGATTCCCACAGATCACCTTCCCAGAAAATCATTTTACACAGTCAACAGGTATACAAAGAAAAAGGAATGTGGGAGACAACTGATGTTCCTATTAAAATACAAATAAACTCAACATAGTGTAGTATTGCTAAATATATAGCAATCATGCAAACATTAGATTGCACTCACAAATGTGTATTAAATCAAGAGCTTCCAAGGTGCCTCCCCTGAAGATGGTGGGGGGCTCTACACTACTAAAGGTCACCACTTGATCATAAACCAGACGGGGATCCGGACAGCAGGTATTGAAAAATATTTATTGGCAAATTATAAATAAAAAATATTTATAAAAGCGGTAGGTCCTACACAATTTGTTCTCATTATAGGAAATCCTCAAGGACGGCAGTAATAAAATAAATAAATAGAAATATGCAGAAAAGTAACACTATACTTTCACATTATAACTTCTGTCTGGATCCATGTGTGGTTCCTGATCAAGTGGTGACCTTCAGGGGGGTATAGCCCCCCCACCATCTTTGAGGAAGCACATTGGATGCGTTTGGTTTCATACACATTTATGAGTGCAATATAATGTTTGCGCTATTGCTATATAGTTAACAATACTACACTATGTGGTGTTTATTTGTATTTAATAGCAACTTCATGAACACCTTATTAGTTCTTCTTCCTGTGCTTGAAAAAAAATGACAAATGGCAACAGAATTGTCAGCTACTGAGCAGCAATCTGTAATGTTCTGGATGTTAATCTCAAACTCACTCCCTTCGCTTAGTGTAAGTTATGGTAGATCAAGTCTTACATATATGCATTATCTATTATCAGGTCCATTACTTCATAGTCTGCATCCAGGAATAATTGAATCCCTCAATCATCTGATAAGACATATGCCATTGCATTGTTCTCTATCCACCAAGCTGCAATTGCCTAATCTGCCATACTCAAATAATTGACCATCACATGCCCATACCTTCACACAGCAGGGGAGAAGTTCATCTTTTGCTCTCTCACCTATCCCCTTCTGTAGTTCCCCTGGACCCAAGAGAAACAAAGGAGAACCTGGTGCTAAGGGAGAACCTGGCCCAGCTGGCGTTCAAGGACCCACCCTGGCAGGTTCCTCAATACCAACCACAGCTTTCAACCTATACCCACACCCAACAACCTCAGCCTAATACACAGATGGTTCATGTTCTTAATATTTTATATATAGATACAACGGTATTAATGCTGGCACTTAGAGGATGTACAAGCTGAAGTTGAGATGTAGACATTGTTTGCATAGGCTGCGCAATGTGAAATAACTAAAATAAAATAGGATAATAATAAGCTTAGTCAATTTGTAACGTGGTATCATAGAGGCATCTGCAATAAAATAAGTGAGTTTACAAGACCTGACAAGTGAGGGCAACTTAATATAACATATGTCTACAGTTTGCTGCCCCTTCCTTATCAGAGACCACTTGCAATTTTAGCAAAGCAAGACATTATTACAAAGCACTTTGCAACAACAGTAATTCATTTTGTTTCTCCTATTTAATTCCTAGTTGTTCTGAAAAAAAAATATTGTTTAAGTGGGATAACTCTATGGAGGTTCCACCATGTATTAAACATGATCACACACATACAGAACTGGTGGCTTTTTGGACACCGGGATCTATAAAAGGTTTTGGTTTAAAAAAAAAAAATGTTACCTGGGTCCACAACATTTTTGACAGAATTCAGCATTCCAATTCTATTAAAGTAATTAATTGGGATTATCAAATTAAGGTTTAAGTATTTTATTAGGAATTATTAGGAATCCAATATGTATATGTTAGTGTTTTAGTACTCAACAAGCATTTATATAGAATGAGTGCTTCTCTCATCCATGCAAAGGCATTCTAAAGGGAAATTATGTATTAAAATTGTATAAAGGACAATGCAATGAAATATAAGCAACACTGAGAGAAGTACATGTTACACAAGTTAAGGATTTAACTTTAGTCTCTAATTTGAGTTTAGCCTAGATAATTAATGTATTGATGTCGTACTGATCCTTGTGTTTGTATGATTATAGAGACCATACTGGAGTATTTGTGCCGCCTGATATTTGGGACTACACACCAATCTCTCTGGCTGACCTACCTGCCTACCTACCTACCTTTTTTTGCAATTAAATCAGTTTGGTCAAAATCCATGCTGGCCGAAGAAACTAAGATGCTTACTTATGAGTACATAAACTAACTTGGAAAGTCCTGAAGGTGCAGTGCTGTCTAATGCCGCTATGTCTGTATTAACCCTTTCAACAATTGGGGTGTTGCGCAGAGCATTGTGGTGAACATCCAGCAAACAGAAGAATTAAGAACTATGTGGAAGCTGACATTGTCTTGTTGTCAGCCATATTGCTACCCTTAGCTATGTTATGGTGTCTAAGATTATGGAACAAAGTTTATGGTGTCTAACATTCTTTATTCTCCTTGAAAGACTTATTCTATTTTTTAGGACTATGCTGGACTATTGAACTATTTTGTTATTTTTATTTTTTTTGTAGAGTTAGCCGGAGAGAGAGGAAGTGTTAACTTATTCAGGCATGGATGTACTATGTGTGTCATTGATGTATGTTGAGTGTACCAAGGATGGATTCCTATTTATTAAGTGTGGATATGACTGGACCATCGAAATAGGGATGTAATTAGGAGACATAGGATGCAAGGTCATGATTGGGATTATTGTTAGAATTACAAACTGATTATAAGTTATCTCATGATTTAATATGTAAATGGGCCTTTTGAAACTAATCAAGAAATGTTTCCCAATCCCGATACCCGAGCTATTTACTTACAAATGCGGGGTTTTATAAGTCACTAATGCTGTTAACGTGAGGGGATGGCCCTCACTTAGAGTTTCCCCAGATGTGCTTTTTTCCTCAAATATGAGTTTTTGCCACTGGTTTTTTTTGACCTGGCCCCAGATCACCGGGTGGAATGGTAATCCAAGACCCTGGTCCAAAGAGGGGATGGATCTTATTCCCGTTTTGACTATACGAGCTTACATTTTGAATTATAATAATAATATTCCCGTTGTTGGGAATAACACTTTGCCTTCACAAATACACTTTGCCTATATTGACCCAAGACTCAAGATACAGATAACATGATGTACACTTAAAAGATGTGTTCAACAGATAATTGAAAAATCTGAAATCAACAGCTCGAACTCCTCTTAAAGGGAAAACCTATGGCACAGAGCAAATGGGGGAAATCGAGGTGAAGAAATAATGAAAGTCCCGCAGACGTGATTAGCACGTCTGAATATACCTCCTCTTGTTTCTCTGCCGCAGGCCTCCCATGGATATTTACCGTAAGATAGATCATGATATGATCTAAGAGGGGAATTGTAGATGCGAATATCCATTTTGCATTTTAGAACAGGGGCTGATAAAAGTAGATTACTCGCTGTTGTGTCTTGCTGCTGAAAGAAACATCATGGGAGGTATAGTTCTAGAATAAGTGGGGATCTGTTTTGACCATCTTTGTTCTAGAGTCTAATTTATGTTTCTTTCTAAGTAAGTTTTTGTTACGTACTAGTCAATTTTACTTCCCTCCAATTCTCAGTGCACTTTTAACTTAAAGGCCCTGACCACAAAAAATGCATTTTAACTCTAGACCTTTTTTCTTCAGTTTGTTTTTTATTTATGAAGTTTAACACAATTTATAGCTTCATTTTTATAAAGTTTTCAAACATTTCTATCATTAAGTACTCATCTCTAACTCTATGCTTACATGATACCAAAAGGACAAATGAAGGTGAAGGACTCTCAATTGTAAAGAGGCAACTTTATCTATCATTTAATGATGAGCTGTGTCAGGGGGCACTTCTAAAGTAGTAATTATTATGTCATTCAATTGCTAAGATTAGGTTAAGTGAGAGTAGGGTTTTGTAAAGTACAAAAGGCGCCTTTTTAGCTATTGACACTGCAATAATTTGAAATGTATTTGAAAATATTTTGGCTAATTTTCTTATTGAGTCGTGTTTTTATGTGATTTCTGGGATCTCATAGTGTACATAGTGTAACTGTATGATTCAGGACATAGGAAAGACTTTAGTCCATGTTGTTAGTCCTTCTTCCTAGATCTCTAAATCTTAGAACTATTTCAAAGCATTTTTCACCCTTAATAGTGGAACTTCGTTTTTAGGAACAATGACAACATACACATAAAAAAAGAAATAGCAATTCAGGACAGGGTACACAAATAAATGGTACACAACAAAAATGAGTAACTAGAAGAGGGGTGCAAAAGTGGAATCAGGAGCTAATAACTGGACCTCACAACACCACTGGATAAAAGTAAAACACACACTTATACATAGTGTAAGACAAAAATAGCTCCACACAAATTAAATGAACAAGGAAAATACCACCTGATAGTATGGGCGAAATATGGTCACAGAGCTAGAGAACACGAGTAATATATAGTGTAATACAGTTATGTATGGGGGGGAAAGGGGGAAGAGGGAAGTGAGAGAATTCACAAGACATTAACATGCAGGCTTGTCTCCCCTCAAAGGGGTGAGGTTCCTTTAGCATGTACTTCAATGAATAACTGTGGATCATGACAACAGGAACCAATAGCATGATAATGTTAAAAACAACACTTTATGTAATAAAAATGCACTTACAAGAAGGCAATAGGCTTGAGCATATCTCCACCTGGAGTGGATCTAGGATCAACTGATAGGTGTAAGCGGGAACAAAAAGCCAGTAGCAAAAGGTAGGTGTAAGCGGGAACTGTTGGTGGTTTGCCTTGAGGTGGCAGGTGGCAGGTGGGCTTACATCTAATGGCCATTGGAGTTATTAAATAATCTCCATTTGTTTGAATATGCATAGGGATTTGGGCTAATGCACAAGTAACTTTTTTCTTTGCTTGTTTTGAAATTCTTCGTCTTGTTTGTCTTTCTGTTTTAGGGCTATATTTTGTTATTAATGCTATTATTTTCTATTAATGCTATTAATAACTGTTGTCCAGTTACCAGAGTGATGTATATCTATCTCTTATGGGAGAATCCATTCCCAAGTGATTTACATGTTATATGGTAATGATTGAATCTTACATTTACTGAAGTGTTCATTAACGTTTTGTGCAATTTACCACATGTCCTCCTTTTTTGTTTACTTTTTCACAAATTTTACTTTCATATACAAATCCCTCTACAACCTCACTCAGGTCTACTTTTTTGTGTTCATCTCTTTCTTCCACTACTTTTCATCTTCTTTATAACTTCCACAGCCCTGACCACATACATTTCCTCCACCTTCCCAGATCTTCTTATTATTGATTATAGCCCTGTGCTACTGGATTAAATGTTCTAATCACATTCATTCTAATTACATTACAACGTGCCTTGTCCCTAAAACATTTCACAAACTCCCAAAAGTCCACCTTTCCAAACATGCCTTCAATAACCTTTAGTCCACCATAGTTCAATTTCTATTGTGACAACAGCAACAGATTTAAGCCCTCTCACCACTCCTTCTAAATTTACCTAATCTGTCATATGTTCTTTAATCTCTTCCTCTCCAATGCTCTAACAATCATACTTATACCATCCACTAGATTTCCCAAATTAATCTTTTTTTTTTTGATCTGTTTAAAGTTGAATCAC
This sequence comes from Pelobates fuscus, assembly GCF_036172605.1. Classification (NCBI taxonomy): domain Eukaryota; kingdom Metazoa; phylum Chordata; class Amphibia; order Anura; family Pelobatidae; genus Pelobates; species Pelobates fuscus. The sequence continues at coordinate 36,112,355 of NC_086319.1, read as the reverse complement.
ATATAGAAATAGAAAAAGGTTAGTGCACAATTGTCAAAACAATTCAACACAGATTGTAAAACAGATAATTGTAAATGAAGTTCTGAGGTTTGAAATCCATATAGAATCTAAGAATAGAGTGAACATGAGAATATGAAATACCAATACGGTTTATCTTTTCTTTCTGAAAAAGAGCATGATGTGTTGGTCTAGGTCTACCACGGATCTGGAGATAATATTTATTTCTCATGTCATCGTCAGTCCACCACAGGTCAAGATATGTGTACATGCACAGATTGTGGTGGGAAAGTTATGGAGTTGGTTTGTGAAGAAGTGTAGTGCAAGGACAGTATGGACTAGTGTACTTGGTTTCCGATTTGTAATGTGGTTTCCACTTGACTATTTTAATAGCAAAATATAAAAAATAATAAACATACAGCCCATTTGCCAAAATCCCCTGTATCCACAATGTGTAGCAACTGTGAAAATGTGTGACCTGTAGAAGTTGATGTTTGTTTCTGTTGGTTACATGTATTTACACTTGCCTTGATGTAGAGCATGATTTGCATTATTTTCTGCAGTCAGGCCTTTGCAGAATATTTGTTTACTTTCTTTTATATAAGATTTGCCTGATATAAAGCTGCCAGCATGGGCCAAGTAGTAACACTTATGTGTCCATTAAGAAGAAAATAAACATAGCCTGCATGTTTACATTTCTATACTGTTTTGGCAGAATATCATCGGGCATCAATGCCGCATTGGATCCATAACATTTTATTAACTTTGTTAATCCATCTACATATAATCAGTTATTATCACTAGGACACTACTAATAAAAATATAAAATATTTTACAAATAAATAAAAAAAAATACATTTTGCTACTTGTGAGACATTACACATGATAAAGTTACTTTTATGTACAAATATTGCTTTTTATCCACTTCAAATGATTCTTGAATTTGATTTGACACATTAATAAATTAGACATTTTTGTTAATAAAGATATAAAGGTATAATCAATATGTTCTTAACATGTAAATTACTGGTAAAACATGTTCAAATTGTCACTTTAAGAACAAAAAGTACTGAATGAATAACTTGATTCTAACGTGCTCTTTCAAAGGTTATAAAAAAAAAACACAAATATAGCTTGGCAAAGTAATATAACATGTACTGGTTGGGCATCATGGGAGATGTAGTTTAAAACTATTTGCAGTGGCAAATTTAGCCATTATTGTAATAAAGGAAAAAAAAAACAGGACATCCCATTCTTCTGGCTTCAGTCATTACAGTTTACAATGTACAGTGATGAGATAGTGAAACAACTGCCAGAAAAGTGACTACTTGATTCCCAATAGAGTATGTCTCTTAGAGGATATTCAATGACACCTATACAAAAAAACATGTGAGAGCTATTCAATCACCTGTCAGTCAAAGTGTTCATCATGCTTAAAGATCAGTACAAAGGTTGTCCCATGCTTCTGCCACCAATAACATCTAAAAGGTTTTGTAGTAGTTGTAAAATTCTGTATGATGTGTTGATTCAATCAATAGCAATCTTGATTTACCTTGGAATCTAAATGAGCCCCTCACACATTTTATAAAATGCATCCTTGAGGGATCCCATGGGATCACTGGTAGATTACCAGATTTTGTGACTCTACATTCAAAATAGGTATGTACACTCTTTTAAATGAAGACTATCATGCCTCTGTAGGATAATCATAGGTGGAGACAGTGGCTCTTTATAAACACCTCTCAGAGGGCCAGACTGGGAATAAAAAACAGCCCTGGAAAAAAATGTTTATACCAGCCGTCTAATGCATTGTGTACAGATGTTACTACATTTCCATTGTAAGAAATGATGAATTAGAATCAAATTAGAAGGTAAATCAAATTTAAGAAATATAATGTAGATCTGTATGATTGACCTTTGGACCTTTAATATCAAAAGGAGATTTTACAAGTGCCATGTAAACCATAGGGAGCAAGGTGGGGTAAATTCCAGGACAAACAGTCTTTGATCTAAACTGTTAATGTAGATGGGACAGTGTCAGGATCGGGACAGGGATCCAACACGCAGAGTACAAACAGGTACAGGGTACGTATACCGGTCCTTAGAATGGCCGGGCTAACGTACAGAGAGTGTAGAGAATAGTCAGAGACAAGCCGAGGTCGAGGGAACGAGAAGACAGGTAAGCGAGGAACAAGCCGGGTCAAGGATAACGGAGGTAAACAGAGTAAGTCAAACAAGCCGGGTCGAAACCAAAAGGATAACTGAGAAACACCAGAGCACTGTGTGACTAGACAGGCTAGAACCACGACAGGGCAATGAGCAACAGGGTGAAGTATGTTTAAATACCCTGGCTAGAGAGGGCGGACACGCCTCCGACGAGACCTGATTAGTCTGTCTCGGACTGAGTGACAGGTCGTTCCGGATTGGCGTGATGACGTCGGCCTCCGGGCGCCATGCTACATAAGGAAGAGACTCCCTCGCGGCCGGCGTTTATGTGACTGGGTCGACCGCGAGGAACAGAGGAAACATGGCGTCCGGACGGATGAGCGTCTAAGTCTCTACCTCTCTCGGAGGTAGAGACTTCAGGTACCCTGACAGTACCCCCCCCCTCAGATACGCCCACCGGGCGGAAAGAACCGGGACGGGATGGAAAGCGAGAGTGATACGCCCTGCGGAGACGGGGAGCATGAACATCCTCCTGAGGTACCCAACTCCTCTCCTCAGGACCGTATCCCTTCCAATCGACCAGATATTGTACTCTCCCCCGGGAGATACGAGAATCAATAATAGAGTTAACCTCATACTCCTCCTGACCCTCCACCTGGACAGGACAAGGAGGGGCTGTTGTGGAGGAGAACCTGTTACAAATAAGAGGTTTCAGCAATGACACATGAAACGAGTTAGGGATGCGTAAGGTATCAGGAAGAGCTAGACGATACGCAACTGGATTGATACGAGACAACACCCTGTAAGGTCCAATATAACGGGGAGCGAACTTCATGGAGGGCACCTTTAAGCGGATGTTCCTCGTGCTCAACCATACCCTATCACCTGGAACAAAGACCGGAGCCGCCCTTCTACGTTTATCGGCATGTTTCTTAACCAGCATAGAATTGTGCGTAAGAATTTGCCGAGTTTGATCCCACAACTTCCTCAAATTAGCAACATGAACATCAACCGACGGCACCCCCTGGGAAGGAGAGGCCGAAGGAAGAATAGAGGGGTGAAAGCCATAATTCATGAAGAAGGGGCTTGAATGAGTAGAATCGCAAACGAGATTGTTGTGTGCAAACTCTGCCCAAGGAATCAAACCGACCCAATCATCCTGGTGTTCGGAAACAAAACATCGTAGATATTGTTCAATTTTCTGGTTGGTACGTTCAGCAGCTCCATTAGACTGAGGGTGATAGGCAGAAGAAAAGTTCAATTTGATACCAAGTTGCGAACAGAAGGACCTCCAAAAACGGGAAATAAATTGGGAACCTCTGTCAGACACAATTTGAGAGGGTATCCCATGTAGACGAAAAATCTCCCTAGCGAATATCTCGGCCAATTCGGGAGAAGATGGAAGTTTAGGCAGAGGAATGAAGTGTGCCATCTTAGTGAATCTGTCAACCACGGTGAGGATAACAGTCTGTTTTTTAGAGATAGGTAGGTCGACAATAAAGTCCATGGCCAAGCAGGACCACGGCTTCTCTGGAACTTCTAAGGGGTGCAGGAAACCACACGGAAGCGTATGAGGTTGTTTGGTCTTGGTACAAACCTCACATGCAGCGATGAAATCTTTAGTATCCCTACGTAAAGCAGGCCACCAGAAATCCTTAGAGATCAACGCAAAAGTCTTGCGAATACCAGGATGTCCCGCCATCTTGCTGTTATGGAGACACCGCAACAGTTCCAGTTGAAGAGCAGGAGGAACGAAATGTCGGCCCACAGGAGTCTGTCTAGGTGCTAAATGTTGTAGCTTAACGATCTCGGCCAGTAACGGAGAATGAATCCTGAGATTCGTATTAGCAACAATATTGCATTTCGGAACTATAGAGGAAAGAACCGGCTCTGGTACAGTAGAAGGTTCATACTGGCGAGATAAGGCATCGGCTTTAGAATTTTTAGAACCAGGTCTATAAGTCAGCACATAGTTGAAGTGAGTCAGGAATAAGGACCAACGAGCCTGCCTAGAGGACAGGCGCTTGGCCTCCCCAATGTAGGACAAGTTCTTGTGGTCCGTCAGGATAGTAATAGGGTGTAAGGTTCCCTCTAATAAATGTCTCCACTCCTTTAAGGCTTTAATGACTGCCAAGAGTTCTCTGTCACCGATGTCATATCTGCTCTCAGGGCCCGAAAGTTTCTTAGAAAAAAAACCACATGGGTGCAACGGTTTATCTACCCCCAATCTTTGTGACAGAACCGCCCCTACTCCTGTCTCAGAGGCATCGACCTCGAGCAGGAACGGCAAGGTCGTATCCGGATGGACTAGTATTGGAGCAGAAGCAAAAAGTTCTTTGAGACTCTTGAAAGCAGCTAGATCATCAGTAGACCATGTCTTAGTATCCGCCCCCTGTTTGGTCATATTGGTGATGGGCGCAATAATAGACGAGTAGCCCTTAATGAAGCGTCTATAATAATTAGAGAAGCCAATAAATCTCTGAATAGCTTTAAGTCCCAGAGGCAATGGCCAATCTAAAATAGACTGGAGTTTGTCAGGATCCATCTTAAAGCCCTCCCCAGAAATCACGTATCCAAGAAAGTCTATCTGGGTCTGGTCAAAACTGCATTTCTCAAGTTTACAGTACAAACCATGTTGTAAAAGTTTGTGTAATACCTGTCTGACTTGTCGATGGTGGGTCTCAATCTCTCTAGAGTGTATGAGTATGTCATCCAGGTAGACAATAACACAATCATGTTGAAATTCCCTAAGAACTTCGTTAATCAGATCTTGAAAAACTGCAGGTGCGTTACAGAGGCCAAAAGGCATGACCGTGTACTCGTAATGACCATAGCGGGTATTAAACGCTGTCTTCCACTCATGGCCTTGCTGAATTCTCACCAAGTTGTATGCCCCTCTGAGATCCAACTTGGTGAAAATCTTAGAGCCCTTTAAGCGATCAAAGAGTTCTGTAATCAAGGGGATAGGATAGGCATTCCTGATGGTTATTTTATTCAACCCTCGATAATCGATACAAGGTCTGAGTGACCCATCCTTCTTCTTAACAAAAAAGAATCCAGCCCCGGCAGGAGATGAGGATCTCCTGATAAATCCCTTGTCTAAATTCTCCTGAATATACTCCTCTAAAACAGAATTCTCTTTAGTGGATAGAGGGTATACATTGCCCCTAGGGGGCATGGTACCAGGTAATAGGTTAATTTTACAATCAAAAGACCTGTGTGGAGGTAGTGTATCAGCGTTCTTTTTATCGAATACTGCCTTTAAGTCCATGTACAAAGGAGGTATCTGTCTCTCCTTAGGTTGGGTAGTAGTGTCAGGTGTGTAAATTACAGCCAAAGGGGATACCTTCTGTAAACACCTCTCCTGACAACCCTGACCCCACGAGAGTATCTCCCCTAACTCCCAATCGATAGTAGGGTTATGTCTCTTTAACCATGGATACCCCAGGACTATGGGAACGGAAGGGGACGAAATAAGCATAAGTGATATACTCTCCTCGTGTAAGATACCAATAGACAAGCTCATGGATATAGTCTCACGAGTAATAACAGGCTCGAGTAGTGGTCTACCATCTATGGCCTCAACGGCCAAGGGAGTCTTTCTTAACTGGGAAGGAATAGTGTGCTTAGTGGCAAAGGCTTGATCGATAAAATTCTCAGCAGCGCCGGAATCTATCAATGCCACGGTCTTAAGTACTTCCTTCTTCCAAGTTAAAGAAACTGGTAGTAAAAGCCTGTGATTCTTGTAATTATGCGTAGAGGACAAAATAGAAACACCCAAGGCCTGTCCTCTAGAGAAACTTAGGTGCGGGCGTTTCCCGAGCGAACAGGACAATTCAGGCGTAAGTGACCTTTGACTCCACAGTACATACACAACCCCTCCCTTCTCCTGTACTGTCTCTCCTCTTCTGAGAGATGAGTACTGCCTATCTGCATAGGTTCAGGAATTAGTGAGGTATTGGACTCAGGACTTAGAAATGCGGGTGCTAATTTAAAGGCAGGTCTTAGGTTCCTCTCTCTAGTATTCTGTCTCTCTCTTGTACGTTCATCAATACGAGAAATGAACGAAATTAAATCCTCTAAATTCTCTGGTAGCTCCCTAGTAGCAATCTCGTCAAGGATAACATCTGATAACCCGTTCAAGAATACATCCATATAAGCCTGTTCATTCCACTTGACTTCTGACGCCAGAGACCTGAACTCTAGTGCATAATCCACTAATGTTCGGTTCTCCTGTCTCAGGCGCAACAGTAATCTGGCTGCATTGACCTTTCTACCAGGAGGGTCAAAAGTTCTTCTAAAGGCAGCTACAAAGGCATTATAATTATATACCAACGGGTTATCGTTTTCCCATAAAGGGTTGGCCCATCTCAGAGCTTTCTCAATGAGTAAGGTGATAATAAACCCAACCTTTGCCCTATCGGTAGGATAGGAGCGAGGTTGTAATTCAAAATGAATGCTAATCTGGTTTAAAAAACCACGACACTTCTCAGGAGTACCACCATAACGTACTGGTGGAGTAACACGGGAAGAGGCGCCTACAGTAGCTACCTCTAGGTCTGAGCCTACAGAGGGAACAGAAGTAGGTCGCAACTCCTCTGGAGGGTTATTAGCACGAGACAATAATGCCTGTAGTGCTAAGGCCATTTGGTCCATTCTGTGTTCCATGGCGTCAAACCTGGAATCAGAGGAACCAACCTGACTGTTTGTACCCGCAGGATCCATTGGCCCTGTCGTAATGTCAGGATCGGGACAGGGATCCAACACGCAGAGTACAAACAGGTACAGGGTACGTATACCGGTCCTTAGAATGGCCGGGCTAACGTACAGAGAGTGTAGAGAATAGTCAGAGACAAGCCGAGGTCGAGGGAACGAGAAGACAGGTAAGCGAGGAACAAGCCGGGTCAAGGATAACGGAGGTAAACAGAGTAAGTCAAACAAGCCGGGTCGAAACCAAAAGGATAACTGAGAAACACCAGAGCACTGTGTGACTAGACAGGCTAGAACCACGACAGGGCAATGAGCAACAGGGTGAAGTATGTTTAAATACCCTGGCTAGAGAGGGCGGACACGCCTCCGACGAGACCTGATTAGTCTGTCTCGGACTGAGTGACAGGTCGTTCCGGATTGGCGTGATGACGTCGGCCTCCGGGCGCCATGCTACATAAGGAAGAGACTCCCTCGCGGCCGGCGTTTATGTGACTGGGTCGACCGCGAGGAACAGAGGAAACATGGCGTCCGGACGGATGAGCGTCTAAGTCTCTACCTCTCTCGGAGGTAGAGACTTCAGGTACCCTGACAGACAGTTGGGTTATCAACTCCAAAATCAAAGGCCTTTTGTCTTACTGTTAACAAAGCATACCTTAGAACAGGATATTAAACCAGTTTGTTCATCCTGAGTTTTTCCCAACTTATATTTAAATAACAAATAGCTCTTTACTTCTATTATGAACCACCTACATCAAACAAGAAATAAGGAATTTATTGTTTAGCTTTTGATCTTCCCAAACCCATCACATGCCCCCAAGATAATTTAGGTAGATGGAGGGAAGATATGGGTAAATGGAAGGAACAACTTCAAAGAGAAAAGCTGTATAAATGTAGGCCCAAAATGGCTAGAAGGAGGGCAGTTCTGGTAGAAGCTTTCAATGAGTGACTACCAAGCAGAGGTCCAGAGGAGAGTTCAATATACAGATCTACACTCTGTTGGTAACTATATTTGACTGGGATACTTAGTTGTTTTCTGTGATAGTTGTGGTACTGTATTGTTTTATATCATTGTGTGTTGTTTGGTTTAACCTCACTATATTTGCTGTGTATTAGATTATAGAGCAGGTTGAATTATTGCACATACTGTATATGTGCTGTGTATTATACTTTAGAGCACATTGTTAATGCATTTACTAATATATATCTATGAGTGGTCTTTTTTTTGTGCTTGTATATGAACTGTTTATTATTCTGATGCAAGTTAATAACCAATATATATTGTGGTTGCTTTAATTAATTATTTGAGATATTGTATTTATGGAAAGTGTTGTGATTATTCCATTCTTCTGTGATACACTGTGACTTGAATGTTATTAATTATTGAGGTTTCTATGTTTAATACTCTTTTATTAAACCTGATGTATTACCAGTGAATTTATTTCTTTTATTACACTTGTCCGTGTGTTTTATTTGTTGCACCTTCCTCAAAGAACAGGGACCCTGTGTGGAAGGGTAAACTGTAATTTCTTACAGAATTGGCGAGCCAGCCAGGAGGGTTTTGGTGCTTCAGAAAAAAAACATACTTAAAGGTGTAATACTAGAAAAACAATTCACTGTCTAATAACATATACAAATAAACTGCATTATATCACAGAATGGAAGGTCTAATGAAAAAACTTGCTAAGGTATCTAACCCTGAAGCTATCATTAAATCTCTAGAAGGAGCTTCAGACCCTTGGTTTCAGGTTCAGGAGTATGTATCTCATGCTATTTCTGAGAAGAAACTAACAAAGTCTAAAGGTAAATATGCTCTGATTTTTGCTGCCCGTTTTATAGCGGAACAGCACAAATCCTTAAAGGAGCAGAAAGATAGATTAAAAGAAGAAGTGTCTAGTTTGAGAAATGCATGTGAAATGTTTAAAATCACTGCGCAGAATGCTGCGGCCTTATCCATAGGTCACCAGCAGATGCGGCAAGAAAACGTAACCCTGCACAATGAAAATGAACAGCTTACTGAAAGGCTGAGGGATGCAGAAGGGGCAATTAGAACTCTTGCATCTCGCAGCCAGAAAGAGGCTGATCATTCTGCCTGTCATGCAGAAATGAACAAGTTAAGATTACAGTTAGGGAAAAGAAATGCTGTTGTGGCTGCATTTAATGTTGCTGATAATATTTATGCAAATGATATGGATTGGGATGCTTTTGAGGAAACATTTGAAGATAATTGTTTAACACCTAAAATGGCTCCAATTTATATGGAACATAAGAAAGATCGTGAAGGCTTAACCATTTCTGAAACGAGTGTGTCCAGACCTCTCTCTAGTACAGAGATCCAAGCTCTAAGTAAAGAACTTGGAAGCATAAGGTTTGGAGATGACGCAGTAGAGGTAACATTAAAAATTGAACAATTTGATAGGATGCACAGGAATTTAAGTGATATAGATCAGTTTGATGTATTAATGTCATGTCTTGATTCTTCCTTGAGATCTAGTCTATCTCCCGAAGTGTTCACTGACCCCAGAACAAAACGACAACTAATAGAGGAAATATTAAAAGCCCTTGGGTTAGAGGAGACTGACCACCACTCAGCATTTAGCAACTGCACACAGAGGAAGGGTGAGTCTATACAAGGGTATGCTGAGCGATTATTTGCTTTTTATAAGTTAACCCTTCCTTCAGGAGTGCAGGGAAACCAGAATGATGAAATTTATAAAAGAGCTCTACTAAACCGCACCTTTCCTGAGATTCGTAGACTAATTGGCCTATCTGTATCAGCCCATAACCAATACACTAGGATCATGAATTGCTTGAAGAGGGCTGAAGCAATTCTTAAAGATCAGATTAGAAATAATAGGAGACCAGTGTGTGCAGTGGAAGGGCCCCCACCAGAGATTAAGAATGTAAGTAAGCCCTCATATAGAAATCAAGGACCCTTTGTAAAGGGAGAAGCCTTTAAATGCTTTAAATGCGGACAAACTGGACATTTTTCCAAAAATTTTAATTTTTCAAATGCCAGTGCCCCTGAAATGCCTGCTGCTTCAACTTATGCAGAGTTGAGGCAAGAATTGGTGAAAATGGGGAAAGAGCTTGATAAATTAAAAGCCATCCAAATTACTAATCAAATTGCTGGCTCTAATTTTTCTGCATAGGAAATTGTAGCATCCCTCTCGCCTGTTGTGGAGTTCAGACGCGATGGATGCAATAGACCTGTGATAACAGCTGCTGTTGAGGGAGGTCCACAGCAGAATATGTTAATTGATACTGGTGCCTCGGTATCAATCATCCACACCTCCCACCCTAATTCTCATCCTTTGTCTACTGGTAAACGTTTGGTTTTAGAAGCTTTTCAGGGGTCACAAACAGAAGCGATACAAGCTAAGAAAACTCAGCTATGGATATCAAATATTGCATTGGATCTTAATGCATATTTGATGGCCTTACCTGACTGTGTCTCTATTCTAGGGTCTGACTTTCTAAGAAAACATGGTGCAGTTATTGATTTTGCAAATGGTAATATATGGTTTAAAGAGAAAGGTGAACATAGTATTATTTCTGATTCTGCTGCTGTCTATGCTATAAAGAGGCCAGAATACATTGCTCCTCCGACTCACCCAGACCGCAGGGTATCTGAAATAATACAAAAACATGTGTTGGCATTTGCCAGACATAAACATGACTGTGGTAGAATGGCTGGGGAAGAGACTATTCCTGGAAGGGCGCATATTGCGCAAAAACAATATTCCCTTCCAAAGGATAGCGAACCCCATATTCAGCAAACTATTGATTCATTATTAGAGCAAGGTGTTATAAGAGAGTGTGAATCCACCACAAATTCAGCTATATGGCCTGTCCAGAAGCCAGACAAATCATGGCGTCTTTGTGTAGATTATAGAAAATTAAATGCTGTAACCCCTGCTTGTGCACCAGTTGTCAGAGAAACCCCTACCCTTCTTTCCCTTATCCCTCCCTCTGCCAAGTTCTATTCAACGCTGGATGTGAGTAATGGCTTTTGGAGTATCAAATTGGATAAAGACTCCCAATACAAATTTGCCTTCACGTGGAAAGATCGCCAGTACACATGGACATGTCTGCCACAAGGATTTCATAACTCGCCCACCATCTTCCATAAGCAAATGGCAGCCTTTTTGAAAGATTTCTCCAAGCCTTCAGCCATACTGCAATATGTTGATGATATTTTGCTTGCTACAGAGACAGAAGAAGAACACCTTACTTTGCTAAGAGAGCTGCTGGGACTGTTTGCTGCCTCAGGACTGAAAGTAAATCCAAAGAAATGCCAACTGATGCAAACCTCAGTCACCTTTCTGGGGGTATTAATCACACCAGAGGGCAAGCTTCCTGACAAACACAAAGTAGACATTATCCAGAGACTTAACATGCCAGTATCCAAAACAACATTAAGGTCCTTTCTGGGACTTGTGGGATACCAAAAAGACTTTATTCCACAATTTGCTGACATGGCTAGACCACTGTATGACCTTTTAAAGAAAGATGTACTCGATGACAGCATCAGAATGGAATGGACTGAAAAACACACCAAAGCTGTCACTGACTTAAAAACAGCTGTCATGGAAGCTACTACTCTGATGTCACCTGACCCTTCAAAGACTTTTCACATGGAAGCGGCTGCCACAGATATTGCTTTAGCTGCTGTTCTGTGCCAAGAGAAATATGGGAAACTGCGCCCAATTGCATATGCTTCACGTGTACTGACTTCTGTGGAACAGAAATATCCGGCTTGTGAGAGACATCTTCTAGCAACATTCTGGGCAATAGACCACTTCACCTACATCACCGGACTTCAAAGCTTGACAATACACAGCCCCCATACTCCTTTGAACTTGCTGCTAAAACCAGGGGAGACTATCATTTCTTCAGCTCGTCTACCAAGGTGAACCACATGATTGTCCCCTTCCCTCTAACCTTAATTTCCCTCCCAATCCTCTCTCAGATAAACCGGTGCAAGGCATAGATGTATATTGTGATGGTTCTTCTTATCATGACCAGGGTATGGCATACACAGGATTTGCTATTGTCCTACCTGATCACATAATAATGCATTCTTGTATTCCTCACTCTTCCCAATATGCAGAACTCGCTGTGATTGCTTGCATCTTAGAGGAGTGCCGCGAGACAGCGATCAATATCTATAGTGACAGCGCCTATGTGGTAAACACTCTAACTATGCTACCTTTGTATGTTTCAAATGGTTTTAAGTCCTCCGATGGTAAAACATTGGTGCATGCAAATTTAATGAAATATATTTGGGATTTGCTGCAGCAAAGGAAATTTCCATGTGCACTTATAAAGGTTAAAGGGCATTCAAAAGGTACTGTGCATTCAGAGAAAAATAGTCTGGCTGATAAATCTGCAAAAAAGGCAGCCAAACAAGCTGAACTATGGAGTACTCCTAGAGTACCCGGGGTCTCAGCTCTTCAAGTGAGTACTCCACCTGACTTGCTTTCTTTGCAGAAAACATATGCCCCTTATGAGGTTGTAAGGGAATGGCATGAAGCAGGCCAGCCTTTACCCACACCTACAGCATGGGCTGAGTATACCAAATTAAGGTCAGATTCATTTCAAAATACAGTTCTTTTGTACACAAAAGATGTGGGTTCTCCCGTAGTGTGTGTTCCCCCTGATTGTGCTGATGAATTTTTCCAAATTTTCCATGCCCATCCTGTTGGAGGTCATTATTCAGTTGAAAAAACACAGGAAAAGATACTGCAGTCTGTCTGGTGGCCCTCCATTAAAGAGGACATCCAATCTAAATGTTCCACCTGTCTCCCTTGTTTGCAAGTAAATCCTCCAGCTTCCACAAACCGATCATTTTTGCAATCTGCTCCTCCCCCAGAAGGGCCATGGACCCATATTCAGATTGATTTTATTGGGCCCCTACCCAAAACCCCTGGTGGTTATATGTACTGCTTAGTGGTTATTGATGTGTTCTCCAAATGGTTAGAAACGTTTGCTACAAAAAATCAAACTGCACTAACAGCTGCCAAAATTTTACTTTTTGAGTTGTTTTCCAGGTGGGGAATTCCTAAAGTAGTAGCAAGTGACAGGGGTCCTGCATTTACAGGACAGGTTTTTACACAGTTACAGAAATTACTAGATATTAAGCATGAACTTCATATTGCTTATCATCCTCAATCTTCTGGAGCTGTGGAAAGAGGAAACAGAACCCTTAAGACAATGTTAACAAAGTTTTGTTCAGGTAAACCTACATCTTGGAAAGACATGTTACCATTGTGCTTAATGGCAATACGGTCTACGCCTCATTCTACAACTGGGGTTAGCCCTTACCAGGCAATGACTGGGAGACTTATGCGAACCCCTGGGCTCTCACTGCTCCCCACGATAACTCCCAATTTGTTAGGAGCTGTGACTGAAACATGGGTGAAAAAGATGGCAGACTACATTCAGGAAGTAAACATGTTTGTAGCACAAAATTCAGGGCGCAGTAAAAAGCAGATCAAAAAGTATTTTGATAAAAAAGTCAGACCCTTTGAATATGAGGTTGGGAATTCTGTTATGGTACGTGACTTCGGAAAGAAAGAACACTCTTTCACTCCTGTATGGAGAGGGCCATTTAATATAGTAGACAAGGCAAGTCCTTCTGTTTATTTGCTTAAAATGACGGGACACAAAGGGAAACCACTCCTTAAGTGGTATCATATCAATCAGCTAAAAAGTACCTAAACTCCACTTACAAATGCTTGCTCTTTTACAGAAATGAAACTCCACATTTTTGGGAAAAGACCCAGCATTATTAACTAAGACAACATGGTGGGACTCTGTATACAATGTCTCCCAACATCCAATTCTCCGCATAACATTTAAAATGCTGTTGGTTTTTCAAACTATCCTTATTGTTTTTGGACTCGTTGTGTTTTGCAAAATGCGATCAACCTTAAGAACTCTTGAGAACATTGCTTATCGACAAATCTAAATGAGAGGGCTCATTCACTAAGTTCCTTTCGCCCTCTAGGTGGGGATATGTAAGAAATGATGAATTAGAATCAAATTAGAAGGTAAATCAAATTTAAGAAATATAATGTAGATCTGTATGATTGACCTTTGGACCTTTAATATCAAAAGGAGATTTTACAAGTGCCATGTAAACCATAGGGAGCAAGGTGGGGTAAATTCCAGGACAAACAGTCTTTGATCTAAACTGTTAATGTAGATGGGACAGTTGGGTTATCAACTCCAAAATCAAAGGCCTTTTGTCTTACTGTTAACAAAGCATACCTTAGAACAGGATATTAAACCAGTTTGTTCATCCTGAGTTTTGTGTTATCAATAGGGTGTTAATGAGTTTTTCCCAACTTATATTTAAATAACAAATAGCTCTTTACTTCTATTATGAACCACCTACATCAAACAAGAAATAAGGAATTTATTGTTTAGCTTTTGATCTTCCCAAACCCATCACATGCCCCCAAGATAATTTAGGTAGATGGAGGGAAGATATGGGTAAATGGAAGGAACAACTTCAAAGAGAAAAGCTGTATAAATGTAGGCCCAAAATGGCTAGAAGGAGGGCAGTTCTGGTAGAAGCTTTCAATGAGTGACTACCAAGCAGAGGTCCAGAGGAGAGTTCAATATACAGATCTACACTCTGTTGGTAACTATATTTGACTGGGATACTTGGTTGTTTTCTGTGATAGTTGTGGTACTGTATTGTTTTATATCATTGTGTGTTGTTTGGTTTAACCTCACTATATTTGCTGTGTATTAGATTATAGAGCAGGTTGAATTATTGCACATACTGTATATGTGCTGTGTATTATACTTTAGAGCACATTGTTAATGCATTTACTAATATATATCTATGAGTGGTCTTTTTTTTGTGCTTGTATATGAACTGTTTATTATTCTGATGCAAGTTAATAACCAATATATATTGTGGTTGCTTTAATTAATTATTTGAGATATTGTATTTATGGAAAGTGTTGTGATTATTCCATTCTTCTGTGATACACTGTGACTTGAATGTTATTAATTATTGAGGTTTCTATGTTTAATACTCTTTTATTAAACCTGATGTATTACCAGTGAATTTATTTCTTTTATTACACTTGTCCGTGTGTTTTATTTGTTGCACCTTCCTCAAAGAACAGGGACCCTGTGTGGAAGGGTAAACTGTAATTTCTTACACCATCTCCCTCACCTTCCAGCTCAATTTTTCTCCTTCCATCAATCAATCTACCTCTCTCTCCATCTCCATCTCCCTCACTCCTCTCCAGCACCCTCACTTCCTCCAGCTTCATCTCCCTATGCCCCTCCAGCGCCATCTCCCGCTCTCTTTTCCAACTCCGTCTCTCCCTCCTACTCTCTCTACCTCAAATCCTTACCTCTCCTCCTTCCAGATCCACCTCCCTCCCTCTGCCCCACCACCTCAACCTTCCTCCATCTCCAGCTCCACCTCTCTCCTCTCCAGACCCATCTCCTTCCTTCTCTTTCTCTTCCAGCTCCACCTCCCTCTAACTCTTCCATCTAGCTCCATCTCCCTCCCACTCTCCCCTCCAGCTCCATCTACATTTTTCTCCCCCCAGCTCCATCTCCTTCACTCCTCTCCAGCACCCTTACTTTTCTGCAGTTCCGCTTCATCTCCCTCGGCCCCTCCAGGTCCATCTCCCTCTGTCCCTCCAGCTCCATCTCCCCTTTCTGAAATTGTAATATGCTACAGAGTATTATGACACTATATGAATGCTAGTAATAATAATAATAATAATAATAATAGTAATAAAACAAAATTATAAAAATTCTAACAATATAGGTAACTTCCAGCTATAACTGAGAATGATATAACATGATAAAAAAAAGTTTTTCATACAATTTGTACATTTGTGTTGCAAGTAGATGGAACAAAATCCATGCTTGATTTTGGGGTCCCCTATAGAAAATGTATTTCATATATGGTATGGAGGAAATGACTGCAGATCTGTTGGCAGACTTCCTACTCAAAAGGTCTAACACCCTTGGAAAGAATATCTTCATGAAAATCAGTTATAAGTTGATCCAGCAGTTGACACATCTCCTATTTTTTTCTTTTCCTCCTTTTTGTTTAGTTTCCCCCCTTTACAATATTTTTCCTAATCTACTTGTTTGCTCTACTCTTTCATTCTAATATGCTTACTTGCTTATTTCCCCTAAAATTCCTGTTACTAACTTCTTACTCTTATACAATTCTTTTCGTGCATTCTAGTCTGTCTAATCTGTTTTTTTCTAACTATAAATAGTTTGGTTTATTGTGTTTTTCTCTTTTTTCAATGCTATTTTAGGGGTTTTGTTTATCACACTAGTGTTTCTGGTCTGTGAGTCTTAGTTTCTCTTTAAAACAAAAATAACTTCACGTTTAGAAGAAAGAGCAAGAGTCTGGATCCATTTTCTGGTCTATGTAAGAATTATTTTTACTTGTGATTTTATACGTTGGCATTGATTTCCCGAGGTTTCTCTTATAGGTTAAAATTACAAATAGTTAATGTTTTTGAATTAAATTGTATTTATTGTATTGTAAACTTGTATTTATTTTCCTGCATTTGCTCTTTACTGTTACACATTTTGTATATTTTCATTTTATTTTGATTGTCCTCATATATTGGAAACAGGGTACAGGTTGTAATGACTTAACATGACTTAACATTAACATGATATGGTATGTTCAATTGTAGATATCTGATACTAAATTTAATTTTTTTTTTTTTAAAAAGAGAGAGCGAGAGAAGCAACAACTTAAATATATATTATTTGCTTTATCTTTTTTTTTTATTCTTTATTTTTGGTGCAATAGACTTTACAAGCTTGCCCGTGTAGCCACAAGAGCAAACACAGGTCGGTTGATGCAGACATGTTCATGGCATGATACATTTGCACATTTTTGTTAAATAGGAATATAACAGGTTATTATATATTGCTTATATGATATAACGTGCTAAAGGAATTAAGCATATTAATAGTGAAACGTAAGATTGGTAATGCGCTTTGTCTATTTGGTATGATTCTAACAGGCTCGGGACCTGAGCTAACATACCTGATTTATCTAACTAGATATACATTTATTATACTCGGCTAGTCATTCAAGAAAACATTTGTGATAATCTGAGCGAGTGACCTACGAGAGAGACCCCCTAGGATCCCCTGCGTGGGCTATCAAAGACATGGAATAAAATCAAGAGAGTAGGTGTTATCAGACAATGTACTTGGCCAGTCGAAGCATATAAAAAACTGTTTTTTGCATTTTAACATTGTGCATTTTCTTTATATAAATGAGAGCCAGTCATTAATAGGTGAGTTATGCACAGGTTTGTGATAAAAACCATATGGAGTGATGCACGTTTATGTAAAATTATGTTAAGAATGTTTTTCAACTTGTGTGGTTGTAAGTGGTGGTGTGATCGCGCTAGCCGCAAATTTGAGTAGTATAGCATTGAAGTAGGCTAATTTGCCAGTCTAATTGTTAAAGGCATGACCCAGTCAAAAACAATCTTATAACTCAACGTATTAAAAAGAAAGAAAAAAGGAAAGAAAAAGGATAAACTTACTAATACCAGTGTGATATATCTATATATATTGTCTATATATCTATTACATGCTGAGCAGACCAAAGTGACATTTGCTTTATCTTAATGTATATTGTTTAGGATTATCTGTCACTTACATTTTTTTTGCTGTTACTTATTTTTGTGCCATTTTACTGTAGCATACAAACTTGTTTAATGTAATATGTAACTCATTCCTTTTATCAATAAAAATATTAAAAAAAATAGATAGGGAGATAATTTCAACCTTTTCAACCAAAACCATTTTTTTTTTTTTTTATTTGCCAAACACTCTTTTTATTACCTCTTTCATCAGTGGTAAGATTATATTTATACTTGGCAATATAGTTTTACATTTAGAAGTTTAAAAGTTACCACTTGCTCGGCCATCTTTCTCTTCCCTATGAAGATGTGGGAGTGAATCTAGGATAAGGATGCAAAGTGAGAAGAGTAGACGGAAAAGTGGATGAAGAGTTAAAATTTAGTTGTATGCCATATAGCTAATGATGAAATAGAACCACTTAGAATGTTCAATACCAAATTAGCAAAAGAAAAAATAAATAAATGGAGACTGAAAATGGGTTCAACTACAATTTAGTTTAAATGAGGATAATTAAGGATTAAATCAAAATAAATTCACTATTTTCCCTTCTGTGTATTAAACAGCCCATGCTAGGTATCAGACTAGGGAATGTGAAAATAAAATAATTATTTTCTTTCATTGTTGAATGTCATGGTTCGGTTTTTTTAATGTATTATATCAACTATGTTTTGTGTTTTCTTCTTACAGTAAAGATAATTAAATAGCACACACTGTTCTATCCATTGTTCAAGTTCTAAAAGTATAGTTTTGACACACTTTGATTTTTGCATAATGAAAGAGAACCGAGTAAAGATTTGTCTTCCCACAGAGAACTAGAGAACATGTACATGTTATTATGAAATATTTACCAGGGAAGAAGAATTGTTCCAAATATGTATTTAGAAGAATAGCTTCACAGTGCCTTTGTGATGGTTCAGTTGTTTTGGCTTTACTTTACTTCTGAAATCTCTGGCAGGATGATACAGTTCAGATGGGAATTTCGGTATTCAGCATCTTCACTGCATTATTATATATTATCCTCCAGGATGTTTTTGATTTAATTTATTTTGTGATTTTTTTAGATGCATTGATAGGTAAAAAAAAGTAGATAGTTGAGGAAATGGAAACATTCATTTGGACTAGCATTCTATATATTAAACAGGTACTCAATCATAAATGTTATACAAAACATATAGGACACAGTATACATATATCAATTAAAGCTATATCAGAACCTGATTAAGAAGAAAAGCTAGGGTAGGGGTAGGCAGCCGTTGGCACTCCATGTGTTGTGGACTAGTAACATCTCTACTGATGCTTTTCCAGCAATATGGCATTATGGGAGATGTAGTCCACAAAATCTAGAGTGCCACTAGTTGCCTTCACCTGAGCTAGTGGCTGCATCCTATATTATGCTTAAAAAAATGCTTAGCCTGTTAAAATGTATAATTGTAATTGCGTTTCTACATTAGTCTTTTGCAAAAAGTTTTTGAGCCATGTTTTTCCAAATCAAGTGGCTTTTAATCCACATCCATATAAATTGATCCGTCCCAGAATTACCTGTGGAGTCATATTCAAGAGACAAAAATACATTAGATAATGAAATGTTATTCTCTTAACGCTAAGGTCAAATTTGGTTTTCACATAGCTGCGTGTAAAAGACAGTTTTCAATGTCATATTTTATTCTTTAATTAAAGTATACTTCAGTCTACTTGGAAATTAATAACAACCAACATTTTTCTTCTAATATTTATGCTAATACAGATATGGTCCAATACTTGAAGTTAAAAGTTTTGCTACCTCGAGAGTTGGGCATTTTACTTATCATTTTCAGCTTTAACCTTTGAAGGTGAATAACTTATTCCATAAATGCAGTCATACCATAGTCTCAATATCCTTAATAGAATTCAGAAGGTCAAGTTTAAGCTTCCCATCACACACTTTAATGCTAAAATCTGTCTAGTAATTTCATTAGGTTTTAAGGTAACCTCAGGTATATTACTGAAATCTGTGCTACTGTCTATATCTATTTCATACATAAAAATGTAAACATCTGTCTGTAGACTCTAGTAAAATAAAATAAAGAATGGCATTTTTAAACTCCCACTTCCTTTATATATGTTTTTCTGGTGTGTCTTAAATAAAATTTTAAAGGAAAAGATTCATTTTTTAAAATAAGAAAACCAAAATGTAATTTTAAAATTAGGCAGAAACAACCACAAAAAAAACGAAATAGAATAGATTTTAATCGCTATATAAAAAATAATTAGATACATTTAATGTAGGGGACTTGTAGCCACTGCATTGCCTAATGCAAGCCAAATTTGGCAAACAAGTCCACCCAATTCATTATGACATCAAAGCTTGAAAAAGACCTCTTAGTAGGTCGAAACGTTGCTGCCTTTTTTGTTTCAAGATATCTGCCTGCGGCTTTAACACTCTGAGTGCCTGGGAATCTCTTTGTTGCCTTAACGTGTTGGGATTGCTGGTCCTGTTCCGGAGTACTCGTGGCTGCTGGGATTGAGTGAAGTTCCTACAATCACTTTTGCACCCAATTCATTATAACACAAATCATGTTGCATAAGTTGAGGAGAGAGCTTGTACTTTTTATTATTGCTAATAAGAGGTCCTGGGGATATTATGCCATTAAAAGCTAACCAACCGAGGACATTTATATATGACAAGTGATATCAAGTCTCCATCTTCACCATTGCTTCACACATTCTTTGCTTTCTATGGAGCATGGAAATAGTTTAAAATGTATTCATGATTATTATCTCTTAATAGCAAACTCAGTTGAGCATTGTCCTGGTGGTTAACCACTTAAGACCGCAGCTAAATGTACAAGTTGTGATCAAAACAAAACATAAACAAAACCTGGCATTTGCGCTATATGTTTGTCCAACCGTAATTCACCTCTTTCATATTAAATGCACCCACACTTATTATATATAATTTTATTCAGGGGAAACAGGGCTTTCGTTTAACATCAGATATTTAGGTATGCAACATAATTTAATATGAAATAAATATAAAAACATGGGAGAAAATAAGAATTTTTTGTGTTACATATTTTAGTTTTTTCACATTGAAATTCGCCAGATTGGTTATGTTGCCTTTGAGACCATATGGTAGCCCAGGAATGAGAATTACCCCCATGATGGCATACCATTTGCAAAAGTAGACAACCCAAAGTATTGCAAAGCGAGTAAGTCCAGTCTTTTTTAGTAGCCACTTGGTCAGTGTTTGTGACTAAGTGGCAACTAAAAAAGACTGAACATACCCCAATTTGCAATACCCTGGGTTGTCTACTATTGCAAATGGTATGCCATCATGGGGTAATTTTCATTCCTGGGCTACCGTACGGTCTCAAAGGCAACCTGGTGAATTTTAATGTGAAAAAACTAAAATGCAAGCCTTATATTTGACTCTGTAACTTTTGAAAACACTATAAAACCTGTACATGGTGGGTACTGTTATACTCGGGAGACTTCGCTGAAAACAAATATTAGTATTTCAAAACAGTAAAATGTATTACAACAATTATATCGCCATTGTAAATGCCATTTGTGTGTGAAAAATGCAAAAAAATTCACTGTCACTGACGATATCGTCGTTGAAATACATGGTTAAATATAAAGTTACAAAGTTACAGGGTTAAATATAGTGCTATAAAATTAAATTCCCTGAACTTTTGTCCTGGGTTGTCAGGCAGGTCCTGTAAATTGTAATTAATAAAATGACCTAATTATGTAACATTATTACATAATTATATATGTAGATTATATATATGTGTGTGTATATATATATAAATATATATATGTATATAATTCTTTTTTTTAAATTATTGGGTTCACCAACCTAGTGTCTTTGTCCACTCTCAGCACTCCCAGTGCTCCAAGCCAGCCTTGACTCTCTCACTGGAGAGAACAGCCTCTCTCCTACCTGCTTCCAGGGAGGAAGCCAGCAATCCCCTTTACCTGCCTAGCCAGCAATCCCCCTTTACCTGGACCTTATTTCTCCCAGTTGTGTATAAACTGAGGAGTGGAGCATTGGCCCACCCTGCTCTCCAAATGCTCCACCCCAGGGGCCCATAACTAAACTTAGCTTTGTGTTGCACACCACACATACAACACGTACTTCCCCTGGGGTTAAATGTTAAAGGCCTCTCTGCCTTCACTTTATCACACAATATATATTAATTTTAAAATACAGTTAGAACGAAATTACGCATGTATATATATTTTTTATCTATTTATTTTTTATTATTTTTGTAATTTTATTTTTTAAAGTATTTATAAATATATAATCAATATCATTGTGCATGTATTTTGATATTAATATATATATATATATAATTATGTATATATTAATATTAAAATACACGTAGACAGTGTATATGTATTTATGTGTATGTGTGTATATATATATATATAATAATAAAAAATATATATATGATCTAAGTATATATTATTTAATTTTACACTGTTTTAACATCTTTTAATTTTATTTCCAGGCAGCAGGGGGAGTTCCTGTCATTACAGGCACTCCCCCTGCTGGCATTGCCGTCCATGTGATCACGGGGTCCTCGCAAGGACCTCGCAATCACATGGCCCAGGTAAGTCCCCATACCACGATCGCCGGCGTGGGATCGCCGGCGTGGGATCGCCGGCGTGGGATTGCCGGCGACCGGGTAAGAACAAAAGATTGCAGGGTGTTCTATGCCGCCCTGTGGCGTTTAGAGCCATCTAAATAAGGACGGCATAGAACGCCCTGCGGTCTTAAGGGGTTAAAGGACCACTATAGGCAACCAGACCACTTCAGCCCAATGAAGTGGTCAAGGTGTCAGGTCACTCTAGTTTTAACCCTGCAGCTGAATACATAGCAGTTTCAGAGGGTCAATCCAGCCTCTAGTGGCTGTCTCACTGAAAATCATAGTGAGAAGACGCTGGACATCCGTAGAAAATCAATGAGTAATGCTTTCCTATGGGTTTGAATGTGCCCCGTCGCTTGCTGCACATGCGCATTCAGCGCTGATGTTGGCAGGGGGTGGAGAGTTTCCCAGCACAGAGGGAGCCCGGTGCTGGAGAAAGATAAGTGGCTGAAGGGGTTTTAACCCCTTCAGCCCAGCGGGAGGGGGGCCCTGAGGGTGGGGGGGATCTAATGACCCTATAGTGCCAAGAAAACAAGTTTGTTTTCCTGGCACTATAGTGCTCCTTTAAGTAAAGCTAAATGTAGTATCATTGTAAACCAGTTGATTCAACTGAAAGTCCTTAAAGACAAATAACATAAAGGATTATACGTAATAATAATAAATGGTATGTATTATTTTGTTAATGACTTTTCTTTGCACCACCTAGGGCAGCCATCTATTTGGTAGAAAGTATAGGAGCTACAATGCTAATGATGCTGTTGCAACATCATTTATCATATATATTAAGCATTTGTCACAGGAGCTGCTGCAAGTGTTTGTGGTTATCCAATATAGATCTGTTTGTCTGGAATTTGTTGCACCTTATGACTCATAAGTAATAGTATTGTATGCGGATGTTGCAAAGTTCATCAGCTTCATGAATATGTCTATTAATAATGCATTTACCTTTCAATCGTTATTATATACATAGTTATAATTGTTGAACATAATCAGACAGATAGTTCTGGATTTGTATAACCAGGTTTATGCAATATAAAAATACCTGTTTTTGTTTGTTTTTTTGTGTTTTGGACTCTTATTTTTTTTATCAGTGTGTATTCATTCAACAAATTATTACCGATTTATTCACTGAACTGAGAATTCAAGGTGATTTTCAAATTTGCGAATTTCAAATTTGAATAGCCGAACTAGGAAAATTATCTCAGTCACCTATGCTTTAAGTTCAGCTACTCTTGGCTTCAATTTGAAAGTCCCTTTGAATTCTCACTTCAGTAAATAACCCTGCTACGTAGGCACTCTCGGGAACTAAAAGAACACTACCCACTCATATGTACTCCATAATCTTGAGGGCTTCAGAGCTTAGATGCCCATGAGCAAAAGCGCCGAGCAGTTTATTACAGGGTTGGAATATTACATGCTTCAAACCTCACGATCCTTAGTCAGATGCAATAAACTCAACTTGCTTTATTTTATCTCTTGAAGTCAAAAACTAAGACAAAGTAAATTACATTTCCTCGGCAAACAAATGCCCTTTCTAAACTGTGATGATATAACACCATGTTTCAGTAACTGTGTTAGCATGCTATATGTTACCAAAGTATACCCTCTTCATTCAGCTATTGTTCTAGTTATCAGCAGATCAATGTTATACCTTGGCCTCAAATACCAATTTAGTCTTTAAATTTAATGAAAAAGTTGTGACTCTCTCTAAAAGACTTTTTTTTTTAAAGAAAAACAGGTACTGAATACTAATGCCTCATTCTTTTCAAGGCACCTCAACGCAAAACAATGTCTCTGTATGATGCTCTGAATCCCACGCAGACCATTAATTCAGTAACGTCAAGAATATTTCTGAAAAACACAAAATAATGAAATGGATTTTTTGTGAGTATATTTAATTTGTTGATAAATACAAGCATATTGCCTCAACTGTATCAGTTCTAATATGTATTGCTTGCCTTTGCACTATTACAATTGGAACTTGTCAGGATTACTAAGTGACCCAACATGCAGTGTGTAAAAGACAATGAGATAAATGTATACCGTTTCTTAGAATGGCCCGGGCTTTATGTAAGTAAGACAGTGAATAGTCAGGGACAAGTTGAAGTCAGGAAAACCAGAAATCAGAGAAGCGAGGTACAAATGCATTTTAAAATACAGCCTTGACTGCTTCACTTTCTTCACGCCCAGTGCTCCAAGCCAGCCTTGACTCTCTCACTGCAGAGTCAAAGAATTACAGAAGGGAAAACATTTAGAATAAAAAAACATAAAAAAACAGAGACACACAGAGAATAATATAACGCACTATTAAGAAACAGAATTCTAATCACAAGAGGGCAATGACCTAAGCCCTTGGAGCCTTTTTACATTATGGCTCTTTAGTTTTTAACCACACCCCCAAAAAGTTCAAATTCAAATGTTTTGGTGGGCCGTGACATCATTGATGTCATGACGTCGGTGGGCATGCATCTCGTCATAAAAAGGGGGAGAGCTAAAGTGGTCAATCTTGGAACAGCTGAGAAGGGAGAGAGGACCATGAGGATGGTCCCCCTCTTCATGGAGGAATCCCCAGGCTGTTTCCCAGCCTGGGCAACATGTACAGGTATGCTGACAGAACCTGTACTTACAAATACCTTATAAGAGCATATGAACTGTACTGGGTCCAGAATTTTTTGTTGAATTATCAGCAACTTAACTTTTTCCTTCCAACTCTATGCTTACATTGGATATTGCTAATTTTTCTTTCATTTTTGTTTAACTTAAATGTATTGTCTCTGTCTAGAGATCCCATCTTCACTTGTTTACCCACCCAACCACTGACCCATCAAATGGTAAGTCCCAGCCTAGAGTGTTATTTATTAAGCTCAGAACCAACCAAGGTGTTTCAAATTCTAAAATAGTTAAATGAGGAAAAAATTCTAATATTTTTCAGCTTGGCTATGGCTATGTTGGTGTGAAATTTTCAGCTCCCTGTTCACTTTCCAAAGTAAAGGTAGCGCATTTAAAGGAAATAGCAATAAAAAGTTCTGTCAAAGAGGAGAAGCTAATTTGGCCAATCCCGCATGGGCACCGACAAAATCTGAGCTGACCCTTGGATAACCCCTATGAACAATTTATATGTTTAATCCCTTTGTGAAAAGGTAACTTATACAAAAACACAATAGCGTCGATAAAACACTATAGCACAGACAGACAAATGGAAGTGTCTGCAATTAAATGGCACATGTTTGAAAAGTTTTATAAAATGTGATATTTTTAGCGAGATCATTCTGTGTGTCCTCTCTTTTTTCTGCTAGGTATTCTTTCAACAATTATGTTTCAAGCGGCATTGCATTTTCCAAAGGATTACATGTTTTTGTGCACAGTATGAATTGCTCTGTGTATTAAATAAGACCAAAACCAAAGCTGCTTTTTAGAAGAAACCATTTCAAATGCACAATCACAAAAATGATACGTTTAAAAAAAGCTCCTTCGTATTACAATTACTTTTGAAGTGATTCGTATGACTGTTTTAATTTAAAGTACATTGTAGTAACGCTTGATCAGGCTCTAATGTAGATGCTGATTTCTGCATTTAGATTTAAATGAGTATTATTATCTTAAAATGTTTCATATTTATATAAATATGTAACAAATCACAGCAGCTCCTTCTGTCACATTATATTATCTCAATAAGCAACCCAGCATACTTGACAATGTGCTTATGTGCCATTTTTATGCTACATCAGTTTTAAAATTAGAATATAATTTAAAGCAAATTATGTTTTCCGGCCATAAGGGAGATATATGCATGTTTTTTGATATTGCATTTAAATCATATACTAAATAAAATTAATTATTTTTTTTACTCTCTACATAACTCATACAAGTTTCTATAGTGACACTATATAGTTTATCATTTTAAACTTCAATATTTAATTACTATTGTTCTTTTTATTATTACTATGAAATAACAAAATAATGCTATTTTCTAATGAAAATGCTCATAAAATAGTTCATAACACCCAATTTCACTAATAAATGTTGATATAAAACTGATGACAAATGTACTTGCTGATAGGCTAAACCCATTTTTAGATGATTTAATTCACACGGACCACATTGGTTTTAAGTGGCTGGTAGCACAAAAGCAAGTATACATAGATCTCATTTGGTATGCTTACCACAGACATATCCCCATGGCGCTAATATAAAATATTTCATACAAAATATGAACTATGCTCCATCAGCTTAAAGTACCAAGCAATGAGCTATAAAGTTTTTACTAAATGGTATAGAACACCAGATGTGATTCGCCACATTAACGCCACAATCTTCAAGGTATGCTTGCGCTTTGGTTTCACCTTAGGCAATACGCTTCATATTTGGTGGTTCCTACCCCGATACTCCAACCTTTTGGGCACAGATAAACTCTAAGGTTAGGGAATTCACTGACTCAGACATCTCATTCCAACCACTCCCTACGCTTCTGCACCACACCAAGATACCTCTCAAGTTTACAAGAATTATTTAACCAAACACCTGCTCACTGCCACAAAGTCTCTTATACTGCCTTACAGGAGATGTCAAAGTGCACCGTCGCTCCACTACTGGGTATCGAGTGTGATGGAGATATATGAAATGGAGTCTTTGACAGTGCATCTCAGAGATGCTTCTGAAAAATGTTCAAAGATCTGGAAACCTTGGTTGGACTACATTTTGTGTGCAGCCTGCTAGATAGCCTGATACTTGACGTGGTGCATCTTGCTTCCTCCCCTTAGAGATAAATTGAAAATCCTATAGAGAGTTTAAAGAGCAGAGTGGGGCTTGCTCTACCGCTCTCTCTCTTTCCTCTCAGTGCCATCTCGCCTTGATCAAGTATATGACCTATGGTGCATAAAACGTAGTGCATAGTTGGATATTTTCACCCGTTTGACGAGGCTCATTTCTGTTTTGTAATTTTTGGAGATATGTAAATTCACACATGCAATCTGTTATGTCCTTCTTACTCCTGCTTCTCTTGCTATTACTCTGTAAAGAAAACTTCCTTTACAAAATCACACACAAAGATTGTGAACAAAATAAAATAGTTCATAATTACTCTCCCAATAGCCTGCATGCACAAGGTTATTTTACATTTCCTTTCAAAATAAATGCAACAAGAAATTTGTCCATACAGCCTTAGTGTAGCGGAGTAGCAGTATTATCCACGGTATCTCCGCTGGTAGACAGGAACAGCAATCCAAGACAGGTAGCGTAGTTACAATCCCTTCCCTCCAAGAACTAGACGACACTTAGCTTGGAGGTCAACTGACGTTTTATTCACACACTTGCAGTATTTATGGGAATTCCCATGCAAGGGGTTTCCCAACAGACCATTCAGGGGTGAAGGAACAGGGGACTACGTGGGGGACTGGAACATAGAGACATTTCCCCCACAATACACTGCTGCACGAGAGGGACCCTCCCACCAGGAAATACCGATAAGTGCATTATCCCCTCGTGCAGCAGAAACATACTTTTACACTAAAATATATATTTAGAATATTATTCGGCAGATTTGGGCGAACAGGCGTTCGGCAGATAGCTGGGGTCGGGGCGCACATTCCCTGAAAGTGCCGCTCCGATCCCAGCTTAAATAACCGAACGCCGCACATATTACATTTATTTTCACAGTTCTCCCTAAACTACCGAATGAGCCCATAGACCCCAATACCGAAAGACCGGGGCTCCCGAACGGCTTGGAAGTCCAGCGATATTCGTGCCGCTGAGTGTCTGATTTTAGTTCCAGACACTCGACGACCGAACACCGCTGGGCTAACAAAGAATCCAAGATGGCCGACCGCCGCGTGGTCGGTAGCCGAACGACGGCCACCCGGAATCCTCTTAATTTACCGTTTGCAACAATGTTGCAACCTTTAATGAGAGCCACACGATCCTCTGAGGGTGGTCTCCATTCGGCAGTTTGTTTGTTTCACGAACAGGGAGGGAAATCTCTGTTCGTGGAACAACTACCTGCATGCCGACGGGTTTTACACCGCCAACATGCGAACACATTAAGTATACATTACAGTACTCCTGCGTACCCTTGGTTCTTAAAGGGATACGTACAGGCTTTAATAAAAATACAGGTAACTACAAGGCTGCTGCCGCCACAATGCTCCCCCAGAACCAAGCCAGCATACACAGTCTGATCCCAACGGAACGGCTTGGGGATGTCTGGAGGAGTACCCACAGATCACTTGTCCAGTTCAGTTTGTCGAGATAACCCGTCGGCATTTCCATTTAGCTTCCCCGGGCGATATTGGATGGTGAAATCAAATGGCTGCAGCGCCAAACTCCAGCGCAGCAGCCTGGCGTTGTCCCCTGACACCCGGTTCAGCCAGACCAACGGGTTGTGATCTGTGAGCAGCGAGAATGTTTGCCCATACAAATAGGGCTGCAGCTTCTTGAGGGCCCACACCACGGCAAGGCATTCCTTTTCGATGGCGGCGTAGCTTACTTCTCTGGGTAAAAGTTTTCTGCTTAGGTAAGCTACCGGATGTTCGCCGCCATCTGCTCCGACCTGGCTCAGTACTGCTCCCAATCCAAACATTGAAGCGTCTGTATGAACGAGAAATCGTTTAGTTGGATCAGGAGCAGCTAAAACAGGTGCATTGACAAGAGCATTTTTCAGGAGGTGGAATGCCTGTTCACACTCTGGGGCCCATACTACTAACTACTAACTTAGGGAGGTTCTTGTGGGTTAAATCGGTGAGGGGCTTGGCCATAGCGCTGTAATTAGGTACAAACTTTCGGTAACACCCTGCGGTTCCCAAAAAGGCTAGTACCTGGGTTTTAGTGCGAGGGGTTGGCCATTTAGCTACGGCCTCTATTTTGACCGGCTCCGGTTTTTGTTGGCCACTGCCTACTCGGTGTCCTAGGTATTGGACTTCTGCCATCCCTATGTGGCATTTACTGGGTTTGAGGGTTAATCCGGCTTCTCTGATGCGATCTAGGACGGCCCCTATGTGGTTCAGGTGATCTATCCAGGAATAACTGAAGATCGCTATGTCATCTAAATAGGCGCAAGCGTATTCCTGAAACCCATCTAATAGTCGGTCCACCATTCTCTGGAAGGTGGCCGGGGCATTCTTCATCCCAAATGGCATGACCTTGAATTGGTACAGGCCAAATGGGGTGACGAAGGCCGATTTGGGGATAGCGTCCTCGGCTAACGGGATTTGCCAATACCCCTTGCAAAGATCAATGGTGGTTAAATACTTGCCCCTGGCCATTTTGTCTAATAACTCGTCTATCCGGGGCATGGGATAGGCGTCGGACACGGTTTTATCATTGAGCCTCCGGTAATCCACGCAGAAGCGGGTAGTTCCATCCCGCTTCGGCACGAGTACCACTGGGGATGCCCAGGGGCTATCCGAAGGCTCAATGACCCCTAACTGTAACATTTCCTTCAGCTCCTTGTACATGTTCCCCCTCACTGCCTCGGGAATGCGGTAGGGCAGCTGACGGAGCGGGGTTTGATCTAGGGTTTCTACTCGATGAGTAGCTAATGGGGTATATCCGGGGAGGTTGGAATAGGTGGCTCTCTTTTCCCTAATTAAACGTTGGGCCTGGGCTTTCTCCTGGGGATTTAAGCGCTCTCCTAACTGTACGGCTGCTAGATCCTCTTGTAAGGTTTCTCGGGCTAGCATGTCCGGGAGGGGTAGGTTATCTGCGTCCTCAGCGGCCGAGGCGCAGATGGCGGATACTTCCTCCGTGCGCTCGCGGTAGGGCTTCAGCATGTTCACGTGGAACATGCGTCGGCCTCCGGGCCCGGTGCAGGGGCCAATTATATAGGTGGTATCGCAGACTTGCTCTATCACCTTGAATGGGCCATGCCAGGAAGCCTGCAGCTTATCAGTAGGAACGGGTCGTAGAATTAACACCTTCTGGCCGACCTGAAAGCTGCGGTCCCTGGCTCCCCTATCATACCATCGGCGCTGTCGTTGCTGAGCCGCCTGGAGGTTGTTACGCACAGCCTGTGTTAACTCCTCCAAGCGGTTCCGGAACTCTAGCACATAGGGAACGATAGGCGTGCCGTTAATGGTCGTTCCCCCCTCCCAGTGTTCTCTGATTAGGTCTAGGGACCCCTCACTCTCCTTCCGAACAACAGTTCGAAGGGAGAGAACCCGGTGGACTCTTGGGGGACTTCTCGGTAGGCGAATAGCAGGTGGGGTAAGAATCGCTCCCAGTCCTTTTGGGTGTCTACGAACGTGCGGATCATTTGTTTTAGCGTTCCATTGAAACGTTCGCAGAGGCCATTGGACTGGGGGTGGTACGGGGAGTTAAGGATAGCTTGGACCCCGCATACTTTCCAAAGCTGGTGAGTGACCTCGGCTGTGAATTGGGTACCCCTATCTGAAATAATCTCCCGGGGTAATCCCATACGGGTAAATATGCGCATAAGGGCGTCTACTATGGTCTCGGCGTGTACATTCGTCAGGGCTACTGCTTCGGGGTACCTGGTGGCGTAGTCCACTACGGTCAATATGTATCTCTTGCCAGAGGGGCTTGGTCGTTTCAGCGGTCCGATTATGTCTACCGCTATCCTGCTAAAGGGCTCTTCGATTATGGGTAGGGTGTGGAGTTTGGCCTTGTATCGGTCCCCCCCTTTTCCCACTCTCTGACAGGTATCACAGGTATTACAGTAATCCTTAATATCCTGGGATATCCCTGGCCAGAAGAAATTTTGCAGCAGCCGATGTTTGGTTCGGCTGATCCCTAGGTGGCCGGACAGGGGAATATCGTGGGCAATTCGCATTAGTTCCTGCCTATACTTTCGAGGCACAATTAACTGTTTGATGGGGACGGGAATCGATCCGGCTACTACTTTTTCTGCATATCGGTATAATAACCCCTTATCCCAAGCATATCTCTCCCCCTCTAGGCCAGTCTGGTTTTTATCTATCCGGTCTTTATAAACCTGTAGAGAGGGGTCTAAGGCGACCTCGCTACCAAATTCTAATGGGGCATCCCAGGGTAACACAGTGTGATTAGGAGGGGCCGGGCTTACCTGAGCCTCAGAGTCGATGGGTGGTGCCGTGGTGCGAGCCTGTTGATGGGTGACGACCGGGTAAGCCTCCTGCGGAGGAGGTCGTGGGACAAAAGCGGAGGTTAGCTCCCCAAATCATTCCCCAAAATAACATCCGCAGGCAAGTCCTGCATCATCCCCACTTCTATTTGTCCTGCCCCCGCTCCCCAGTCCAAATGTAGTTTAGCAGTGGGCACTTTGTAAATAGCTCCCCCTGCGACTCGTACTGCAATACAGTCCCCTGTGAGATGTTCTGTGGCCACTAGATGATTCCGGACCAAAATGATGGTGGCCCCGGAATCTCTTAATCCCTCCATCCTCTTTCCCTCTACATGGACCACTTGCCGGTGGCCTTGGCGGTTGTCAGATGCCGCCTGCACCGGGTTCACTTCATGGAGGGTGCCTAAGGGTTCCTCCATTTGAGTGGGGGTGGAAGGTTGAGCCAATGCTCTGGTCTGGTAGCAGTGGACTGCGGCTCTAGGGGTAGGTGGTGGTCTTTGAGGGGTCCAGGATGGTCTGGCCCGGTTTCGGGGACAATCTCTTTGTACGTGTCCAAGCTGGTTACAGGTATGGCAACGGATATGTGCCCGGTTGTTGTACCTGGGGGGTTGCGAATGATAGGTCCCTCCTGGTCGGGGGGGATCCACCGGGTTTGGTCGGGGAACATTGGGCTGGGAGTATACTTTAGTGGCTGAGCGCTGTTCCCGCCGGGTGTCCTGATGCTCATCCGCTAGCTTAGCGGCCTCTTGGAAGGTGCAGGGTTTACGATCCCTTACCCAGTTCTGTAGCTCGTGTGATAAGCTCTTGTAGAATTGTTCCAGCACCAACAACTGCATGATCTCTTGGGGCGTGACGGCTTTCGCTGCCTCAATCCACCCGGTAGCTGCACGCTGTAGCCGGTGTGCGAATTCGGCATGTGAGTCTTTTTCTGGTTTGAGCAGTGCCCGGAACTGCAGTCGGTATGCCTCAGGTGTAATGGCATACCGTGCGAGAAGGGCTAGTTTTACCTTCTGATAGTCCCGGATATCCTCCGCCGGCACGGCTCGGTAGGCATCTGCTGCGCGGCCTGATAGGTTACCAGCTAGCAAGGGCACTTGGTCTTGGGTGCTGATGGCATGCAGCTGGCACAACCGTTCAAAGTCCTGTAAATAGCCATCAATGTCCCCCTCTGTATCATTAAAGGCTTTGAATGCCTGGTATGGTACTTTTGCTTTTGCGGCCAGGGTAGGGACAGACGTTGTGGTTCCCTCCCCTACTTGTTGGTTCCTCTGCGACGTTCGCAGCATGATGTAAGTCTGTACATCGTTGTACACTCGGTCTGCCAT
The DNA here is from genome assembly GCF_036172605.1 of Pelobates fuscus. Lineage (NCBI taxonomy): Eukaryota > Metazoa > Chordata > Amphibia > Anura > Pelobatidae > Pelobates > Pelobates fuscus. Next base: position 36,079,803 of record NC_086319.1, on the reverse strand, counting down.
CTGGTCCGCTATGGCTGGTGGGAATAGAGCCATCCTGCTCCTATATTCCTTGGCAAATTCGGATTCCTCCTCCTCCCTCGGAGGTGCTGCAGCAGCTGCGACCCTGTCTCCTTCCTTTAGTTCTGCGATCAGGACAGCCTTTGTTTTGTTGCTTGCTATCCTCCCTCTCGCTTCTAGTAACTCTTTCAGCGTGTCCCGTTTCAAAAGGGTGTAATCCGTTTCCATTCACCGGCTGTTCGTATGTTTCTCTGTATTCCCGAACTCCGGTTTCATCCAAATGGTCTGGCTCACGGATTCGTATTCTCCTTTCCTTTAGTTAGTTTGAATTCCTGCCGAACGCTTCTTGCTGTGTAGTTAAGATCCCGTCGCTTGCCACCAATTGTAGCGGAGTAGCAGTATTATCCACGGTATCTCCGCTGGTAGACAGGAACAGCAATCCAAGACAGGTAGCGTAGTTACAATCCCTTCCCTCCAAGAACTAGACGACACATAGCTTGGAGGTCAACTGACGTTTTATTCACACACTTGCAGTATTTATGAGAATTCCCATGCAAGGGGTTTCCCAACAGACCATTCAGGGGTGAAGGAACAGGGGACTACGTGGGGGACTGAACAGAGAGACATTTCCCCCACAATACACTGCTGCACGAGAGGGACCCTCCCACCAGGATATACCGATAAGTGCATTATCCCCTCGTGCACTTTTACACTAAAATATATATTTAGAATATTATTCGGCAGATTTGGGCGAACAGGCGTTCGGCAGATAGCTGGGGTCGGGGCGCACATTCCCTGAATGTGCCGCTCCGATCCCAGCTTAAATAACCGAACGCCGCACATATTACATTTATTTTCACAGTTCTCCCTAAACTACCGAATGAGCCCATAGACCCCAATACCGAAAGACCGGGGCTCCCGAACGGCTTGGAAGTCCAGCGATATTCGTGCCGCCGAGTGTCCGATTTTAGTTCCAGACACTCGACGACCAAACACCGCTGGGCTAACAAAGGATCCAAGATGGCCGACCGCCGCGTGGTCGGTAGCCGAACGACGGCCACCCGGAATCCTCTTAATTTACCGTTTGCAACAATGTTGCAACCTTTAATGAGAGCCACACAATCCTCTGAGGGTGGTCTCCATTCGGCAGTTTGTTTGTTTCACGAACAGGGAGGGAAATCTCTGTTCGTGGAACAACTACCTGCATGCCGACGGGTTTTACACCGCCAACATGCGAACACATTAAGTATACATTACAGTACTCCTGCGTACCCTTGGTTCTTAAAGGGATACGTACAGGCTTTAATAAAAATACAGGTTACTACAAGGCTGCTGCCGCCACACTTAGCAACCTTAATTACCTTACCTGTTCAAAACATAATTCATTTTGCCCTTTAGCAACACGAATATAACTTCCAGGGCTCAATTTTTAATATTCGTTTCTGCTAATTGGATTTAAAATTGAAGTTTTGAAGGACAAACTTTATCATTGTCTTCTAACAGCAAAGGGTCCAGTGTGACACCGGAGGTCTATCTCACAGGCTGTGGTAGTGGGAAGAGGGTGGACATGAAGAAGTTTATAGTACCCAGACTCTGGCTACCTTATTCCTCTACCTCTACAAGGGTTATTTTCTACAGTGTGTCTGATTTATAATTTAATCCATGTTCACACTTGAAGTTTGGGAAGAAAGACTATTTAAGGTATAGCACCGGGTGCAATGATCAGTGTGCACCTGAAATGATAGACTTGTGTGGTTTCAATCTTAATATAGATGGCTGTGGAGTAAAGGTATATTATTTACCATGCTTGTAGAATGTAACATGCTGTCCCGTGTTAATACATTTTTCATTGCAATCTTTTCTGTATGAGCAAAGATGTCCATTAAGCACACCACTGAAATTGGTTCTCATTCCTTCTTTCTCTATTTCCTGAGAGGCGTTTAATATATATTTGTATTCACATATACCTATAGGTTAACAGGTACACTGTCTCTGGCTTCTCATGGAAGCAAGTCTATTATAGGAAATTTCAAACAACATTATTTCAATTTTTTAATGAAATGCTGCTCTCCTAATAGATACGCCATTTATCAGATATTAAAAACAAGGGGAAAAAACCCTGTGTAATATTATCCAAGGAAACATTCACAAGCTTTAAACATCAACTGAGGGTCTTCTGGGAGTGTCTAGAGAAAACTTTTACCCCTTCACAATGAGTTGTGTGACAGGCATGTCGACTGAAAAAAATGTATGTTAGTGGTGGATAATAAGCCTGTCGCACTAAAAATTGCTGCATGCTAATGTAGTAGATCGTCACACAAGATACTGGAAATCCAGTAGAACTAAACTTTTGACAGTCACGAACTGTTACCTGACTGTATGAAATAATTTCTCAACTGTCAAAAGGAATTCTTCTCCTAGTTCAGTTTACTTTTCACTACCCGTGACAGTTATGACATTCTATATAGAATCTTTTTACAAGTAATGCAACCTAGCTAACTGGTAGGATTCCTTTTGATGTAGAGTTTATTTGTGACAAATTAATTGCATATCTTTCTGTCCTCATGGTCTTCACTCGCTGCCAGTACTGCACTATACCAAGTAAGCATGTTGAACGCATGAAAATTGTGTTTTTTTACGTACTAGTCATTAGTCCTGGTGCCTCATGTTTCTGCCGGCTCTCTCAAAAGGTCAGCGTGACACAACAACTCCCAAACAAAGTATAATAATTGGATATTGTAACATAATTTGCCTTACAGAGTGAGACATTATGAAATATTATCTATTAAGTGCCTCTGTAATCATCATGCAAATAATTTGAAAGGAGCAATAACTTGTCCCCAATCTGTTGTAATTCAATTCTAAATTCTAGGCTTTATTTTAATATTTCACATGTGGAGTCCCATAAAGGTACATATCATTTTGTGAACTGTTTGTGGAATTGTCACACGTGATCAGGGCAGGTGTACCTGTACATATACAAATATTCACACACAGCAACAAAGGTGAAACATACAACATACAATACATTTACAAATAACTACAATCCTTGTGTGTGCAAATCAGCAAAATATTTTTTTTCTCACTCTTAACAACGATATTACCGTTTTTGCCATATTACCATATTTAATTCAATTTAACCACTGATGGTCAATATTATAGTGCAAGAGAGCTATATGTGTACAAATGAATATGTAACTAGTTATTGCAATTGTAACCATTTGGACTCGCATTTAATGGGACACTATAGTCACCAAAACAATTTTAGCTTACTGAAGAAATTTTTGAGTATCGATCATGCCTCTGAAGACTCCCTGCTTAATTCTCAGTCATTTAGGAATGTATTCACTTTTGTGTCTGTCTATGCAACCCTAGTCACACCTTCCCTGTCTGTGAATGACACAGCCTGCATGTAAAAATTGCCTTCATATTTAATCAAATATGAACTTACTTGTTCATGCGCCTGCAAGGTCTTGCAAGTTATTAACAGAACAGAAACTACGAAATTCCAAATGAAACAGATTGAGCAATAAAGGAAGTGTAAACAATGACGACTCTTTACAGGGTGTACTTAGAAAGGTTGTGCAAGTCACATGCGGGGAGGTGTGACTAGTGCTGCATAAACAAAATTATTTAACACCTAAATGTCAGACAATTAAGCACCGAGATGGCTTGTCCACCGAAACTGCATCATTAAGCTAGAGTTGTGTTGGTGATTATTGTGTCTCTTTAATAGGACTTAATTAGTGATTAAGGGAACTGGGTATAAAAGATTGAAAGATTGTGACAACATATGCTCCGAGGAAGCCTGATTGGTCAAGCAAAATATGTTAGCAATTGTGTCACTACTGACATCATCATGCCACGTGGTCCTGATTTCTGGCAAAACGAGAGTGGTGAATTTAAAACAGCTTGTGAGTATTTCTCGCTGAAAAAGGAAACTAGGCTCCAGTAAAAGCAAAGAAGGACACAGACGGTGACCAGGAGAGGTGGACATTCTACACTAATACAGAGTATAGCTGCAGAGCCTTATACCGAAAGCACAGAAAGTTGGTGTAAAACCATTAAGGTCCCACCAACATTGCTGTAAACCTTCTCAATTTGTTTTAACATTGTAGTGTGTATAAAAAAATACTATATACCAAGCTTTGTTTTTATACCAAGCTATTGAAGACAATTATTAAGCTTTTTTTTTTTCTAATTTAATTTCTGCACAAATTAATTTAAAGCTACAACCCACGGGGGTTAATTTAAAGTCACAGTGAATGCTATTACACTTTTGCTATTTTATTGTTTTTTTTTTTTTTGTGCCAAACACCTTACTGATAATTGCATTTGTTTCAAATACATACCCATTATATTTGGTGTCAAATAAAGGGTACACATTTAAAAGTGTTTTAATTTCGAATTATTATCTGAAGCGTGAGGGGTATTTAAAAAAAGACTGGTGAGAAATAAAAATAGAAAACATTTTTTTTTTTTTTTGAGTATACTTAGTTCAAGTGTGTCTATGAAAATGATGAACATGGCAACTGCATTTAATGAGGGTTCTCAAGTGCTCTCAAAATTAACTGTGAAAATCAAATATTATTGACCAGATGAATACTGTAACATGAAAGTGCTGATACAAAATTAACATTCTGAAAGCATAATAATGCTATGTAATAGCAGAAACTGATAGCATATGGCTGATGATGCATTAGAATTGAAAGGGTGCCTCTAATTGCTTTTCTAATGTGTTATGAAATAATTGGTGCAGATAATCATTTTGTGTTTCTTGATTGAGTGTTTTGATAAACTGCATCATTTTGTTTTCTTTTTCATTTTATGACCAATTGTCCATGACATCAGGGTTGTATGCATTGCTCCTGCAGGTGTAGTCAGTGTCTTTAACACTGATATCTGGCTTTTTGACATAGCAAAGAAGAACTAGTATTGGCTAGTTAGAGCAGTGATAACATCAATGCCTTAATTGATGCCTTAATTGATGCATCAATTGCATCTCATTGAACTGGTTAAAGTACCTGAAGTCCATTGGCATTGTCTCTCCATTCAGTGTTAAGCCATTTTCCGTCAGTTTAACATTGAATGAGGGTCCCATGCTTCCCATTGCCCTGCATCCACTGGAGGTCTGGTTGAGGCACATATTATACACTTTATGCCTGCAATGGATGCTGTGATAGGATGAACGTGGTCAGCTCACACTCTCAGCCAATGACAGCCACTACTTCCAGCTCTGGCTAATGCATCCTCATTAGCCCAAGCAGCACATATGTGATTGGTTGCCAATGACTCTAGTTTAATGCTGAATGGAAACACATCACCATGGTACTACAGACGCTATAACCACTCCAATGAGATGTGCCTGCAGTGTCCCTTTAAGACTAATAAGCCCAGGTGCAAATCCCAGTCACACAATCACGGCAGTCCTTGGGATAGACACCAAACGATATATATCAACCAACCTGGAATCCTCATAGATTTGAGCAGGGCTTTTTTTCATCTCTAAATATTCCCTTTATATACTTCAGATTCTCTTGGTGCTAATTCTACTAGTATCAATTGCACAATATGCTCAGATGGATGGACATTACATTGTATCCCTTTTTTTATAGCATGTTACACAAGTCTTATTTTGCCATATATGCTCTTGCAAAGCAGCAATATAAGATAAGATGACCTCAGTAAAAGGTATTACATATACAATTTCATTAAAGGACCACTATAGGCACCCAGACCACTTCAGCTCAATGAAGTGGTCTGGGTTCCGGGTCCCTGTAGTTTTAACCCTGGATCTGAAAACATAGCAGTTTCAGAGAAACGTCTATGTTTCACTGAGGGTTAATCCAGTCTCTAGTGGCTGTCTCACTGACAGCCACTAGAGGCCGCTTCTGCGATTCCCACTGTGAAAATCAGAGTGAGAAGACGCTGACGTCCGTAGGAAAGTATTAAGTAATGCTTTCCTATGGGCATTTTTAAAGGGACTCTATAGTCACCATATAAAAGCAAGAAAGACAGGTCCCCCAGCCTTCCTTCTTGCTTTTATATGAACTTTCATTCATTAAAAAAAAAAAAAATTCGGTGTTTTTATATTAAAAACTTACCTCCGTTCCAGCGCCGAGCTCCCCGCTAGGCCGCGCCCCCTTTTTCGTCAAAATGACGAAATCGCGGGGCCCAATGGGACGGCTTCGCGCTGCACCAATCGCGTTCTTCATAGAGCGGCATTGAATGCCGCCCTATGAAGAACCTGAGCGCTTTACCGCGCATGTGCGCGGAATGCGCGTTCGCGAGCTGAGCTGTCTGACTGACAGCTCAGCTCGCTTTCTAAATTTATCAATAAGGGGGGGACCTACTGTCCCCCCCCGGCCCCCACCCCTGTGCGGCGGGTGGGGGCCCTAAAATTATCAATGAGGGGGGGGACCTACTGCCCCCCCCGCCCCCACCCCTGAGCGGCGGGTGGGGGCCCTACAATTATCAATAAGGGGGGGACCTACTGTCCCCCCCCCCGGCCCCCACCCCTGTGCGGTGGGTGGGGGCCCTAAAATTATCAATGAGGGGGGGACCTACTGTCCCCCCCCGGCCCCCACCCCTGAGCGGCGGGTGGGGGCCCTACAATTATCAATAAGGGGGGGACCTACTGTCCCCCCCCGGCCCCCACCCCTGTGTGGCGGGTGGGGGCCCTAAAATTATCAATGAGGGGGGACCTACTGTCCCCCCCAGCCCCCACCCCTGAGCGGCGGGTGGGGGCCCTACAATTATCAATGAGGGGGGGGACCTACTGCCCCCCCCGCCCCCACCCCTGAGCGGCGGGTGGGGGCCCTACAATTATCAATAAGGGGGGGACCTACTGTCCCCCCCCCCGGCCCCCACCCCTGTGCGGCGGGTGGGGGCCCTAAAATTATCAATGAGGGGGGGACCTACTGTCCCCCCCCGGCCCCCACCCCTGAGCGGCGGGTGGGGGCCCTACAATTATCAATAAGGGGGGGACCTACTGTCCCCCCCCGGCCCCCACCCCTGTGTGGCGGGTGGGGGCCCTAAAATTATCAATGAGGGGGGACCTACTGTCCCCCCCCGGCCCCCACCCCTGAGCGGCGGGTGGGGGCCCTACAATTATCAATAAGGGGGGGACCTACTGTCCCCCCCGGCCCCCACCCCTGTGCGGCGGGTGGGGGCCCTAAAATTATCAATAAGGGGGGGGACCTACTGTCCCCCCCCGGCCCCCACCCCTGAGCGGCGGGTGGGGGCCCTAAAATGATCAATAAGGGGGGGGACCTATTGTCCCCCCCGGCCCCCACCCCTGAGCGGTGGGTGGGGGCCCTAAATACAAAGGGGGGGGACCCTAGTTAACCCTGCCCCCCCCAAAAAAAAAAATATCTCCCTACCTACCCCCCTCACCCTAAAAATAATGAGGGGGGACCATTAACTAAAAACCTGTAAAAAAGAAAAAATGAGATAAAATCAACTTACCATTCGATGTTTTCTTTCTTCTAAAATCTTCTTTCTTCAGCCCCAAAAAAGGCCAAATAAAAATCCATAATAACCGACGCAATTAAAAAAAATAAATAAAAAAAACGAGCGCAAAAAAACCTAATCCATCTTCACCCATGGAGGGCTCCGCGCAGACTGAGCTCCGCAGGGCGGGGGAAGGCTTATAAAGCCTTGCCCCGCCCTGCAATTAGGCTAAGAACACTCTGATTGGTGGGTTTAAGCCAATCAGAGTGCTCTTTGTCATTTTACAAGCGTGGGAAAGTTCTTTGGAATTTTCCCACGCTTGTAAAATGACACAGAGCACTGTGATTGGATGGCTTGAAACCCATCCAATCACAGTGCTCTGTGTCATTTTACAAGCGTGGGAAAATTCCAAAGAACTTTCCCACGCTTGTAAAATGACACAGAGCACTGTGATTGGATGGCTTGAAATCCATCCAATCACAGTGCTCTGTGTCATTTTACAAGCGTGGGAAAGTTCTTTGGAATTTTCCCACGCTTGTAAAATGACACAGAGCACTGTGATTGGATGGCTTGAAATCCATCCAATCACAGTGCTCTGTGTCATTTTACAAGCGTGGGAAAATTCCAAAGAACTTTCCCACGCTTGTAAAATGACACAGAGCACTGTGATTGGATGGCTTGAAATCCATCCAATCACAGTGCTCTGTGTCATTTTACAAGCGTGGGAAAATTCCAAAGAACTTTCCCACGCTTGTAAAATGACAAAGAGCACTCTGATTGGTTTAAACCCACCAATCAGAGTGTTCTTAGCCTAATTGCAGGGCGGGGCAAGGCTTTATAAGCCTTCCCCACCCTGCGGAGCTCAGTCTGCGCGGAGCCCTCCATGGGTGAAGATGGATTATTTTTTTTGCGCTCGGTTTTTTTGTTTTTTTTTTATTGCGTCGGTTATTATGGATTTTTATTTGGCCTTTTTTGGGCTGAAGAAAGAAGATTTTAGAAGAAAGAAAACATCGGATGGTAAGTTTTTTTTATCTCTTTTTTTTTTTTTTTTTTTTTACAGGTTTTTAGTTAATGTTCCCCCCCTCATTATTTTTAGGGTGAGGGGGGTAGGTAGGGAGATACATTTTTTTTTTGGGGGGGGGGAGGGTTAACTAGGGTCCCCCCCCTTTGTATTTAGGGCCCCCACCCACCGCTCAGGGGTGGGGGCCGGGGGGGACAGTAGGTCCCCCCTTATTGATAATTTTAGGGCCCCCACCCGCCGCACAGGGGTGGGGGCCGGGGGGGACAATAGGTCCCCCCCTTATTGATAATTTTAGGGCCCCCACCCGCCGCACAGGGGTGGGGGCCGGGGGGGGGACAGTAGGTCCCCCCCTCATTGATAATTTTAGGGCCCCCACCCGCCGCACAGGGGTGGGGGCCGGGGGGGGGGCAGTAGGTACCCCCCCTTATTGATAATTTTAGGGCCCCCACCCGCCGCACAGGGGTGGGGGCCGGGGGGGGGGACAGTAGGTCCCCCCCTTATCGATAATTTTAGGGCCCCCACCCACCACTCAGGAGTGGGGGCCGGGGAGGGACAATAGGTCCCCCCCTTATTGATAATTTTAGGGCCCCCACCCGCCGCACAGGGGTGGGGGCCGGGGGGGGGGACAGTAGGTCCCCCCCTTATCGATAATTTTAGGGCCCCCACCCACCGCTCAGGGGTGGGGGCCGGGGGGGGACAATAGGTCCCCCCCTTCTTATTGATAATTTTAAGGCCCCCACCCGCCGCACAGTGGTGGGGGCCGGGGGGGGGGAAGGAGAGTAGGTCTCCCCCCCCCCCTTCAACCACTATTGTGGACAGTAAGCGTCCCTGTGGGTTCGGGCTTCAGCTGTCAGCTGAAGCTGAAGCTGAAGCTGTCAGCTGAAGCCACGCCCACAGCAGTGCTGACAGGCTATCAGCACACAAAGCGCGTTCACAGTGCTTTGTGTGCTGATAGCCCGTCTGATGCATTCACCCAGAATGCATCGGACGAGAGGCCTTTTTAGGGCCTCTGAACTCGGAAGTCCCTCTGGTGGCCGTCTGATTGACTGCAACAAGAGGTGTTCCAAGCTTCCAATGTAAACACTGCATTTTCTCAGAAAATACAGTGCTTACAAGAAAAAGGCTCTGGGTAGCTGTAGCACTCACCTGAACAACCTCATTAAGCTGAAGTTGTTCAGGTGACTATAGTGTCCCTTTAATGTGCGCGCGGCTGTGACCGCACATGCGCATTTAGCTACACTTGGGAGCCAACGTTGGAGGGGGAGGAGAGGTCACCAGCACCAAGGGAGTACGCTGGTTAAAGGTAATTGGCTGAAGGGGTTTTAACCCTTTCAGCCCAGCGGGAGGGGGGGCCATGATGTTGGGGGGAACCCAAGGATTATATATTGCCAGGAAAATTAGTTTGTTTTCCTGGCACTGTAGTGCTCCTTTAACTGTAAAAGTTATAATAAAAGTTTAGTTATAATAATTCCACTAAAGTTTGTTAAAACAGTTTGCTATTACTGATCCCACAATATGATGTGGCTATGCTGTTTGTATGCTTCAGTGTTCTATAAAAGTACATAAAATCTTTTCATCTCTCTAGTGGTAAAATAACTGTAGAAATGCTTGCATTTCTAAAAATGTATGCAGGTTTTCATAGGGAAAAGTTGTAGAAGACACACAAAGGGTGACGCGAAGGACCATCCTAACTTTATATTATTAGAAAGGTAGTAGTGCTTGGTAGCTTAGAAATGCAGCTAACTGCTAAAGTCTCTACAGCTCTGGAAAGGTTTTAGACTTTCAATTTGTACATGGTCTTGGCAAAAAAGTGGTACTTCCAAACAAAAAAGGCTAATAACCCTTTCTTCCTTTAACTTCAAGAAAATACATACTGCAGTAAGGACGCTGGAAAGAATGCATTAATAGAAATGTGTTTGTTTGATAAACTTAAATACAATAATCAGGATAAAAACGAAAGCCTGAGATTTGACACACTGAATTATGGTGAGTGGAAAATTCAGTCTGCAAAACCGAGGTCCAAATGACCAACTTCTAAAATTTCTAACTATAGTATATTCACAACTATTTGTTTTTTAAAAGACATTGTTCGATGTAACCCCAAATAACTTTTCTATTTAAAAAAAAAAATACAATTATCCACGAACACTGACACTATTCCGAAAATCTCTACCAGACTATGCTCCTGTAATCCTCCAAATATTATCCTCTACAACAGATGGGTCACAGTAGTCTCTGATCCAACATACTTCATGTCTCTGCAAAAAAATAAACAAATCCAAAATAATGTCAGATGCACAAAGTATCACATTGAAAAAGATGCAACAAATGCCATACTACCTTCATGTTTCTGCTCAATAAAACTATAGCTTCAATAAATAAAACATAAACTATGCATAATAGATTGTTTATATAATTAATTTCAAAGGTTTCATAGATAACAGAATGCTTATTGTCCATTTCTGCTCAATGTGATTTGAATCAGGGAAGCGTTTTTCAATCCTGCCTTTCTCGCCATCTGCACACTATTGTTTACATAAACTAATGATTGCATATACATCTGCCTTCCGATATTGCTGACTGCCTGTAGCGTGCTTCCTTCTACCTACCTTTAAGAAATAGACTAGCTGTGTTGCATATGTTTGATATACCGCAAAGATTTGATTCTTAAAGATCAGAAGTTTGACAATATTTTCTCTAATAAACTAAAAGAACAAATATAGATATGATCAGGAAAAAGCACATCTTTTTTACAAGATCAATCTATGCAACAAATAAAACATGCTTGCTAATATATACACATGAAAAATTAATTCTGAATAAAGGAACAGATTGTGTAACTGCATGGTGTTTACAGATTAAAAGATAATTCACCCCTTCACTATTGAGTACTTTTTGTTTTCAAAATATATATATAAATCATTTGTAAACATGGAATGCATAGCTAGCACAAAAATATAGCGTCAAACAACTATTTTCTTTATAAATTGCTGTTCAGAAATAAAAAAAAGATAAATCACATACATTTACACAATTTTTATTTTATATTATTCATTGGTGGAAAAGTTTTTAATGACCATAAGGTATATTTTCTAATGTTTATGCTGGCTTCCCATTCTCTTCAGGACCCAATTAAAAATATTAACATTAATCTACAAAGATCTTGGCAATTGCACCCCTTATTACAGGGCATTGCTAATTCATAAGTACACCCCTTCTTGTTCGCAAAGCTCTTTCAGTGACCTTCTCTTGTCCTACAAGGGCAACACCATTCCTACTGAACAGGTTACTTTGTCCTATCAGATATTATCCTGGTCTCCAGTACTTTAAGAAGTCTCTGAATATTACTATTTTTTTAGATAAGCTTATCTTCTGTACAATTCCTTAAATAGGTCTGATTTGAGTTGTTATTTAGTGACCCTATAACCTGTTCCACTCTCTCTTTTTTCTACTCTTCCGCATGTCTACCTGATGACCATACTCAACTTTTTGAAATGCTGTTTTCTACTTGTGTTATTATGTGTTCCTCACTGAGTTTGCCTTTACCACTCTAAATAATATCAGTTGCAGTATTTCAATACCAAGATTAAATTGAATAGTTTAATTTTACTCCATTTTTAAAACTAAAATAATGCATGATAACCTTAGTAAAGTGTTCAATTACAAATAAACCGTTGGTTAAAGTGATGTTTACTCCCTTAACCCCTTAAAGACCAAACTTCTGGAATAAAAGGGAGTCATGACATGTCACACATGTCATGTGTCCTTAAGGGGTTAAAACATTTTTTTTTTTTTTTAAACAAATGGAGAAAAATAATTTGTCATGTCAAATGATGGAATTGTAGAAGGAGTTGTATAATCTCTGCCTTAGCCACACCTCCAGTAGGGGCTGGGAAGTATGTGGCCTGGGATCGTGGTTTAATGTTCAACTGCTCGAAAATGTCTTACATTGAAGTGAGGGACAGTGACAGGGAACTCGAGGCACAATATCCCATTAAATGAAATGGTTATAGTTACAATGTACCTTTAAATATCACAACGTTTTGGTGCTAATTCACTAAAATGAAATAGCAAAATAGAGGCAAAAAAAATAAATATTTGGATTAGATTCTACAACTTGGCTATTTATTTGAGCCTAAATTGGGAAATTCATTCAAAGTTAGAACTGTACTACAGGGCTAAATGTCATAAATTTATTATAAAGAATTCAGATATGTAGCAACAAAGTACGTGCAATGTCCAAACTGAAAACAATTTCAAAGTCAGCTATATTTATAGTTTGACTATTCTGACTTTTCGTGAATAGTCCTGAAAGATGTAACACAGCAATGTAATTACTGTAAATAATGCAACCAGTAGGCTAAAGAAAGCTATGAAGAAAGCCCCAAACACAGGGTTGGGTTTCCAATTGCACAGAGTAGGCACTTGGCTATAGGGAAATGTCTTGTAGGGGACACTGTTTACAATATTTAGAATGTGCTTTACTTGGATCTTAGGTGGGCTGGTGGCAGAGATTAGTACTAGGAGCCTTAGCCAGTGTATCCTATTTCAAGTCAGCCTGCAAAGACAGTTTTATAGAGCTTTCTGTGCTGCCCCAGCTCCCCTGAAGACTGTGTATGAGGCTGCCTTGAAGGAGAAGCAGAGACAGTATTGAGTGATGCACTCTATATAACAGCTCTGCTATTAATCATAGAAGGGTGACTGGACTACAGAAAATCGGACCTTCAAACTCTACAAACCGTTAACACCCCTAATACTAATTGTACTCATCTCAAATCTTAGAAAGACCCTTTCATGAATCCTAAAATTAAGCACACAAAGCCTAAACCTGAACTAAAAACTCTCACTTTAAACCTAGTTTTCACTCCTCTTAAAAGCTAATTTAATCAAATGTTTAACTCCTCTTAAAAGCTAACTTAAATATATGTTTAACTCCTCTTAAGAGCATATACCCTAATACTCAATATAATTAATTTCTAACGTTAAACTCAGTTATTCTTAATACCATCTATACCCACTCTAAACCTAAACCTAAAACTAAACCAAATAATCATAAACACCTGTTACACTACAAATTAACCCCTCTCAAGATATAATCCCTCTTAGCATGTGCTCTACATCTGACATTAGATACTATCTAATCCTAAACCTTCCTCTAGCCTAACATAAAACTCTCTAAACTCACTTTATCTGCCTTTCCTTGTGCAATGGGGCACCCTAGTTATTTACCTACAGGTTCCTGACATGTAAATCTACTCAAGCACTAAAATATTATGGAATTTGAATAATAACGTGCTGTTTGAATCTACAATAAGGTTAATCCATTCTCTGTGATAGGATATAGCCCGGCAATGAAGAACACTAGATATAATAAGTACATCTGAGAACACTGAGCTCTTCAATAACATACAGAAGATGTCTAAATAGCACACGTCAGCACATTATTAGAGTTACAGACTAAAAAAGAAAAGTGGACCAGAAACCACCAGAAACTTTATATACGAAACTTGTAATAAATCAAAGAAGTGATCAGATTCATCTTCTCAACATTGGGACTTAGAAAAAGCCAGTTCCAACCCAATGTAATTGTAAAAATCTGTAAATGTGATTAGTACCTTATTAAAAGTTACATTATTTCACATGCATGAAGAGGAACAAGAGAGCTGGAAACAGCCTTATGCATTGTGTGTCAAACTGACACTTTATCAAAGACCTCCTGAGTGTGGTCTGGAAATGCAGATGGTCTTGAAAGTGTCATCTTGAAATGAAACTTAAGGATTTCTTCCATCTTCCCTCCCTGTTTCATATCATGCATTTTAATAAGGTATGAATAAAGTTCACCGATTTTAATATGTATGGCTTTTTTGACATCCCTATGTTGAGAGGTCCAACCACTTATTTGCTGTATGCTATTTAAAGCAACATACTTTACACCAGGCCTCTCCTCTGCCTAGAATTGTTGCTATAGTAAAGACAAAAAGGAATTGGGGGCACACCCCATACATGCATTACATAATACAGATTAAGGAACTGCGCACACATAAAAATACATTTTTAAATTTTATAAGGCTACTTAAAATCACCTATCTCAGCAAACAAATATGGGGATTCAGATTCACAATATGGCCATTTTGTGTTAAGCCCATCACTACTGCACAAGTAGGCTTGAGTAGGTTTTGGATAGCCATGTGACTGTAATTATCATTTTCATAGAACAATGATATATGCATTATGAGTATAAACATCAAAGCGCTATCACTCTAATTGTTTAGTTTTGACACTGCATTTTTTGAAGTACATTTGTCACATTCATTTTGCATTATATATAGTTACAATGCTCTTCCAACAGAGTATTAAAATACACTTTTGCCTATTTAGCACTATTTAATTTGTCTCCCACATTGGAATTAGTGTAGGACCCACCAATATTGGGGTACTATGAATTTGTGATGGGCTTAACACAATATGGCCATATGGTGGAAGTGAATTCCTATATTTGTTTGCTGAGAAAGGTGATTTTAAGTAGCCTTGTAAAATGTACAAATACATTTGTATGTGTGTGCTGTTCCATAATCTGTATTTTGTGGAATTGCTGCTATGACAAAGGCAGGCCTCCTGGGCCAATGCCATGCCGCAAAGGCTGGCCGAAGCCAACAGGAGAGTTTAAAGGATCTCCCTTGTTTGTCCACGCAGAGCAGGCCTTGTTGTCTTCCTTGATGGGTCAGTAGGGAGATCAAAGATCTCCCTCACTTGCCCACTGGCATTTTGATGCGGAGATCAGTAACAGAGAGACTGAACAGTCCTCTCATGAGTTCAGAGCATTGCCAAGGTTACTACAGCAGCACTCCCAGACAGCACATAGCCGAGCTCATGAGAGGAGTCAAGTCCTGCAACCTGCAGCCAGAGGAGCTGCACACACTTGCTCACCACCGCCAGACCACCAGGCTTTGCAATGTCCCCTCTCTCTGGCAAAACATAAGAGGGGAGGGGGGGCATAAAGTTTATTTTATTTAAAAAAATATATATGTTTGCTCTCTTTTCATCCCCCACACACAATATAGACTGTATGCCACCCAACACTGCACCCCTATATATTGCACCCCTACACACTTAGGAGATACAATAAACTATTTTATCAGCAAATTACTCAATTTTATTATTAGAGATTTTATTATTAGAGATTTAAAATTAAATGAACATCTACTGAGGGAACAAGAATCTACACAATAGAAAAGTCTCACAATCTGCAAAGCATCAGAAATGCATTTTCAATTCCAATTCCATTCATTCCATCATATTTATTTGTAACTTCAAAAGTAAGAGAGCAAACTAATGTAAATAAGAGTGTTGGATATGTGCTGTAGGTTATCTATTGTTGGAATAAACACAAAAGAATGAACATGTACAGACATGGTAGAAAACATTTTTTTTCTGAATAATGTCAGATGAAAGGCAAAAATAAACAAAAGTACATAGAGTCACAGAGGACAAATAGTTATATAGCTGAGAGGATATAATGTGATTGGTGTTGTGACCTCAAGCAACAAGTGTAAATGTGTTACAATAAGCAGCAAAGCAGAAAAGGGAGTTCTTGAACTCCAGCACTAGATAAAAAGTCTGTCAACTTACAAATATGTTGTAAAATAAGTTCCAATGTTATTTCATTGTATCTAGTAAATTGGAAATATAGAAATAGTGCCTCCTGACAGTCTATCGATACAACAAAAGGATCCTCAAACTTCTGGGTAAATGTAGAATTGAAGTGAAAAGCCCACACAATAACAAGTGTTATAGGCTAGAATTTAAATGAGTAAACAACAGTAACCACCAATCATTTTTTAAACAAAAAGCAGACCAGGCAATTCGTTACATAGTTACATAGCTGAAAATAGACTTGCGTCCATCAAGTTCAGCCTTCCTCACATATGTTTTTGCTGTTGATCCAAGAGAAGGCAAAAACCTAGTCTGAAGCGCTTCCAATTTTGCAACCATCTAGGAAAAAATTCCTTCTTGCCCCCAAAATAGCAGTCAGATATCTCCTTGGATCAAGCAGCTATTACCCCACTAATTAGAAATTATATCCTTGTATGTTATGTTTTTGCAAGTATTTATCCAATTGCAGTTTAAACATCTGTATAGACTCTGACAAAACCACCTCTTCAGGCAAAGAATTCCATATCCTTATTGCTCTTCCTGTAAACAAACCTTTTCTTTGTCTTAGATGAAATCTCCTTTCTTCCAGCCTAAATGTGTGACCTCGTGTCCTATGTATATCCGTGTTTATGAATAGATTTCCAGATAAAGGTTTGTACTGGCCCCGAATATATTTGTATAATGTTATCATATCCCCTCTCAGGCGCCGTTTTTCCAAACTAAAGAGATTTACATTTTTTAACCTTTCTTCATAACTAAAATAATCCATTCCTTTTATCAATTTTGTATCTCGTCTCTGTACTTTTTCTAGTGCCAAGATATCTTTCTTTAGAACAGGTGCCCAAAATTGCACAGCATATTCAAGGTGTGGTCTTACCAGCGATTTATAAAGAGGCAAAATTATATTTTCATTTCGAGAATTTATGCCCCTATTTATACATGACAAAACCTTACCGGCCTTAGCAACGGCAGATTGAAATTGCATATTGCTACCTAATTTGTTGTCTATAACAATTCCCAAATCCTTCTCGTGTGTGGTTATCCCAAGTTCACTACCATTTAAGGTGTAAATTGCTTGTGCATTCTTAAACCCGAAGTGCATAACTTTGCATTTCTCTACGTTAAATTTCATCTGCCATTTTAGTGCCCAGTCTCCCCAATCTATCCAAATCCCTCTGCAGCAAGGCAATATCCTGCTCACATTTTATTACTTTACAAAGTTTTGTGTCATCTGCAAACACTGATGCAATATTTAAAGGAACACTACAGTGTTAGGAATACAAAGCTGTAGTGTACCTATTGCCCCCCTACCCTTTCCCTCCCCTCTCCTCCCTCCCGCCCCACCCCCCTGAGGGGCACAGGTCCCTGGACACATAAAGGGGTAAAAAAAATCTTTTAAAACCTTTCCTGATGCCAGCGCTGATGTCCTTCAGTACTGGGTCGGGCTCTTCCTCCTCCAACATTAGCAGATGGGATAAACCTAATGCATATGCAGCCCCCCTGCTACTAACCTTTTGGACAGATAGGGGGACAAAAATCAAGTTCCCTGGTGGTCTAGCATGCTTAGCTAAAGGGCTGCAGCTCCTGTCACATGGAGGGAGCATTAGAAGAAATTTTCACCCAGATGGAGGAGTGATCTTTAAATCTCCTGACCAGCCTTTGTAGCTACATGGGGTGCTTGTCAGAGCTGGAGCTGTAATGGTAGCACTGACACTGCTGTCTGGGCCGTAATCTCAAATTAAGTTTGTTGGCAGCAACCAAATTTATTTAGCAACTCTTACTGTGTACACCAATTAATGTAGTGAATGTGTTAATACGTTAATATCTGCTGCATGCATTGTCCTTCTTTTTGTTTTAATTACCTTAACATTATAGAAGTTGTGCTATTAACCATTTCTCGAATACTCTGTTGTCATTAGGTACTTAACCATCAAAGTATTGCTGAGTTAGTGCCGACTTGTTTTCTTTTCAGTGTATTTCTTAAACACTGGTTTGTAGTATAATGAAAAGCACACTGTATATTCAGGCAAAAATGTGCTGATTTAGAAAATGTCTGCAACTCACCTATAGTTACAACGTGGCTAAATGTTGCAATATGGTCTTCAGTTTATTACAATTAGGTGTTGAGTGAATAAACCTCATACCTGGACATTCTTTTCTATCCTTCCAATAGTTGACAGACACTTATTTAAGTGCGGAACGCTTGTATTTTGTAAAATTTTAATAATAATAAAGTAACAAAAACAGTTTGTTTTTTCTTCTTCTTGTGTAATGAATACAAACCTGTAGCATTTGGGCATCAAACGATTAAACCTCAACCGGAATGCAAAGTTGACATACAATCGTGACCATTATATAAACCATTAAACCACAATGCACAATGCACCTTCTGGAGCTATCTCTTCAATCTAGAACCGTATTAAATTAGAAAAATAACTGCCAAACGTAAATGTTAAATAATTTCCTCTTTGCATTCAAAGAGCTGCCAAAATATGTCAGTGTTTGATATATCATAAAGGTTATGTTTTTTTTGTTTTGTTTTTTTTCTTACACATATGTCAAAATTGACTTTTGTTTAAAGTCTGAAACTGCTACTAAACATTTCAGGGTTTATTTACAAAATAGTGAATTGTGATGGATGGATTGAAAACTAAATTATGAAATCGAGGTTAAAACAGTCTGTAAATACAGCCATTACCAAATCACCAAAATATATGGTTTAGTAAGTAAACTCCCTGTATTGTTTTCAAAAATATTTGTTGGAAAATGCTTATTGCGTTTTACAATTTTATCTTAAGATTTATCTTTGTTTTGTTTTTAAGGATTATGCGTTAGTCAGTGAAACATTTATGTTTTAGGTTTATTTAATTCCTTTTACCTAGGAACAAACAAATACATGTTCAACTCCTCTTTGTTATCAAAAGGGTTATTTAAATGCAAATAAAAAAAAAATATCTTTATGAAATGATCATTAAAAATAAATAAATACCTCCTAATGTTTTTCCTAATGGATATATTTACTTTTATTCTTTTCCAATTAAATGTATAATGTGTACAAAAAACAAGAATATTAGCCCAAACAAATGTTTTCTTTAAGCTTAATGTGGAATAACAAACAAAGGATCCACAAGGGATTCAAAAAACAGATGTTCTACCAGTTTTAATGTGATATAAAATGTTGTCTGTTCCAGCTAAACATTTATCGCAATAGTGAGAAAATATAATTAAAAGACTGTTTTTAGTCTTCAAAGAGAAGAATTAAAATAAGCTTCCAATTGTAGTTTTTTGTTAACTGTTGCTAAATATATCAGAGAATTGGCCTTTATGGATAATTCATCACAAGAAAATTGTCTGCCAGTGAACAAAATAATCTCTCTCTGTAGAACAATACACTTATTACAAAGAGTAAACTGTTTCGGCATCATGCTATTTATCTACATTGGTCTGGAAATGCTCATCACTCATAGTTTCTGTTTCAGAGCATAAGGGAGCAAATTGTAAATTGTAAACCGAAAAAAATGAAACAAGTACAATCATGCAAAAAAAAATGTTAAATGCCTTATTCTACACAACTTGGATGACTGACTTAATATCTGAAAATGGCTATAGACCAATTCTTCAGCTTGTGTTTTAATTCTAAAATAAATTACAGTTAAAGATGACAAGGTGAATGTTTAGACATGAAAGTAGTGTTTTTTTTGTTTGTTTTTTTACAAAAAATGTTTTTTTATACATTTTTTAAAAGAAGGTATCGTCCATGCAAATTGGGAATCTGTTGAGGCTTAGATTTGTTAAAACACACACATTTAAACCCTGGTCTCAAACTCCCACACCTCCTAGATGGCAGCTTTTGTTAGCTGTTGGCAAAGTGGCTGGTGAGGAGATCTACTCACACACATCCGGCTTGCTCCATGTTCAGACCATGCCCCATCAAAAATTTTGGAATTCACATTTTGACAATTCTCACTTTGGTGAATAACCTTGAATGTGTTTAAGAACGATGTCAGCTCCAATCTGAATAATCATTTTAATGCAAGTATGCCTAAGTTGTCTCTGGGAAAGTTTTTTTTATATTT
Organism: Pelobates fuscus; assembly: GCF_036172605.1. Taxonomy (NCBI): domain Eukaryota; kingdom Metazoa; phylum Chordata; class Amphibia; order Anura; family Pelobatidae; genus Pelobates; species Pelobates fuscus. Next base: position 36,059,604 of record NC_086319.1, on the reverse strand, counting down.
AAAACATGAAAATGCATAAAAACTTCAATAAAGGTACTGTCCAGGCATGCGCTGGTTATGGTACCAGAAATTGCCTGGCACTATCCTATGGTATGTAGTCAATCCATTTTGGACAGTTTGATACTTATCTGGTTCCAACAGGCAACTACCATCAATCCTCCTCTACTTATATTGCTAATATGGAAGTCCCTACTTCTGTATTAGTAAGATCAAGTTCCTCAGCCAATAAATTCTGCTTAAATAAAGATAGAATTGAGATAATGTTGCAGAAATGGAGACTGGACTGGAGGCATTTTGAATATGCAGGAGAGTGTCTTACTGTTCAAAAATGGTCTTGTTATATATATATAGAACAGTACCAGGGGAGTCCTGGCAGAATAACCTTTACAGTACGATGTATTGGCTACAGTGCATCAAAGTACATTAATGTATTATGTTTGCTGTGTTGAATTATTTCTCACTGTGCCTCCATGAAGTTGAACATGATTCAAATAAAAAAAGACATTGAACTTAAATTGTAGCAAAAGCAAAACAGATTACCGTATATACTGAGTATAAGCCGACCCGAATATAAGCCGAGACCCCTAATTGTACCCCAAAAAACTGGGAAAACTTATTGACTCGAGTATAAGACTAGGGTGGGAAATGCAGCAGCTACTGGTAAATTTCTAAATAAAATTAGATCCTAAAAAAATTATATTTATTGAATATTTATTTACAGTGTGTGTATATAATGAATGCAGTGTGTGTATATGAATGCAGTGTGTGTGTATGAATGCAGTGTGTATGAATGCAGTGTGTGTGTGTATGAATGCAGTGTGTGTGTATGAATGCAGTGTGTGTGTATGAATGCAGTGTGTGTATGAGTGCAGTGTGTGTGTGTGTATGAATGCAGTGTGTGTGTATGAATGCAGTGTGTGTATGAGTGCAGTGTGTGTATGTGTATGAATGCAGTGTGTGTGTATGAGTGCAGTGTATGTGTGTATGAGTGCAGTGTGTGTGTATGAATGCAGTCTGTGCATATGAGTGCAGTGTGTGTATGAGTGCAGTGTGTGTGTATGAGTGCAGTGTGTGTATGAGTGCAGTGTGTGTGTGTGTATGAATGCAGTGTGTATGAATGCAGTGTGTGTGTGTACGAGTGAAGTGTGTGTATATGAATGCAGTGTGTGTGTGTGTGTGTGTTGCAGAGCCTTGGTGGGGGGTTGGCATTTTTTTATTATTTTTTTAATTATTATTTTAATATTTTTTTTGTTAAATTATTTTTTTTATTTTATTATTATATTTTTTAAATATTTTTATTGTATTTTGATTTATATTTTTTTTCGTCCCCCCTCCCTGCTTGATACATGGCAGGGAGAGGGTCTCTCACTCCCTGGTGGTCCAGTGGCATTGGCAGTTCAGTAGAGGGGGGCTGGCATGGAGCTGTTACTTACCTCTCCTGCAGCTCCTGTCAGCTCCCTTCTCCTCTGCGCCGGTCCGTGCAGCTCCTCTGTCAGCTCCCTCTGCAAGTCTCGCCGCCGCACTATGACCCCATGGCTCTCGCGAGACTTACACTGGGAGCTGACAGAGGTGCTGACCGGACCGGTGCGGAGGAGGAGGGAGCTGACAGGAGCTGCAGGAGAGGTAAGTAAACGCACACAGCCCCCAGTCTGTATTATGGTAATGTGAATTGCCATCATACAGACATTGACTCGAGTATAAGTCGAGTTGCGGTTTTTCAGCACAAAAAATGTGCTGAAAAACTCGACTTATACTCGAGTATATATGGTAGATTAGTGTGACAGAAAACAAAATACCATAAGTTAAAACCTAGAAAGCCAGGCAATCATAGAGAAATGCAAAGAACAGAGAGGAATTGCACTTCGTTCTGTATGCTATTGCAACATCTATAACCGTTTTATGCATTGCCCACTGACAAAAACACACATTTTATAACATGATTAATGTTAGTACTTTAATACCCCTTCTCATTAGCATGTCTAATATTATATAATGCTCTGAATCTTCTGTAGTTACCAGCTCTATGGGATATTTAAAGTATGCATGTTCCTAACAGCTTGAAGCCAAACATCATTCCTGCAAGTCTCTCAGTGTTCCAATCTCATAGATACACCGTGATGCCAAGTTGATAATGCAACTACTATTTCTTCAGTGATTTCTTCCTTCTTATCTTTCTGAACATGTGGATCCTCACCAAGAGTCTCCATGTCTTGTCTTCTATTCTGGTGTATTATGTAGTTACTATGCCTGGACTCATTTATTGTCCTCTGAATTTCGAAATCGGTTCATGTTTGTATTGTGTTCATTATTACACAAATTTAGATATTGTCTCTGTCATTTAATTTTCTGGCCTCTGTATCCAGGGCAGATGTCATCTCTGATTCCTTCTACCCTCTGTTCCTGGGTTCTGCCTTCTTGGACCCCTGTATACTTTTTACTTGTCTCTTGCAACCTTTGCTTATTCCTGTTGCCTGGATTAAATGCTTTGTTTAAATTGTGAAATAATTTTTTAAGAAGTCCATTGGTAGCCAACTGTTTTACTGAGAGAAGGCTCCCTTGTTCGTTTATGATATATAAAATATTTTTTTCACAGGGAATCTATGTGTGCCCCCTGATGGTATGATGCAGCTTAAGAAATTCCTTGCAATTTATTTCCACTGCAATACATTTGCTGTCAAATAGAAAGACTCAATCATTAACACTGAAATCAATTTCTTTGAAGAATTTCTTATCACATGTCATGAGGTTTCTTGCCCCTGAATCAATATACCATCCACATGAAGCATGGAAACTTGAGAATGAGTCTGATTAAAACAGGGCATTAACGCTTAAAGGTAATGAGAAACAATTGCTCCTAGACCAGTGCATTTAAAATACATACTGTTAGAATGAGAGAATCAACTGATCATAGTGACATGCAGGGAACAGGGACAGACTGTGCTTTACTCTACAACTATGTACTTTTGTAATAGCACCACCTACTGTTCAGTATATAATAAACAACTAATTATACTTGATGAAATAATGTGTAATTCCAATACTCCCAATCTATAACTTCCCTGAGATGAACAGTATAATTTATAGTGTTTACCCATAGTGAATTATGTGACATGATTTATGTTTAAAGTAACACTCAAAGCACCAGAACCCCACTCAACACTCAAAGCACCAGAACCCCAGCAGCTCACTGGAGTGCTTATTGTGTCAGGTGTGCCTTAGTGACATACCAGCATTATCTGTCAAAGTGCATAGTTAGCATACTTATCTGGGTCTTGCCAGACACCTATTCTACACCTAATATTCTGGAGCAAGAGCAGCTAAGTGCTGATGTAGGCATTCAGCCATTGGTGGAGAATAGTTTATATTATATTTCTGACTAATATTCTTACCTTGTGCATACCATATATGGAACTGTTATTGGCATAAATTCTGTTATACATGAACTTAAAAAGACTGATAGTGAGCTGAAACAACTTCTGATTTCATTTTCATTGATTCATTGTCTACTTCTCCAAGAGCAATATACGGGTATTAGGTCCCAGGAAAAGCAATTTAAATCTAGATTGGTTGTTCTCTAAGAATGTTAAGATATGATATAAATAATTATTTGCCAGCATGCACATTTAGCGAAAACCTGTAAATGAGAAACAAGGTCAGGGCTAATTAACCCTTTAAGTCCGGAGGACGTACTATTACGCCACGCAGAAACCGGCTCTAAACGCCGGCGGGCGTAATAGTACGTCCTCGCTTTTATTGTCGCCCACGTGGCCGGCGGTATTCTCCCGCTGCAGATCGCGGTCGGGGGGGATGCCTGGCCCCCCGGGCAACTCCCCCTGTGGCCGGTGACCGCGATCTGCAGTCTCTGATCGCAGTGACAAGCTGTCACTGCGACCAGTATTCAGCATGTGTCAGCCGATTTCAAATCGGCTGACACATGCGGCCGGCGGCTTTCCCGTTGTGCAGATCGCGGTCGGGGGACTTACCTGGCCCACCAGGCAGTCCCCCTGGGGTCAGTGACCGCGATCTGCTAAGTCTGATCGCAGTGACAGGCTGTCACTGCGATCTCAAAGCACTCTGATCGCAGTGACAGCCTGTCACTGCGATCAGTGTTACATGTGTCAGCCTATTGGCTGACACATGTAACTGGCACAGTGATCCCCCTGCAGATTGGAAGGGGGGAGTGCTTGTACCACCCAGGCACTCCCCCCTGTGGTCAATTACCCAATCTGCAGGAGGTGATCACAGTGACAGGCAGTCACTGTGATCACTGATCCTGTGTGTCAGCCAGTGATGTGAAATCACTGGCTGACACTGTCTCTGCCCCCTGTCCTGTAAAAAAAATAAAATATTAGTTCAAAAAATAAATTAAAAAAATTACAGTTACAAATAAAATATACTTAGATCATATGTATTATATATATATGATCTAAGTATATATATATACACATACACACACACACACACATTTACACATACACGACGTGTATTTAAATATTAATAAATATATATATATATATATATATTAATATCAAATTACACGTAGACTGATACTGATTAAATATATATATATAATTATTGTTATATATATATTTATATATAATATAAAAAATATATATGTAAATACGTAAAAAAATAAAATAAAAAAAATATTTAAAAATAAATAATAAAAAAATATATAGATGTGTGTTATTTCGTTCTAACTGTATTGTGATAATAATATATATATATTTATATCAAAATACACGTAGAACAAAATAATATATATCATAATATATATATCTATATACATAAATATATACGTATATATACCTATATATAAATAAAAATATTTAAAAAAAATTATATATATATATACGTATATATACACATATGTATATATATACATATATTAATTCTACACATAGATTTATGTAATAATTTTACATAATTAGGTATCCTAATTAATTACAATTAGCGGGACCTGCCTGACAACCCATGCCGAAAGTATAGGGAATTTAATTTGCTAGCACTATATTTAACCCTATAACTTTCCAAGACACCATAAAACCTGTACATGGGGGGTACTGTTTTACTCGGGAGACTTTGCTGAACACAAATATTAGTGTTTCAAAACAGTAAAATGTATTACAACGATGATATCGCCAGTAAAAGTGACGTTTTCTGCATTTTTCACGCACAAACAGCACTTACACGGACGCTATTATTGCTGCAATACTTTTTACTGTTTTGAAATACAAATATTTGTGTTGAGCGAAGTCTCCCGAGTACAACAGTACCCCACATGTACAGGTTTTATGGTGTTTTCAAATGTTACAGCGTCAAATATAAGGCTTGTGTTTCATTTTTTTCACATTAAAATTCGCCAGATTGCTTACGTTGCCTTTGTGACCCTATGGTAGCCCAAGAATGAAAATTACCCCTATGATGGCATACCATTTGCAATAGTAGACAACCCAAGGTATTGCAAATGGGGTTTGTCCAGACTTTTTTAGTAGCCACTTAGTCACAAACACTGGCCAAAATTGGCGTTTTTTGAATTTTTCACACACAAACAAATACTAACGCTAACTTTGGCCAGTGTTTGTGACCAAATGGCTACTAAAAAAGACTGGACATACCCCATTTGCAATACCTTGGGTTGTCTACTATTGCAAATGGTATGCCATTATGGGTGTAAATTTAATTCCTGGGCTACTATACAGTCTCAAAGGCAACGTAACCAATCTGGCGAATTTCAATTTCAAATGTTACACGGTATATTTGACCCTGTAACTTCCCAAAACACCATAAAACCTGTACATAGGGGGTACTGTTTTACACGTGAGACATCGCTGAATACAAATATGTGTATTGTATTGCAGTAAAAGCAAACAGTATTTTGACATCCACAGTTAAAATGTCACATAGAACTAAAAAAAATTAAAAAAATCTTTTTTTCTCCCATTTTTTTATATATTTTTTATATTAAATTATGTTTAATACCTAAATATTTGATGTTAAATGAAAGCCCTGTTTCCCCTGAATAAAATGATATATAATAAGGGGGATGCATTTCATATGAAAGAGGTGAATTACGGTTTGACAGACATATAGCGCAAATGCCAGGTTTTGTTTACGTTTTGTTCTGTTCACAACTTGTACATTTGGCTGCGGTGTTAAGGGGTTAAAAGCCTTTTGGTGATCTGTTGCACCACAGAGCAATGGTAGATAAATAAATAATTATTTGCATAGTAAATGTATATGTATGTTTTTATTTTAATTCATTCCTTTGAGAAATATATTCGACGTACTGGCAACATTTGAGATTATATTTCTCTCTTAATGCTTGTACTGCCAACAGTCAAACCTAGTATTTTTAAAATATCAGGTTTTAGTTGATTTTTTTTTTATGTTTCTTTTTAACCATATTTTTGTTCTAATTTTATTCTTTAATAATTCTTTGTGTATCACATTCTTCTACTGTTTTTCTCTTACTAGTACTAGTGAATATGTGATCGTAAATTGCTATATTTTTCTGATATATATGTTTCAATTTCGTAGTTACAAAAGTTTCTATGCGCTTAAAAATATATAATTTCTTTCTATTTAAGCAAGTGTTATTTACTGTTTAATGTATTGAAACTGTCAAAGAAAAATGTTAATTATCATCCTTTACTATTTTAACTTTTATCTCGGCCAGAAATTAATTTAAATTAGAGGTTTCTTTACCAAGCATCAACTATAGTGCATTGTAAACTAAACTGCAAAGTGCTAAGTGCATTAGACGTTACGCCTATGTTATGCAATTCCATTTTCAAAGAGAATAAACCCAATAGTGACTGCAATCAGGGTCATTACATGTTCTATGAAATTAACAGAGAAAATCAGAGCAGTTTATTCTCTTTTGCTTTTACAGAAAAAATTGTATTACCAGGAACATACTGATGGTAGAGCAATCCGTTCCTCTCTCAGTGCTCTTGACTGGGTTTCCAAATGTTGCATGTGTTGGTAAAGAAAGCAGGGATATGACATTTTAACCCTACCACCACCACCCAGCGCCTGAGAGAGCAGAACCCTAAGAGAATCCTGATAAAGCATGTTTGCTGTTAGAACTGTCATACCAATGCCGAATGACAATGCTACTAAAGCAAAGGTAGCAGAGGAAAACATGTTTTGGAAGGAACATATACAGGAGAACATGGGCATTGGGTCACAAATGGGGGATATAAGAAAAAAAACACTAATGGGTGGAGAAGCGGCACAAAGGGTGTTGTGGCATTACTTTGCAAGGTGTTCTTACTTTGTTAAGTGTTCTGGTATTCAGCTTTGTAATTTCTATTTCCTGTGTTCCGAACACATTCTGATGTATGAAACAGACAATATTGTCAGAGTGTGAATATCAAGATATTTGCATTTCTGCAGGGTGTCTGTGTGTGTATGTGTGGCTGTATTTCTGGTTCTGTTGAGTGTCATTGTTTAACAGTGGTTTAATTGTTGTGTGTGTGGTCTCTGTGGTATTTCTATAGGTCATATGTGCAAATGTTTTTTTTTTTTTATTAATTGGGGAATGCATATCATCATTTTACCAATAGCAGTTCTGCTTGTGACTGTCATTCTTAAAGTTAACATGCCAGTTGCAAAGTTTTATTTTATGTAATTATCCAGCTAGTTTGCTAATAAAACCCCATGATGGTCCCTAAGAGTCTCGGCTCCTTGGTCCATGATCTACTGTCGCATACAAGCATTTTCACTAATGTGTGAATTGGCAAGAATTCAAAGTAATATATGTTATATTTTAGGGGAAATTTGTTTTTCAGTTTTAAATTCACTTTGAATTCACTTTAGGGTTTATTCCCTAAAGTTTGATTTGTAGACAATTGAAATCTGAATCAGAAAATTTCGATTTGAATTGAAATCTGGCAAAATATAGACTAAAATAACCAATCTACATCACAATTGGAGAATTTTTCCAGAACAGCTACATTTTCGCATTTGGATTTAAATTCAGAGCTGAGTAAATAAACCTCATCCAGTCTCTGACAATTGACCCTTTCGTGTATATCTTTGCATGTGCTCTCCCTGTTTACATTGTTCAGATTATTGGGTAAGATTATGTTTGAAATGCACATTCTCTGGTTTTATGTAATTCTTGATGCATTGAATAACTCAATTCTATTACTAATGCCCAATAAGTATCTATAGTCTTATATAAACAGTACAAAATGTCTCTATAATTACTGAAATTCTTGTACGTAATGAACGAAGAGTCCATTATGAATAAATGTGTTAATTTTTATTAAATTGTAGGTGTCTTTACATATTGTAATACAAACCATTTAATACAGACCAAATGAAATTGCTTTGAAACACTGTTTCAATTTAGTATATAGGGAGGTCATGGACACTGTAGACAATTAAAGCATTTTGAATTTAAATAATTACCTACCATAAAGGGTATACGTTGGTCCATTTGATCTGATTACTTGCACTTTGTTGTATCAGCATTATTGTGCTTAGTGGATTTTATAGAAGCGTAATTGGAAAAATGAGTATAGGAAACTTCAGAAAACTTATAGAAAAGGAAGTGTACTGCACAAAAAGTGATTTAGATAGATTTAGATGTACATTATAATTAGCATTTAAAAGTATGTTAAACTATAAAAGTTTAATTTGCAAGTGCGTGTTTTTTATTTTGTAATGCATCTTTAAAAAATTAATTTAATAAACTATATGCAATAAAAACATAATTTTGTGTACTGTGACCTGGGCTGGTCCATGATAGAGTGTTGATGGTTCCTTGTTGCCCCCAGATGCCATACCAAACAAAGCCCTACCTTCTAAAGTCACATAGACACCCATACACCTTTATAAACTAAATTCTACCTACCAGCCACATATTCTCTCTACCATTTCCGGACCCGTTCATACCTGCTAACCAAATGTCCCCAATAAGGCTCCCTTCACCACTTCTCCAATTCAATTCTCCTACAGATCCCAGAACATCTTCTTACAATCTTTTCAAATACATTTCCCCCATCCACACCCATCCCAGTTCCTGAGTTCACCTACTCCCAATGTGAGCGGGAGATGGATAAACAGAAAAAATGGTGTGGTGTAATCAACACTCGGTGGAAAGTGTGAATGTATGTAAATACTGCACGAACCACTACTCACTGGGCAATAGCTGCAGGACAAGTGTCCTTAACTACATAGGGGATCCTTGGGCGGCACTACTCCTCGTTAATCGACTACAAACTACCATAGGTTACCTCACATCACTCTAGGTATCCTGTTGTCAGTGTGCATAACCTGTTTATCTACACACTTGCTAATATTGAACTGCTGACATTTCTACTTACGCTTGTTTATATTATCCTATAAAATTGTGCATGTCCTATCTATTACCCCAAATGTAATACGTGATCCTACGAGTGAGGAATGCCATTGGGGTACCTCAAGCCTGTATGTAATACTCTTATGCACTGCAAAAAAAACAAAAAACACACATATTAGACACAACATAGTGTAAAACCAATCAAGTATAAGGTAAAATATTGTACTCACAAACGCTAAACCACTGAGAGTGGTCACAGAGGCATGCAGATACGTCTGCAGGACCTGCGCTGTAAAGCTGATAGTGGTGTCCCAATAAGATAAATCACATTCTTTTGCTTGCAATATGTTCAAGTCATTGCTCTGAAAATCCAGACTGGAGAAAAAAGGCTTCAACTGCTTCTGTATGCCATTTTTGTCTTGTTTGCGTGGAAAATGCAATCCTAAAGGGATATTCCAAGAACCATAACCACTGCATCTTCTCATTCTTACGTAGCAATGATGAAGTCTCTTACTTTTTTTTATATCAAACCTTTATTAAGTCTTTCTTAAAAAAATAAATAAAAAAAATGATTATCCATTTCATTCATTCATAATTTTTAGGCACAAGTGGGAGTGTTCAATTGCCCTGAAGTCTCTCTTTGTCACAGAACTTCCAGGGGCCCCAAATCCTGTATGAATTTGGTTACACCAATTACAGTGTTCTAAATTTAAATAAGCAGGACATTTAATAGGTAAACTGACATACAATGAAATAGAAGGTGATAAAGCTGTGCTGTTTTATAGCTTCTAAAGGGAGATAGAGCACGTGTGAGATTGAGAGGGATACATCACACGCGCTTCCCTTAGCATATTCCACCCACTTTCCCTTTAAGAGACACACATACTCTGGAGTGCATGTGCCTAGATAGGCAGTCAGCAAAGCGAGCTCAGTAGGCACCCTTAACAACCACAAGGAGTGCTGCCCAGGTCGTATGCGAGCTGCGGTGTCTTCACAGACACTGTGTGAATGCTCCTGGCATTTGAGACAGCACTTTGTAATGTGCTGCAGAGGAGGACCGGCTGAACTGACCTGTGCCAAAGGGCTAGACAAACACCAACATGGTGTCTTGAGGAGAGAGGGGACAGATGTGGTGAGGGAGTGCAAGGTAACAAGAAACATTCAGATCATCTTATTTATTCCTTCTATTTTGCTTTAAACCTTTCAATTTTCTTGTCAATTCTCTCCAACTTGACATTAAGGAGAGAAAAATAAGTAGCAAGAGAGGTGAGAACGGACAACAGCTCAATTAGGCTGCCCTTCGGTGGGTCCACGCTCAGATCTCAAGCTGATTTTAGCTCAACTTGTGCCATTACAGGGAGTACATATCTGAAGCATATAAGACTGGTCCCACCCATATAGGCAGTCCAGATCCGAAATGCAACCAAGTTCCCTCTGCACGAGAGATACAGCAACCCCAGACGATCGTTTCAAACTTGTAAGGTATCATCAGTGAGGTATAGCCAATATCCCTCTGGACACGTGAGCAAGGGGTCAACGTCTGGATTACCCTTTAAACTTAAGGAGAGAAAAATAAGTAGCAAGAGAGGTGAGAACGGACAACAGCACAATAAGCCTGCCCTTCGGTGGGTCCCTGGTATTGCTTTTCTCAACTTCACATTAGGTTAATGAATCCAGAATAAATAAGAGTGGCAAGATAATATGAAAGAAGGAGACAAGTGACGGTCAGACACAGAATAAAGGGACATGGAAGGATACCTTTGATAAAACATTAAACAAATGAGCTGCTTTATTTATAGCATATAATGTTTCAATAAAGATTAGTCATTCTAAAAATAATTATCACATCAACAGCTACTAATGTATATGACTTCATGTAATGGAGTTTTAAAATGTTTTACATAAAAGAGATCAAATTGTATTCCAAGACTCAGAGGCTCATATTGTACATATAAATCTTAGTTTACTCCCAAAGCAGCAAAGAGGAAATTCAAATAAAACATAATGAGCACAGTACCCCAAATACCCTTCTCATCATGACATCAGCCCTATAAAACTCCAGGGCACTTTCTCTTTCTTTGCGGTTAGAAGAACAATATGCAATAGTCTGAACAAGTGGAGATGAACGTAAGAACAAGCCAATAAAGAGTCAGAAGAACCATCCACAGAACTTGATGATTCCAACGCCAACAACAAAGGAGAGGACATAACAGAAATGATCAACAAACTGAAACAACCAACATTGAGGATGCGACAGCACTCGGCAGATTAGTAGAATCCCAACCTAAAAGAACACACAGATAAAATAACACACGTAGTATGAATATACAGCTTCCATGCAGTCATTAAGAACAGGCAAAACGTATCATAAGCACAAACAAATGGTAAGGATGGGTCACAAGCATCCAAACATTAAAGGCATGTACAAGAGTAATTAGAACATGGCAGTAGCGCAGATCTTCAGCAAGCGACAGACTAGGGGGTGTTTGCCTGCAACCATGCCATCAAAACCGACATGGGTTGACAAAATGGCTGTGCAGTGCAGATTGATAGTCTGATAGGCATGGCCAGCGTCGTAGATAAACGTAAGAAAGTCCAAAATGAATAGCATAGCGGCCAAAACAGGATCCACATCCCTTGCCAGGCACCGACCAGCCCAAGATCGACTGGCTGAGTGGTAAGTTTCCTGAGTTTGGGAGCCCAAAAACCTGCCATTAATCATTGAATCGAACGCAAAATTTCCAAGGTCCCTGGACGTCATTCACCCCAGAACGGACAATTGTATGGAGAGAATCAAACGATGAGGGCAACAATATTTTCCATTATGGACTAGCAAGATCAAGTAATTATATGTTACACATTTTGGTTATCTTTGGTGATCAATTACAATTTTATTTCTCTGTTTCCTTTCATTTGAATAAAAAAAAAGAAATGCATAAAAGTTGTTAGCTGTGTATATTTTTTTATTTCTTTTTTATAATATACAAACTGTTTTGTTATGTCAAAAATGAAAAAAAAATCCACATGACAGGCAAAATACAGTGATTTAATTTTACTGCTGTATTATAAATTATATACTGAATTCATTTGCAACAAATGTCACTACCATTAAAATTTCTGTTGTTCTAGTATTTCAAAGGGAGCATTAGTTAGTACAAAAATGTTGTGCAGCATTTGTCACAGTTGACCTTCAAATGTACCGGCTTTATAGTATGATTGTGATTTAGAGCCTAGTGGCTGGTAACAGTTATTCTAACATTTAAGATAAGTACTGCGCAAGGAATAGTTGGTAATGTATTCTCTATCACACATTACACATTGCAAAAGTTAACGGTAGCCTGAAGCTGTGACAGTACCTTATTCTGTAAGAAAACTCTGCATGCAGTCGCAGGGGACAAAAACTCTCTGTAAAGGAATCCTCACTTTGTCTTTAGACGCCAGTATTCACCAAAATAGACCGGTGTAATTAAGCTCTCAACTGTATAGTATGTTCTTGCATTATTTATGTTAAAAGAAAGCACACTTGTAAAAAAAAAAACAATTAAAGTTCTTTCTTTCTATGATACTACACGCCCCAGCAATATGTAGCACATAATTATTATTACTGAATATTTTAGATATTTACAACCTTTCAATTTTTCGAAAATGTTTTCAGACATCACATATTACTGTATTTGTGCATACATAGAGTAACCTCCAAGATAAATGACAGCAAGAAATAAAGAAAGAAAGAAAGAAAGAAAGAAAGAAAGAGAAAGAAAGAAAGAAAGAAAGAAAAGAGAAAGAAAGAAAAAAAATAAAAAAAGAAAGAAAGAAAGAAAGAAAGAAAAAGAAAGAAAGAACGAAAGACAGAACGAACAAAATAACGAAAGAAAGAAAGAAAGAAAAAGAAAGAACAAACAGGGTTATTCACTAAAAGGAAAATTGTCAGGAATTTCTGGTGAATTTCTGGTGAATTCCACATTTTAAGCCAACGTAGCTCATCTGGAAGCATAGCTGACCTGGAGAATTTATCTAATTTGGCTATGTTGGCCAATTCAGTTTGAACTCCTGACAATTCTCACTATAGTGAATAACCCTGCAAATAATAAGTTAACATATTTAAAGATTTACATTTCTAGCAAATCAATGCTAACTCTACATTTGCGATTACAGATTTTTCTTCGTGTAGATGATGCAAACTACAGCATTTTATTGTAATGCTGTATTGGATAGTTATACAAATATCTATTTTTCATATTGATATTGTGGGCATTGAGGATTTTCTTTTCAAGGAATGTACTTTATTAAAGATAAAGGAGATTGTGCCCATCTGAAGGTTTGTGATTAATAATAAAAAAAAAATGGTGACATATACTATAAATATTTATGTAACTTACACTAACTTTAACCCCCCTACCACTACAGACCTCCTTAGCCTACATGCAGATTAACCTTTAACCATGACTTTAACTAGGGTCACAGTGGTGACCCAGGTGGGCATGATCATCTAACTCCTAGAAACATGAAGATTTATATGGCAATGACTCCACTTTTCTTTTAAAGGCTGTAGTATGTGGGGGAGGGGTATTAAGGGCTGTTGTGGGTGATTTGGGCATTATGGGTGGGGGTTAGATGATGTAGTAGGATATTTGAGCTGCAATGGGAGATAGGGGATGTAGTGGGAGATAAGGGCTGTAGTGAGGTAGAAGGACTTCAGTGTGGGTTAGGAGGTGTTGTTGGAAATTGGAGCTATAGCAAGTTATAAAGGCTGTAGTGGGGGTTAGGGGCTGAAGTGGTGAGTTAGAAATTCTAGTGTTTGTTAGCTGCACTGTGTGTGAAGCAGGGAGCAGGAATCTGACTTGTCTTATATCCTGCCACTCCACACAGCTTCCATCATGAACAGTGAGGATTGTTTGAGGGAAGGTGCTGCTGCTTGGCCGCACTTCAAAACGGGGAGGGGGAAAAAAAGAACACAGCAGAATGTAAGGTATATTATTAGCCCCAAATGCTCTGTTCTGGACAAGTACAAAACAGGGCACTTGGGGCTGATAATAATAAATGGTACCTTTTAAACCTGGGGCTTTTTGGGGGTGCACTCGGGGGTCTACCCCACTGCCGATGCCCCTGGTGGCTGGCACCACTCTTTCCGCCTCAGCTCCCTAGCACTTGGGTTTGGTGCACCCTGTGCACCTGCCCAGGATGGAGCCAGCCTTTAATCTGGTCTTTCTCTATCCCAAAACCCTACCCTGTGCCATATCTCACCTCCTAGAGGCATTGTACGGAACGTTCTTTTGAATACAGCAATATCACTGCAACACAAAAGGGTAATTGACATTGAAAACAAGCTTTTCTAAGTGAAGATTTTAATTTATATACATTTTAACATGTGCAAATATCTGCACTGGAACATATGAATTATGCAATACAAAGCAAATACCTTAAACTGATAGCTATGGATTGTGAATGCAGGTAGAAAATGGTTATGGAAACAGTTTGCTTCAAAATAAATATTGTTATTTAGATTTAATTATATAATGTATTTTAATTTAAAAAAATAACATACACATAACCCCAAGACAAGATATTGTGATTTTAGGCTGATTTCAACCAGGGATTTGAAGTGGTCATAGTGCTTGGAGTCTGTGCAGATTTTCAGGATGAAATGCAGCAAGTAAGTACTTCAACCTCTTTACTGCTGGAGGTGTAACCACCTCCAGTAGCATCAGTTGGGCATCATGGGACAGCCCAGAATAAGAGTTCTGTGATTTGCAGATCAGACGCATATGTAAGCGGTAAACATTTTAGTAGAGGAACTCTGCTTGAGAGTATAATTTTCTAGTAAATTATCAAAGCTGTAGAGAATTTGAAGAAAGAAGATTTCTATTTAGTTCCACAACCCACACACAAAATGGGTAGACAGCAAAATGTAAATATAAAGCTGGGAAGCTAATGCCCAGAAGATAAATTTAAGATAAATCCGACCTTGCTTGTAAAACTTCACAGCTCCTTGGCGGGATGGGCATGACACCCTGCCTCTAGTACTAAAGCAAGGGTGATAAGTAAAACCAGCTTTCTCCTGAAGATCATTAAAAACTAATTTCTTTATTGATCCATAATAAAAAATGATATCTATTGGCATCAGGGAAAATAGAAAGGAGAGGAGGACAGACCTGCCCAACGTGTTTTATTCACGAAGTGCTATTTTTTCTATTGACTCATTTACATCCAAACTGTCACTGTCTATGGAGATCTTCTTTTATGTTTTGGTATCTCACATGGGACGGCACAATATTTTTTGAGTGGAATCGATTGATTGGCAAGATACAATTATTCGATAGGACAAATAATAGCACTTCAATAGGGCAATTGATTCTTGAGGGATTAAGAATTGACTCTTATTATGATTAAATTATTTAGCTGTACATTAAGCATTTGGAGATATTTTAGCTTGGAACAGATTCAAATAAATCTGATATTTAGTATCTTCAGTTCAAGTAATGTACATAGAGACAATCTCATATAATTTTACATTGTGCCAGATTGTATTGCAATAGCATTTCTGACCCTTAGCAAATATCCCATCATTGTACAGAAGGATATTGCACACTACTATAACTATTTCACATAAACGAACCATGAAACAATGTATGAGCTATTGAGCAATTTGAAGCAGTATAGGATAATTTCCTCATGCTTCACAAAAATTACAATGTAACATTGCTAGAATATGTCATTTAGTTACAGGTTACCACGAGATCAGATATGACGACTTGATACATTGGTATCTAAAATACTTGAACAGTTTCTCATAAATGGAATAACTGGGGTCGTGTTCTAAGGAGAATATTATTTCATAAATATATTCATGCTGTGTAGGTTTATAGCCAGTTTAATTATTTGTACAATGTACCAATAAACAGCTATTTTAATCTTTAGGATTACTGTGGAGGGGAGATAATAGATGCTCGGCCTTGGTAAGATTTAGGCTTTTCATGAAGAGGATTTTTATGAAGGGGAACTCAAACACATAAACTCCTTCTTTATCTCTGCAATCAATAACACATCATGTAGGAGGCAGACTATGGCTTCTTTTCTTGCTCATCTACTTAAATAAATTCCCCTGTGTGAACTAGACTCTATTAGCTGCAATATTTTATTTGACAGAATAGGAAGCATTATATGGTTGACCGATTAATGATCTGCTTGCCGGAAAAGTATGCATAGACAACCACTTCCATTCAAATAAACTACTTTGTAGCACATTCCCGGAAAAATACATCTGATAAGCAATCTTGAACAATAATATAACACGTTTTATATGGTAATACTTTGCAGAACTGCAGGCATGCGATAATTACAGGTATATATATATATACACCTACAAGAATGCAGCTAAACGAGAGAGTCAAAAATTGAGGAACATACATTCTCATTGGGTTAGTCAAAAAAACAGGATATGTTGGAAAATATTCAAGGAAATACCCATTTTTGACAAAATACAAGTTGAGGGAACAGGATGGCAGAGATTAACACAGTGAGGGAGTTTAAGCACGCGTGGGATAGGCATAAGGCTATCCTAACTATAAGATAAGGCCAGGTACTAATGAAAGTATTTAGAAAATTGGACAGGCTAAATGGGCCAAACTGTTCTTATCTGCTTTCACATGAAATACAAAGAAAATACAGTTTAAAAACATACAAGGCTAATTAAACCATGACATCAAATGTCATATAATATCACATTTAATCCCTAGTACTTCAAAGTTACTCAATATTAGTGGGGCCAATATCAACGTGTTCACCCCAAAAGGAATTAGTCAACAATTCACTTAAATTAATTTTATTTTGTTCCTTCATTGTTTTGTCTACTTCCACTTTTTACCATCCATTATAATTTTATTAAAGGGACACTATAGTCACCAAAACAAGTTTAGCTTAATGAAGCATTTTTGGTGTGTAGACCATGCCCCTGGAGTCTCACTGCTCAATTCTCTGCCATTTAGGAGTTAAATAACTTTGTTTATGAACCCTAGTCACCTCCCTCCATGTGACCTATACATCCTTCCTAAACACTTCCTGTAAGAGTGATCTAATGTTTACACTTCCTTTATTACAAATTCTGTTTAATTTAGAATTTCTTATCTCCTGCTCTGTTAATAGCTTTCTAGACCCTACAGGAGCTGCCTGTATATAATTAAAGATCAATTTGCAGAGCAGAACAATAAGTTTAAAGTACGTTACAACTGATTGAAAGTGAAACAATATTTTTTCATGCAGGCTGTGTGAGTCATGTGTGGGCTGCATACATAGAAACAAATGTGATTTTACTCCTAAATGGCAAAACATAGAAACATAGAATGTGACGGCATATAAGAACCATTCGGCCCATCTAGTCTGCCCAATTTTCAAAATACTTTCATTAGTCCCTAGCCTTATCTTATAGTTAGGATAGCCTTATGCCTATCCCACGCATGCTTAAACTCCTTTACTGTGTTAACCTCTACCACTTCAGCTGGATGGCTATTCCATGCATCCACTACCCTCTCAGTAAAGTAATACTTCCTGATATTATTTTGAAACCTTTTGCAAAGAACTGAGTGAGACTTCAGAGGCATGGTCTATGCAACAACAAATAAGCTAAAATTGTTTTGTTGACTATAGTGTCCCTTTAATTATTATGTTGTTCCAATTATAGTGCATATGATTTCTGTTGCATAGTTCACCTACTGTTGACTTACCTTATGACACACATTTTCTGTTTCACTGTATTACCACACAATTTTTTTCTCTTTTATTTGCACTTTAATAAAAATTATATTAAAAAAAAAGAATTTACTTAACATGACAATGCAACTATATATCTTTATTAACCGAAATAATGTATGACTTACACGTTAGGATATGCTATATTACAATCAGAAAGGCTTGATTTCTGCGCAGTAATGTTTTTTTCTGAATATCTGTAATTTAATAACTTTTTAGTGAATCCCAGTGTAACTTTTTTAGAACAGATTTGACTTTGCTACGAACATTTTTATATTGTAATACATTTGATTATGCAATTTATTCAGCCAATTCTTATTAATTTTGACACATGCTTCTAGTATCCCAGCAGGTGAGAATTAAGTCCAATTGAGGTCAAGTAATCTGTACAAAAATGTATCATAAATTATATTATCTATTAAAACTTTCCTAGTTATATTCTTTGCACACTGAAAATCTCGGATGAGGTTACCATGTAAAAAAGAATGTATACTGTGGGTCAGTTCATCAATGTCCAGAAACCTAATGAAGCAAATCTCATTTCAACTTATTAGCATTCAAACTCCTAGCCTTTACAAATGTCTGCTGGTGATTTATTAATATAATTACTTTAAAAATAAGATGCTTATTCTAAAAGGAATCTTTTTCACGAATGTAATTTAGAAGAAGGAAGACATCTGTCACAAAAACATGTCTTATAGGTAGGTCTCCTTTCTGAGATTATTCTATTCAGACACTTTGGTTCTAACAATTATTTTGTTATGTGCTAGTTATGCAAAACTGTAGAGGCCTTTATGGTTAATGGAATCTAATCTATCTAGTGTTGTATTGAAACTATTGTTCTGTGTGTAGGTAAACATTTTTTACTTTAATATGTCCTTCATTGACACTTGGCTAACGCTAAATCACTTATGGTGTTGTTGGTATATGTGCATATGAGATCCCCTAAAATGCATGGAGTTGTAATAGTTTTAAGATTGAGCCCCACGAAATATGTGTACACTGTGCTCTCCTTAACCCCTTAAGGACCAAACTTCTGGAATAAAAGGGAATCATGACATGTCACACATGTCATGTGTCCTTAAGGGGTTAAAGAACACTTCAAATAGATACATTCTTTAATATTTTTTTAAGCATACATTTTATTATTTATGTGTAAGCATACATGTTATTATTTATGTAGGGGATTTTGAAATCTAAAAACATCATAGCTTGATGGACATGCAAAACAGTCCCGTCAAATTCTATATTATACCCATCGTTGTTGCTTACTCATCACTCTTGGCTATTGATCCAAAAGAAGATGAAAAAATATAGTGTAATAAAAAATATAGTGTATTTTTCTCCACCTGTAAATGTTCTGCATTTTCTCCAAGTTTGCTACTAAAAGTATAGAACTTAGAAAATCATCTGAATAAATACAGGTCTAAAAACATTTAAACACTTCATACAACCTTGCTGATGAAATGAATACCCCGGATGTATATGTTCAATGTTTCTATATCATCTTTAACCCCTTAAAACCGGAGGGCGTACTATTATGCCCTATTCTAAGCGGCTCTAAACGCCGCAGGGCGTAATAGTACGCCCTCCGGTTTTTTTTACTTACCCGGTCCGGGGCGATCCCACGCCGGAGATCGCATTGGGGGGACTCCCAGGGAGCACCCCGTGGCACATCTGTCCTCCTGCAGCCCCCCCGGCCATGTGAGAGTGAGGTCCTTGCGAGTTAGCTGCCTGTAATGACAGGTAGTCCCCCTGCTGGCTGGAAATAAAATAAAATAAAAGTTAATAAGTGTAAAAAAATATATACTTAGATCATATATATGATCTAAGTATATATATACACATATACACACACACACACACACATACACTGTCTAGGTGTATTTTACTATTAATATATATATTATATATATATATTAATATCAAATTACACGTAGACTGATACTGATTAAATATATATACATAATTATTGTTATATATATATATATATATATATAATATAAAAAAATATATTTAAATACGTTAAAAAATAAAATAAAAAATAATTAAAAATAAAAATTAAAAATTGAAAATAAATAATTAAAAAATATATAGATGTGTGTTATTTCCTACCTAACTGTATTGTGATATTAATATATATTTATATCAAAATACACATAGAACAAAATAATAATATATATATATACATATATTAATTCTACATATATATTTATGTAATATTTTTACATAATTAGGTATCTTAATTAATTACAATTAGCGGGACCAGCCTGACAACCCATGCCAAAAGTATAGGGAATTTAATTTGCTAGCACTATATTTAACCCTATAACTTTCCAAGACACCATAAAACCTGTACATGGGGGGTACTGTTTTACTCGGGAGACTTCGCTGAACACAAATATTAGTGTTTCAAAACAGTAAAATGTATTACAACGATGATATCGCCAGTAAAAGTGAAGTTTTTTGCATTTTTCACACACAAACAGCACTTACACAGACAATATTTTCGCTGTGATACTATTTACTGTTTTGAAACACAAATATTTATGTTCAGCAAAATATCCTGAGTACAACAGTACCCCTCATGTACAGGTTTTATGGTGTTTTCAAAAGTTACAGCATCAATATAAAGGCTTGTGTTTCATTTTTTCACATTAAAATTCGCCAGATTGGTTACGTTGCCTTTGAGACCCTATGGTAGCCCAAGAATGAAAATACCCCTATGATGGCATACCATTTGCAATAGTAGACAACCCAAGGTATTGCAAATGGGGTATGTCCAGTCCTTTTTAGTAGCCACTTAGTCACAAACACTGGCCAAAATTGACGTTTTTTTGAATTTTTCACACACAAACAAATACTAACGCTAACTTTGGCCAGTGTTTGTGACTAAGTGGCTACTAAAAAAGACTGGACATACCCCATTTGCAATACCTTGGGTTGTCTACTATTGCAAATGGTATGCCATTATGGTTGTAAATTTAATTCCTGGGCTACTATACAGTCTCAAAGGCAAAGTAACCAATCTGGCGAATTTCAATTTCAAATGTAACATGCTATATTTGACCCTGTAACTTCCCAAAACACCATAAAACCTGTACATAGGGGGTACTGTTACACACGTGAGACTTTGCTGAATACAAATATGTGTATTTTATTGCAGTAAAAGCAAACAGTATTATGACATTGACAGTTAAAATGTCATGTAGAACTAAAAAAATTACAACATTTCTTATTTTCTCCCATTTTTTTCATATTAAATTATGTTTCATAGCTAAATATTTGATATTAAATGAAAGCCCCGTTTCCCCTGAATAAAATGATATATAATAAGGGGGGTGCATTTAATATGAAAGAGGTGAATTACAGTTGGACAGACATATAGCGCAAATGCCAGGTTTTGTTTACGTTTTGTTTTGATCACAACGTGTACATTTGGCTCAGTCCTTAAGGGGTTAAGAAGTATTCTTTTTTCTTTTAAAGGTCAAATTATTATTTTTCTTAAAATGAGTAAATTCTTCATGACATCTACAGCCTCTAAACGGCATTGCACTGTATGTTTTCTGTAATGATCTATTATTATGTTTTTTACTTATCCAACTGGGACAACAGGGACCGTCAACATAAAATGGGTTTTTAACACTAGAGTATAAGGAATACATAGTGTTCGTTATTTGTTTACCCTTTACCAACCCCCCACCTAACGTTTACCAACCCTAACTACTTTACCCACACTAATGCTAACCAAACTTAACTCTTTCCATACCCTAACACTAACCTTAACCATAAAACAAACACTTACCCTTACCACACCCCTAATTCTAACCCTAATCTAACGTTACCCCTAACCCCACCACTAACCCTAAGGAAACCCTCTGCTAATGTCAATTCCAATACCAAAAGATGGGTTTCCTAGTTTGAGATTGCTCTAGTGCATGGATAGGCAACCTTCGGCACTCCAGATGTTTTGAACTACATTTCCCTTGATGCTTTGTCAGCATTATTTCTGTTAAAGCATTATGGGAGAACATAGAAACATAGAAACATAGAATGTGACGGCAGATAAGAACCATTCGGCCCATCTAGTCTGCCCAGTTTTCTAAATACTTTCATTAGTCCCTGGCCTTATCTTATAGTTAGGATAGCCTTATGCCTATCCCACGCATGCTTAAACTCCTTTACTGTGTTAACCTCTACCACTTCAGCTGGAAGGCTATTCCATGCATCCACTACCCTCTCAGTAAAGTAATACTTCCTGATATTATTTTTAAACCTTTGTCCCTCTAATTTAAGACTATGTCCTCTTGTTGTGGTAGTTTTTCTTCTTTTAAATATAGTCTCCTCCTTTACTGTGTTGATTCCCTTTATGTATTTAAATGTTTCTATCATATCCCCCCTGTCTCGTCTTTCCTCCATGCTATACATGTTAAGATCCTTTAACCTTTCCTGGTAAGTTTTATCCTGCAATCCATGAACCAGTTTAGTAGCCCTTCTTTGAACTCTCTCTAAGGTATCAATATCCTTCTGAAGATAGGGTCTCCAGTACTGTGTACAGTACTCCAAGTGAGGTCTCACCAGTGTTCTGTACAATGGCATGAGCACTTCCCTCTTTCGACTGCTAATACCTCTCCCTATACAACCAAGCATTCTGCTAGCATTTCCTGCTGCTCTATTACATTGTCTGCCTACCTTTAAGTCATCAGAAATAATCACCCCTAAATCCCTTTCCTCAGATGTTGAGGTTAGGACTCTATCAAATATTCTGTACTCTGCCCTTGGGTTTTTACGTCCAAGATGCATTATCTTGCACTTATCCACATTAAATGTCAGTTGCCACAACGCTGACCATTTTTCTAGTCTACCTAAATCATTTTCCATTTGGCTTATCCCTCCTGGAACATCAACCCTGTTACATATCTTAGTATCATCCGCAAAAAGACACACCTTACCATCAAGACCTTCTGCAATATCACTAATAAAAATATTAAAGAGAATGGGTCCAAGTACAGATCCCTGAGGTACCCCACTGGTGACAAGCCCAAGCTTCGAATATACTCCATTGACTACAACCCTCTGTTGCCTGTCACTCAGCCACTGCCTTACCCATTCAACAATATTGGAATCCACACTCAAAGATTGTAGTTTGTTGATAAGCCTTCTATGTGCAACAGTGTCAAAAGCCTTACTGAAATCGAGGTAAGCAATGTCTACTGCACCACCCTGATCTATAATTTTAGTTACCCAATCAAAAAAATCAATAAGATTAGTTTGGCATGATCTCCCTGAAGTAAACCCATGTTGTCTCTGATCTTGAAATCCATGTGTTTTTAGATGTTCAACAATCCTATCCTTTAACATGGTTTCCATCACTTTCCCCACTACTGAAGTTAGGCTTACTGGCCTATAGTTGCCCGACTCCTCCCTATTACCTTTCTTGTGAATGGGCACAACATTCGCTAACTTCCAATCTTCTGGGACTACTCCTGTTATCAATGATTGGTTAAATAAATCTGTTAATGGTTTTGCTAGTACACCACTAAGCTCTTTTAATAGCTTTGGGTGTATTCCATCAGGTCCCATTGACTTATTTGTCTTTACTTTTGACAGTTGAAATAGAACCTCTTCCTCTGTAAACTCACGTGTAATAAATGACTCATTTATCCTTTTTCTTAACTGAGGTCCCTTTCCTTCATTTTCATCTGTAAATACCGAACAAAAATATTCATTGAGGCAGTCAGCTAGACCTTTATCCTCATCTACATACCTTCCTTCTTTTGTTTTTAATCTAACTAATCCTTGTTTTACTTTTCTTTTCTCATTTATGTATCTAAAAAAGGTTTTGTCCCCCTTTTTTACTGACTGTGCTATTTTCTCTTCTGTGTGTGATTTGGAAGCTCTTATAACTTGCTTAGCCTCTTTCTGCCTAATCTTATAGGTCATTCTGTCTTCCTCACTCTGGGTTTTTTTATAATTACTAAATGCTAACTTTTTGTTTTTTACTATTTTGGCTACATCTGTGGAGTACCACAGTGGCTTCTTGAATTTTTTGCTTTTACTGACAAGCCTAATGCAATTTTCTGTTGCCTTCAGTAGTGCAACTTTTAAAAAATCCCATTTCTTTTGGACTCCATTTAAATTGCTCCAGTCTGATAATGACTGGAGTGCCAAAGGTTGCCTACCCCTGCGTCTAGTGCATAAATGAGAATCAAAAACCTTATTAAAAATTAATAACTGGTATTCTTGTGGTGACTTTTTTGCAATTCATGTGGTACATCATTGTCAATAAGACTTTTATCTAATGTTAAAGAAATGCTTAAAGTACTAAAACCATCAAAGTAATTTACGTGGCATACCTAGATATTTATATAAGCATCTAGTGACTGTCTGTAAACAGGAACCATTGCTAATCACAAACTGAAAAGACTCATCATTTAAGACAACATTAAAACAAATAATTTATGTAATGCTTTTTATATTTTAAAAAACAATATTCGTTTATGTATTGTGCATTTTGCTAAATGAAACCACATTAAGTAGTTTTTATCTCGTAATTAATGGTAATTATTAGCTTTTTAAGAATATACTTTTAGATAAAAAGAAAATGCACCTTCTCAGTATTTATTTATTGTGCTTGTTATGTAACCATGAATAACCATAGTTGCTAAATAGAGTTTTAATAAACTGATTAAGACTTACATTAGAAAATGCGTGTTAAACTCTAATCACACATAAACAAGAATTACTATTCTCAAATTTAGTAAACTTGGAGGTAAAACAATTATTTCACATTTTATAAATAGCAAACTTATAGATTATTGTCCATTTTAAAGAAACATTATTCATACAATAATGAATTATTGTTAGTTAAATATTTGTTGTTCTATGGACTATAAAATGTTTATGAAGGGTCGTTGGCTTGGCTGGTCCTATTGCAGCAACAACTTTTGCTTATTAGAGTAGTTTTGGTATTTACATAATTTCCCTGAAGTCTAACTGCTCATTTCTCTGTCATTCATGAGTCAAATCACTTGTTAATGTAGCCGTAGCCACATGTAACTTGCATGTGATCTACACATTCACCCTAAGTATTTCCTGTAAAGCGAGATCTAATGTTTATACTTCCTCTATTGTAAAATCTGTTTCATTTCAAATTTCTAATCTCCTATTATGCTAATAGCATGCAGTAGCCTTCGCCTTCTGTGTATGAGTAAAGTTCAATAAACAGAGCAGGAGATGAAAATGTCTAATGTAAATACACTGTACTCTCATATCTGATTGAAAATTTATATTTTTTTCATGTTGGCTGTCACAAAGTAATACTTCCGGATATTATTTTTAAACCTTTGCCCCTCTACTTTAAGACTATGTTCTCTTGTTGTGGTAGTTTTTCTTCATTTAAATATAGTCTCCTCCTTTACTGTGTTGATTCCCTTTATGTATTTAAATGTTTCTATCATATCCCCCGTCTCGTCTTTCCTCCAAGCTATACATGTTAAGTTCCTTTAACCTTTCCTGGTAAGTTTTATCCTGCAATCCATGAACCAGTTTTAACCACTGAACTCACTCTAAAGTATCAATATCCTTCTGGAGATACGGTCTCCAGTACTGCGTACAATACTCTGATGAGGTCTCACCAGTAGTGATGACCCGAACAGTTCGCCAGGAACCGTTCGCCAGCGAACATAGCGTGTTCACGGTCGCGAACACGCGCGATGTTCGGTCCGCCCCCTATTCGTCATCATTGAGTAAACTTTGACCCTGTACCTCACAGTCAGCAGACACATTCCAGCCAATCAGCAAAATACCCTCCCTCCCAGACTCTCCATGACGAATAGGGGCAGACCGAACATCACGCGTGTTCGCGACCGCAAACACACTATGTTCGCTGGCGAACGGTTCCCGGCGAACTGTTCGGGACATCACTACTCACCAGTGTTCTGTACAATGGCATGAGCACTTCCCTCCTTCTACTGCTAATAACTCTCCCTATACAACCAAGCATTCTGCTAGCATTTCCTGCTGCTCTGTTACATTGCCTGACTACCTTTAAGGCATCAGAAATAATCACCCCTAAATCCCTTTCCTCAGATGTTGAGGTTAGGACTCTAGCAAATATTCTGCACTCTGTCCTTGGGTTTTTACGTTTATGATGCATTATCTTGCACTTATCCACATTAAATGTCTGACCATTTTTCTAGTTTACCTAAATCATTTGCCATTTGGCTTATCCCTCCTGGAACATCAACCCTGTTACATATCTTAGTATAATCAGCAAAAATACATACCTTAGCACCTTCTGCAATATCACTAATAAAAATAGTAAAGAGAATGGGTCCAAGTACAGATCCCTGAGGTTCCCCACTGGTGACAAGCCCAAGCTTCGAATATACTCCATTGACTACAACCCTCTGTTGCCTGTCATTCAGCCACTGCCTAACCCATTCAACAATATTGGAATCCAAACTTAAAGATTGCAGTTTATTTATAAGCATTCTATGTGCAACAGTGTCAAAAGCCTTAATGAAATCTACATAAGCACCTCCCTGCTCTATTATTTTAGTTACCCAATCCAAAAAATCAATAAAATTAGTTTGGCTTAATCTCCCTGAAGTAAACCCATGTTGTCTCTGATCTTGAAATCCATGTGATTTTAGATGTTCAACAATCCTATCCTTTAACATGGTTTCCATTACTTTCCCCACTACTGAAGTAAGGCTTACTGGCCTATAGTTGCCCAACTCCTCCCTACTACCTTTCTTGTGAATGGGCACAACATTCACTAACTTCCAATCTTCTGGGACTACTCCTGTTAGCAATGATTGGTTAACTAAATCTGTTAATGGTTTTGCTAGTACACCACTAAGCTCTTTTAATAATGTTTGGTGTATTCCATCAGGTCCCATTGACATATTTCTCTTTACTTTTGACAGTTGAAATAGAACCTCTTCCTCTGTAAACTCACATGTAGCAAATTACTCATTTGTCCTTTTTCCTAACTGAGGCCCCTTTTCCTTCATTTTCATCTGGAAATACTGAACAAAAATATTAATTGAGGCAGTCAGCTAGACCTATATCCCCTTCTACATACCTTCCTTCTTTTAGATCTGCCTATCTTCCTCAGTCTGGGTTTTTTGTAATTACTAAATGCTAACGTTTTGTTTTTTACTATTTTGGCCACATCTGCGGAGTACCACAGTGGTTTCTTACATTTTTTGCTTTTACTGACAAGCCTAATGCAATTTTATGTTGCCTTCAGCAGTGCATTTTTTAAATAATCACCTTTCTCTTGGACTCCATTTAAATTGCTCCAGTCTGATAATGACTCCTTTACACATATTCTAATGTTAGAAAAGTCTATTTTTCTAAAGTCTAAAACTTTAGTTTTTGTGTGGTGTGATTAAGTCACTGTTTTATATTAAACCACACTGACTGATGATCAAATAGTCCCCAAACTTACAGGTGTTAGCAAGTTTACGCAGGAAAATGGCACAAGCTCTCATATCCTCTTCAGGTGATTGGGGTCTGCTGTAAAACCTGAATCTCTCAGCAATTTCCATAGGTTTCGACTGGTAATGATCGGTGAGTGTTTTAATTAATTCATCAAGTGGTTTAGAAGTAGACTTTTCAGGAAACAGCGGGTCTGACAGTGTGCCATATGCAGATTTACTCAGGGTAGTCAGAAAAACAGCAACCTTTTTGTCAGGGGCAACAATATTAGCTTCTAAAAAGTGTTCTAAATGCTTGACCCATGCAGGCCAGGAGCCAGAATCTGGAAAGTATGGTTGCAGCATCCCAATCTAAGCCATGGTGCTAAATTATCTTACTAGAAGTTGTGCAGCAAAACAAAACTTAAAAAAATACAAATGTACTGTTTCCACTGTTATGGCTGATGATAGCTGGGTAACAGCAGAATACAGTCTCTGTGGCGGTACTTACCTAATCCAAGGGCCAGCCAGGGTCCTCGGTCCTGCTTCCACACGAGCCACACTTGGCTCAATCTTCCCTTCTGAGTGGGCCACGTGCACTGACCACAATGAGCGGTCACGTGGCCCGCCTGGCAAAAGGAGCGCGGCTAGCATCACGAGCCCGCTCTTAAAGGGGCTGTGGGATCCTAAAGTAGACTCAGGCACCCACACGCACGTTTTGGAGGCGTTGGCATGATGTGGGAAAATCCAATGTTAGTTAAGAATATTTAAACTTTCCTAGCCCTATCCACTTTGCCCTATCCACCTTGCCCCATCTTTTTCTGTTTCAGTACCGTTTAGTGTGTTCTTTGACCTTTGTGTTTATTCTGATATTGAAGAAGGCTTTGTATCTGACTCTGTATTTTTCTTTCACACTTTTCTGTCTTGTTTGCCTGTCTGACTGATTACCGTGTACCTGACTCTGGCTAGTTCTTGATTTCGCTGTCTCTCCATTACCTTGACCTCATCTCGTCTCTGTTTACGCTTTTTCTTTGTCTAACATTTAGTCCGGCCATTTTAAAGCCCGGTAAGACGTTATTTCCTAGTCTTGTCCCTTTCTGTCCTAAATTTTGCGTGTTGGGGTATTACACCATGACAGTTTCTTAATCAGCATTAATTTATTGTTCACAACTCACATTTTATGCATGTCCAATTCCTTTTGCTGATATACACATCCCTGCTGTAGAATTCCTTACACTAGTTACCACTAGTTCCTTACACTAGTTACCACTGGTTATCTTTTCTGGACCCCTCTCCCTTCAGAGCCTTCTCTGATTACATCAACACAGCCGTGATCACCACAGCAGGTGATCACTTCCAGTGCAGCATTTAACTTGATTAACACACATAATACATTCCACACCTGACTATACTTTCTTTGTTGACACACAGCTGCATATACAGACACATACACTGATCTATGTAGAATACAGGTACACAATACAGCGATATCTAGATACATGGAAACCCGTCAAAAATGGCGCTGCAAGCTTGTGGCTTGCGCCAAACAAATCAGGCCAACCATCACATATCTCTCCCCATAGAAATAGACAGTCCTGTAGCCAGACCCATGATGGGCCTGCAACAAGTCTGTGGAGTCCACAGTCCACAGTCCTAGTCCTTGGGGGTCCAATGTGACTGGACAAGTGGGTAGGCATGGTACTTAGTGATGGCGTTCTTTCACAAGGACAAACTATACATTGTGCACAGCAAGTCTAAAGATCACTGACTGCATACACAACATGGGTAATATATAATAATGTACTACTGCTTTCCCACATTAATGACAATATATATTTTCTGGAAAAAGAGGAGGAGTACCACACTCTTGTTGAGATCCAGGTGCTGCCATACCTGGGGTTGGCTGTCCCCACTGCAACCATTTTGAATGAAAGTATCGTCCAGGCACACACGCACTCAATTCAACAGCAGATGCATTGGAAACAAGTGCAACATTTCAATCCCACAAGGCTCAAACAGCCTGAAAAAGATCCCTTGTGAGATTGAAGAGTTGCACTTGTTTCCAATAAATATGCTGTTGAATTGAATCCTGAGGTCTAGATCATACTTTTGTTCAATATATATTTTCTGGTCATAAGTTATATGGCACCCTTTAAACACAGGAACCATGTAGTTTGCCCTCCTGCTGGTGCACATATTGTGCTACCCCCTCAACATAACTAGTTTAGGGGTATAGCCAGTCGCATAATACAAAGAGTCAACCTTCACTCAACCCACCATATTATCAAGAGTTCCAAGATGCATGTATATACTGTAAGAATATCCACTTAGCCTGTGCATCAGTGGTAGGCAATCACATTGCACTGCAATTTGGCTGCATTAACTTGTTTCACCGTCATGTGCTCTTGTGAGTCCTTGAACTCGGCATATTCCTTAATTAATAATTTGTAGTGGGTAATGACTTCTGAATGCATTGTAGGGCCAATGACCACAAATACGCCCATAGACAACCATGTCAAGTCCAAGAGGAAATAAAGAAAATTACTCATCATTTGCTTAAAATTCGTTATCATAAAATGTTATAGCTCATACTACAACCACCTCTTAAACTAGAACTGATGTTTGTATTGGAAACCACCATTCTAAAACCATTGAGATTTAATGTATTGCATGTCTTATATTTCACACCAAATTTTACTTGTGTGTATATTCCTTTGAACAAATTCTCTATATTTTAAAGTAAAATAGAAAATAGAAAATGCATGAGGAAAAAAAATTCACAAAGCATAATTATGCATTTTATGACTGTGGAAAAATTAGGGGTTTCAGATCTATGACTAATGAGAATGTGTTCATGTATCACTTATCCAGGTGAAAAGGTGAAGTTAATTGCACAGGAAATTCTTCACGGCAACAGACTTAACGCATTCATACAGTTTCTATGATTCACCAAGCTAGGTGAAGGCTCATTCAACATACACAAAAAGCTATTTTGACAAGTAAGTGACAGTTTAAGATTAGAAAAATAATGCTTCATTGTCCCTTTCACAATTTTATTTTTCTTCTTCCAAGAGCATTTCTAGTTTCTGCTATAGATAGGCATTCTGCCAGAACTGTGCGATACCGGCTGGTATACCACATGTCACCCCTTTTGACCTTTTACTCTTTCTGTAGATTTTCTGCTGAAGCAAAAGTTAGATTTCAGCATTCAATATTAACGAGATGTCATTTTATTTTATATAAAAGTCATTTAAAACATTTTTCAAATATTTTTTTATTTAAGGCATATACTACTTCTGTATAGAAAGACTCCAAGCTTGAAATGAAACACTAATAAACGCATTTGTTCCATAGTTTTTTTTTTTATTTTGTTAGACATATTGCTACTCTTGTTAAATTAGTCTTTATATTTGTTTATTTTTGAAAGCATATGCACTAAAATATTCCAAGAAAGTGGCAGTGAATATTGAATTTTGTTTATATTGCTCTTAAACAGCATTCTAATTAGAGTTGTATCCGGTGTTATTTGGAATATATTTTTTTTTTTTAACATCTTTTGTTGTCCACTAGTTGGCAAATACTGGAAACTGGGAACTGCCTGGACGATTATGACACTAGGCAATGTCTAAAAGTCAACAGATAACCCTGGAAACACTGAGTACTGGTAAATAAGATACTCTAGTGAATGAGTGTGCATGGGAGATGGATAAAATACCAGGTACAGAAGCCTGACAAGTTAGAATTGATTTTAGAAGCTGAGTTCTTGGATGGCTGTAAAATGTAAGACAAAGGTAATTGCAACAGCAGTATCCATTTCATCAATATTCTAAATTCAACTTCCTTTATTATTACTGTTCAGACAATGAATGACACTAAAATACAAATTGAATAAATATTGCTAATGTGAAAGAGGAACTTCCACATTATTAATTCTAGGAAATAGAGAGCGGGTGGTGGGTTCCTTAGGACCCCAGTTTAGTCAAAAATGTCAAACTTGGAAGCATGTAGTGGTTACAATACATGAACTGCTTCATTTAACACCCTTACTTTTGCAACTCTACATAACAAAAGAAAAATGACAGACAGTGAACATGTCATTAAAATATGGCAGGAAAAACATAATTTATGTGTCACTAAGGTAAATAATATTTTCTTACTTTTAATTCATTCTCAGCTTCAAACTAAGCAATTGTATAACTACATTTGGTGAGGTATGATATATACTTTTAGAACAGATAACATTAAAGGAATACTCTAGACTCAATGCTTTAAAGTGCTGGTTATGGTTCCAGGAGTTCCCTGGTGCCCCTTCTAATGTATGTAGTCACATTGTTTTCTAATGGTTTGACTTCTTACCTGGGACCCACCTCTCTGCAGCCTTCAGGAGCTGCTAGAAGCTTCTATTAGTTGGCCTGAGCTAGATCCTTCAGTGCAGGACCAGCTAACAGGTTGAAAGTGCCAGCTTATTGCTCTCATCCAATGAACAAAGCCCTGCACTGCCAGACTTAACCTAGAGCTGAGAGCATCTGGCTGCAGTTGAGGGAGAGCAGCACTGGGCGAACTCAGGTAAGAAATCAATCCATTAGAAAACTTCTTGGATACTTACATTTGGGGAATGACAGTTCAGTCCTGACGTCATGCCTACAACGCACTGTAGTGGTTATGGTGTTTGGAGTGTTTCTTTAAAATATATATTTACATTTTACAATTTATATACAGTAAGTGCTCCAGATACTTCAGTAAATAGTCTGGCAACTCTGTATTATACTGAAATTTTATTCTGCGAGATACTGAAATTAAGCTTATCCATTCAACATTAAAATTGTAGGATAACATTTTAGGTGGCAATTGCATGCAATATTTTCACAGTTTCTAATTTTAATTAGAGTATAATCAGATGTAAAAAAGTAACTGCATTTGTAACAGTGAGTAAATAAAGAATAAAATGGAACTTAGATGTTCTGCCTTCATGTTAGCAGTCACCTAGCAACCATTTCCTTTGCTTAAAAGACATATAAAATGTGTGGTTTTTTTACAGACTATTTGAAATAAAAGCAAAATAAAACCAAGAGATTATGAAAAATCTCATGATTAAAACAATCAGTTGACATTGAGCAATTGAACAAACATTTTGGTATTTTATCTCCAAATAGATATTTATCATTAGATGAACATAAGGACCTACATTTGAAGTCAGAGTCAGGAAAAAAAAAAGCAAGCAAAAAACCTGTGCTAGCAAATTGACCAGTTATTTTTTTTTCCGTGCCATCACTGAGGCACATCAGCATGTTGCTTGTAGAATAACATTTGAGGTTAATGCCCTGTGATGACACTTAAAGGGACTTTTGTAAACCATCCTTTTTTCATTTTACAAAAAGTGCAGATTCAATAGAAATTGGCAGTTTTGGCTCAATATACCACTTGGCACATTCACCATCCCCTGTCATCAGAAGACATGGCCAACCTTGAAAGACCCATAGACTTCTATATTTACTATATAGTAGTAGTAGTACTATAGTAGTTCTATAATTAGTACTGGCTATCAAACACACCACCCTGAAGAAAGGCCTTGGCCCTGATGGCTTCACACCTCGATACTATACACAATTCCATGCTTTATTCTTGCCCTACTTTCTTAGCGCATTCAATGATGTCATCAGTTGGGGCACAGCCACCCAGTAAACATTGGAAGCCCATATAACCTTAATAGCCATGCCAGGCAAAGATCTGGAGGCATGCGGAAGCTACCGCCCAACCTACTTGTCTTAATAGTGATTTAAAATTGTTCGCCTCAATATTGGCACAGAGGTTTGGCCCCCCTCCTGGAGGGACTGGTCCACCCTGATCAAGTAGGCTTTGTTCCCACTAGGGAGGATAAGGAAAACATGACTTGAATGGTCAACCTACTATTTAAGTCAAATCACTCTAAGATTCCAGCAGTGTTCCTTTCGACTGATGCCGAAAAAGTTTTGATCGGGTGGGCTAGTCCCTTTTGGAGGTCTTAAGGGGATTTGGATTTGGTCCAAACTGGAGAGCTGCATGGGCGCATTATACTCCCATCCTGTTGCACATATTTGTGTGTTAAATTAACAATGGTATGAGACAGGGGTGCCTCTGTCCACCCCTGTGATTTGCACTAACTCTAGTCTTCCTAAATGCAGGAAGAGACAACACAGCAATGATCGGATACCACATGGGTCCAACTGACTACAAAATCACAGCTTACACTGACAATTTTTTTTTTTTTTACTCACAAAACCACTACAATCCTTACTGGAACTCGTTAAGGAAATGCAAATGCACAGCACGCTGTTACTATTTTTAATTAATTATGATAAATCTGAATACCTGGCAATTAGGCTCACTGACACCGAAAGAACCAAGCTCAAAAGTGATTTATTTTGTAGGGAGAACAAAATCTAAGCATCAAAATAACTCCCTTGACATCTAACCTGTTCTCCGCTATGGAACAGAGGTGTCTCAGGGTTTCATAGTGCCTAAAATTACTAGATAACTAATGCCCTCATAGGAGTACAAGACTAGGCATTCACTAATTTGAACAAGCCCTGGAAATGCTTGAAGCGAGCTTCCTTACAATACCTCTGGAGACACTTCCCTGGCACTCAGACAACACACTCAAGCTATACCTACCTCATCACCCGACAATATATCCAACTATGTACTTCATCCTTCTGAGGTAGATAAAACGAGTACCATTAGATTGGGTAATAGTAGCAACCCCTGGATGTTGGGCTAACATCCCCAGGACATACATGAAAACAAGAGTAATCTGAATGTATCTTTCCTGGTTAAATACATTGTTGTTGTTATTATTATTATTATTATTATTATTATTATTATGTCCCTCTGGCATAAAAATAGGTCTGGGGCAAGGCTGCTCCCCCACCAACCCCGATATTTCTACAGACCTTACTCACTGGCTTAACTCCTGTTACCCTGACAACCTTCCCATTTGCGTACTTGACTTATATACCACTGACTCTCTCTTCATTAGACGCCATCATGCCAAACAAGAACCATACTTTTGCATATGAATTTAATCATCATCATCATCATCTCATTCATTGTTTTCAATCCCTGCCAGGCCTAGGGGGCAGACTCAGACCCCTCACTGCTTTGAAACACATATGCACCTCACAGGCACATCCCAAATGGCTGCTTTCAGACTTATAAATTGCTTAACACTTCCACATTGCTAACACCCCCATTATACACTAACTTGTGAGAACAAAATCTAGATCTATCACTCACCATGCATCAGTGGCAATTTTTTTTCTCCAAATTACATACTCACTTGTCACAGGCTCTAGATACATTAGAGGTAGGCTTGAAGTTACTTACAAAGTGGTACCACACACCAGACAGGTTACACTGGTTGAATGCCTCTATTCCAGACACTTACTGGATGTAAGGAGCTGACAAGGGTATGATATTGCACATATGGTGGCACTGTCCCCCAATCAAAAGATTCTGGAATAACTTGATTACCTTCATTTGTACTATTGGTGGCTGTCAACGTTCTGCAGAGCCAGTGGAGGTTCTTCTCCTAAACACTAATATCCCCTTGGCCAAACTGTGGAACTCTTGCCTATTCTACATATTTAGAATACCTATCATTGCTATTATTAGCTACCAGGTCACTTATCTCTTTACACTGGAGATCCCCTGATGTACCCTCCATAACAGAATGGAAAAGCAAAGTTGAAGAGATTATTGCAGGAATAAATATTGCAGGTTTAGGGAGATTTGGCACCTTGGGAGGACTATCCGATTCCCTAAAACTACTCAGCACGCTCATGACCCTAGGGAAATACAAAACTATTCTTAAAGGACCATTCTAGTGCCAGGAAAACATACTCGTTTTCCTGGCACTAGAGTGCCCTGAGGGTGCCCCCACCCTCAGGGTCCCCCTCCCGCCCGGCTCTGGAAAGGGGAAAAGGGGTAAAACGTACCTTTTTCCAGTGCTGGGCGGGGAGATCTCTGCCTCCGATCCTCCTCCGTTCCGCCCCGTCGACTGAATGCGCACGAGCGGCAAGAGCTGCGCGCGCATTCAGCCGGTCGCATAGGAAAGCATTTACAATGCTTTCCTATGGACGCGTGCGTGCTCTCACTGTGATTTTCACAGTGAGAATCACGCAAGCGCCTCTAGCGGCTGTCAGTGAGACAGCCACTAGAGGATTAGGGGGAAGGCTTAACCCATTAATAAACATAGCAGTTTCTCTGAAACTTCATTAAGCCGAAGTGGTCTGGGTGCCTAGAGTGGTCCTTTAATATGTTGCTGGCCAAACGGTACCCCACTGTGGATATTATGGGCATCTAACGTATATGCCATATTCTGATCTACATCAGACGAATCAGCTTACCTAGTGCTATGTATTGCATATTTAGAATACCTGTGAAATACTATCCCTTTTTTCTTTTCTTTTTATTCTTCCACTGCTGGAACTTACTTTTGTTAATTATTGAACTCTATGTAATGTATTGTATTTACTATTAATGTAGACGTTGTCAACAAAAAGCTGTCTGGTACGTGCAATTTATATCTGTATTGCTGATATGTTCAATAAAACTTTATTTAAAAAAAATTAAATAAATAAAAAGCTTATTTCACCCCAAGGGCAGACAACAGGTCCTGATATGTCCTGGTCTGGTTTGCTCAGTGGAGTTAAACTCAAGAGGCAGAACACCTGCCTTGCAAATACTTCTCATTGAACTGCATTGGGAAGTCTGTGATTGGACAACCACGAAATGTTTGTGGTGGGTAAGAAGGGGAGGGCTTCCAAATGCAGCAGACAAAAGAAGTGCAGCTTTCACAAATTGTTTTTTTTTAGATAATTTAGCCTCCAATGAAAAATGCATAATTACATGCATGCATGTTTTCATTTTGGTATATTTACTGAACAGAGATTTTTGTTTTTATGGTCAGTGTAGTGTCTCTTTAAATATCAATAAAAAATGAGCGTCTCATATAAATCAGAAATCAATAGGTCTGATGTCATGTGATATGCTTATGGAGATGAATATTTCTGAACAATTAAGGCTCTTTTCAAACATTTTACCTAATCATAAAATAAAAAAAAATAAAAAAGTTTAACAAATGAAGAAATTAGTTTAGACATATGTGACCTAATTTGATCTAGCTAATTTGCTCATACTTAATGTCAAATCAGGGTATTCTTTCTACTTTATGGCTTACAGATTCCTCTTCCTGTGTGGAATAAGCATCTTCCTCCATAAGTATTTCACAATATGCACTTCATGTATGTGTAAGTTTAATAAAATAATTGCAAAAATATGCTTACAATAAATTATATTTTTTATTTCTATGTCATGGTTATATGATGTGGCTACCATATTATTGACTATTTTAGGAACATATATAAAGGTTTTTGTATTATTACTATAAGCATTTATATAACAATAGCATATTCCACGGCCCTTTTACCATAAGAGAAAGAAGATATTTAGAGGTGAAGAAGGTCCTGCTCAAACAAGCTCACAATTTCTGGGGATTTGTAATAAGCAGATATATATCTTTAGGTGTCTTGCCCAGGGATTGCTTACTGGTGAGGTGGTCTGACCCTGATATGACCCTGAGTTTCCAACTTTCTTTTGTCGATCTTTATTTTATCAAGGCAAGAGAGTGGCATTACAGAATAAAGAGATCTGGGTTAAGACAAGGGAAACATGTCATAAATACATAAGGTTTTTACAAAGTGAATTAAATTCCCAAACAAATAAGCCCCCTTTTTTTTTTTAATCCACTAAAGAGAAATATATAGGAACCCCCTTCCCCACTAGGCTTAAGAAATGGTAAACGTGCTCCATTCATATAACAAAAGACTGAATTTCCCCGTTTTTCATACATTTGTGTTACTGTGATGGTAGTAGTGTGTATTATTGTTATTTGTTAAATGTTTTGTGTCCTGCTGTCGATGCTTTCTACTATCTAGGTGGATTTGTGCAGCACCACCTGTTAGTTGTTATTAGTGCCATCTGTTGCTTGTGGAAATCTTGCAGTTATGTGCAGCACCATTTGTTGGTTGCAACTATTATGTACACTACACTACGCTGTAATTTGCATATTTAGGTATATTTGCATGTTCTGGTTTCTGCAGGCAATGTTAGTCATTGTCTTCTGCACCCCTTTAAAAATATTGTACTGTTTTATTATAAGTGCATGTATGACTTGCCATATAATATGGTTATGTGTCCTGGACTGAGTGTGACCCCATACGTTTAAAAATATAAGGACAGGTGCTAGTCCTAAATGAAAATTAAGTATGGTGTGTCCGTTCCATTGGGAATTGAGTTAAATGCTTGGTTTGTTCAAGTATCTCAGTAACAGAGTTTGCATAACTGTTGGCTGACTGTACTGGCCTCTGATTCCCAGGATGAGTAAAGAAAGAGCTAGGTCTGAGAGCCATATGTGGCTTTGTAAAAGCAGTAGTTGCCACATGATCCTTTGTAGGCAGAGGTGTTGATACCTGCCTGGGAGAGAAACAGAAGAGACAAAGTAAAAGACGGAGGGCATGATACCCACTTGTAAGGAGAGAACTGCAGCCTGATAAGAGGTGCTCCAGTGTTCCTGGTAGAAGAGAAGAAGCTGACCTGGTGGAGATACACAATCAGAGCACCGTCACAGTTACTACTTCTCTAACCAGCTACATAATAAGTAATGATATTCCTCTCTCCCAATTACTTTTCTCCGTTACATAAGCAAAAACTTGAATATTTATAACAAAGAATAAAGGGTCACAAAGTACTTGAAAAAAATATGACAGAAGTTCTAATTTGTGTTCAATTATTAAAATGATGAGGTAAATGTAACACAAGTAGTAGCAATAAGCACAAGTCTATAGATTGTAATAGCTGAAGGCGTACAACAAAAATAAAGCAGATAATATAATATATGTGTTGGAAGTTCATTAGTACATTGTGTGTGATCAGAAACTGGCGGCAAGACATCCCTGGCCACAGATTAACCCCAAATACAGTGGAACTGTGGACATTCCCACTACACCAAAGCAAAACAGAAACCTTCTAGTGGAAATGGTGGAGATATATTCAGTACAGAACATTATTACAAAACAATTTGCAGCTTTGATTTTTAGCTAAATGGAATCCCTTTGAACTCTCATATTTCACAGCCAAGCTTTTTTACCATGTAAAAAATATAGGCTACTATATGTTTTCATTATAGATAATTTTTGCATTTAAATCAGATGCTTACATTAGATGTTCACAGCAGGAAAATGTTTTTATTTTATTTTATTTTAATTCACTTTCTAAACAATCTGCTATGTGGGTATGTAGATAGAATAAAATAGTTTAATAAGCAGCATTCCTTATACAAAGTTATCTCAATTCTCACTCTACTTTGTTAGGAACCACTGATTATTCATCGTATGTGCTTCTGGCCCCTAGTAAATTAATTTTCTTCTGTGCCACATGTTCAAAAGATTTTTCTTTATGGATGAACTTTTCTACAAAAAAAAAATGTTTTTCTCTCAACACTTTGAAGAATCAGTTTCCATGAGTATATATTATTCTGAAATGTGGAAGAGTGATGGAAACTGAATAATTTCAAATGACAGGTTCTGACAATAGTTTCTTAAAGAACAGAGACAAAATGAGCACAAGGAAACATAAGAAAGTGGACCATGGTTGCTTGTTGATTAGAGTTTTTTTTTTTTGTAATGTTGACCATTCATTTTTCTAATTGACAACATGTAACTTTAAACTAGTAGATGAACTGTAATGTGTGATGTCCTTTGGTCTTGTGTATACTTATGACTGTTTATATTTAATCAAAATCAACTACAATATTAGCATAAGCCAGGGGAGGACTAGGAACTTCGGGCCTGGGGGAATGATACAAATGAATGTCATTTTTTGTGCTCACAGATCTTTGTGGGGGTGGCCTTTTTAGGAGTTTTTGACTGGAGTTGTGAAGTGTGAGTTTATATATAACTGCATCATTCATCAGTAAGGTGCACAGCATTTAGGGGAAATTCACAGATCTCTGCATGCCTAAGAGATGCAGACTATACCTCCCAACAGTGTGGGGCAGGCAGGCATGACTTCAAATGGTATTGCCAATAATGCAAGTTGTTCCACTGGAAATGGGTGTACCCACTCAATGAAGGGGCATAAACCGTTTCCCAGCCAGGCACCAACATACAGAATTATACAGAGAGTGCTGCTAAAGCACTCTCTGCATGGTCCCAGTGCCTGCTCCACAGAGTGAGCACATCTAATAATTTGTTCCCACGGTTCTGCCTGGGGACAGTTTCCTGAAATCCCTAGATGTGTGACACCTGTGAAGTAAATCAGGGACAACGGTGTAGGACCCCAAAACTGATGCTATCCCACCAAAATCAGGACAGTTGGGAACCCTGGCAATGATGCACAGTGTATGTTATGAGTGTGATAAGCCCTATCTCATCCCAACCTACGGCCACTTGTAAATGAGGCCCCCCACCCCAAATGAAAATTAGACCGAGGGTGGTCATCTGTTTTGACTAATGCTGGGACCAACACTGTCTTGCTAAATAAATAACTAATGATGAATTGGTTGCAAATTCACATATTTGCAATTGATTCACAATAACATATAAAACATATAGGTTAAAGGATTGCACTGGTAAAAATTTTGCCATTTGCACCTAATAAGATTACTGTCAGGGCAATCTTATTGCTTAACTGTATGACCCACTGGATTTTATTTATTAAGTGAGATATCTCTGGAAAATACATAATTTAACTAAACATTATAGGTAGTGATGTCCCGAACAGTTTGCCGGGAACCGTTCGCCGGCGAACATAGCTTGTTCGCAGTCGCGAACACGTGCGATGTTCGGTCCGCCCCCTATTCATCATCATTGAGTAAACTTTGACCCTGTACCTCACAGTCAGCAGACATATTCCAGCCAATCAGCAGCAGACCCTCACTCCCAGACCCTCCCAACTCCATGACGAATAGGGGGCGGACCGAACATCCATGATCACCGGCGAACGGTTCCCGGCAAACTGTTCGGGACATCACTAATTATAGGTTATCAATTTCTCTTGATATGTTTTTTTAATCCACACTAAAATCCTTTAAGAGATCTATGTCAACATACCTCAGTACATAATGTACCTATAATCATGGTTGATTATATATTTTTTTACGTGTTTTGTGTTAAATGTATATACACTGAACAAAATTATAAATACAGCACTTTTGTTTTTGCCCCCATTTTTCATGAGCTGAACTCAAAGATCTAATACTTTTTCTATGTACATAAAAGGCCTATTTCTCTCAAATATTGTTCACAAATCTGTCTAAATCTGAGTTAGTGAGCACTTCTCCTTTGCAGCGATAATCCATTCACCTCACGGGTGTTGCATATCAAGATGCTGATTAGACAGCATGATTATTGCAAAGGTGTGCCTTAGTCTGGCCACAATAGAAGGCCACTCTAAAATGTGCAGTTTTACTGTATCGGAGATTCCGGGGGGGTCTGAAAACCAGTCAGTATCTGGTGTGATACTGCAACACATCTCCTTCGCATAGAGTTGATCTCTGCAACATGAGGTGATGGTTGTGGATGAATGGCACAACAATAGGCCTAAGGATTTCGGCAATGTATCTCTGTGCATTCAAAATGCCATCAATAAAATGCACCTATGTTCATTGTCCATGACATGCGCCTGCCCATACCATAACCTCATCGCCACCATGGGCCACTCGATCCACAACATTGACATCAACAAACAGCTCACCCACACAACACCATACATGCTGTCTGCCATCTGCCCTGTACTGTGAAAACCAGGATTCATCTGTAAAGAGAACACCTTTCCAAAGTGCCAGACGCCATCGAATGTGAACATTTGCCCACTCAAGTTGGTTATGATGACGAACTGCAGTCAGGTCGAGACCCTGATGAGAATGATGAGTTTCCCTGAGATGGTATCTGACAGTTTGTGCAGAAAATCTTTGGTTGTGCAAACTGATTGTTGAAGCAGCTGTCTGGGTTGCTGGCCTCAGACGATCTTGGAGGTGAAAATGCTGGATGTGGAGGTCTTGGGCTGATGTGGTTACACATGGTTATGAGGCCGGTTAGATGAACTGACAAATTCTCTGAAACACCTTTGAAGATGGCTTATGGCAGAGAAATGAACATTCAATTCACGGGCAACAGCTCTGCTGGACATTTCTGCAGTCAGCATGCCAGTTGCATGCTCCCTCAAAACTTGCAACATCTGTGGCATATTGCTGTGTAATAAAACTGCTTATTTTAGAGTGGTCTTTTATTGTGGCCAGCCTAAGGCACACCTTTGCAATAATAATGTTGTCTAATCAGCATCTTGAAATGCCACACCTGTGAGTGGATAGATTATCTCAGCAAAGGAGAAGTGCTCACTAACACAGATTTAGACAGATTTGTGAACAATATTTGAGAGAAATAGTCCTTTTGTGTACATGGAAAAAGTCTTAGATCTTTGAGAAAAATGGGGGCAAAAACAAAAGTGCTGCGTTTATGATTATGTTCAGTGTATGTATGTATTTTAATATTACTTTTTATTTTTAATATTACTTTGTAATTTTAATATGATACTGTACCCTGTTATGCTTACTACATTGGTCACATTATATTCATATGTTTGCCTGCAAAATGTGGATTGGAATTTTTAAAACGGATCAATAGACATTTTAATTTAATGAACTCAAAAAGAACTGCATTTCATAAATCATAATGTAGTTTCCATTGGTGCAAGAGGAATAACAGCTGACTTTAAATAAGGGCATGCCGAAATAAAAAGAACTTCACTAAAGAATGTAAGGTAGTAAACTATGTATTGATTATATCATACATAATTTCTTTAGATTTAACTTTACACACACGTGACACAGAGCTATCACAACATTCATAATACTGAATGCATTTATAGATGATAACGCAATCATCAATCCATACTTCTTTGATACAACCATTCTGCAAGGTTCAGTTTGAAGTAATAGCTGTACAAAATCTGTCCCACAGTAAAATAGAAAAAACATGGACACTTTCATGCAGTGTTGACAGCAATTTATGTATTGTCGAGACCATTTCAAGTTAAGGATATTGAGTTCTGGCTACTTCACAAGAAACAGAACTGCAATCATGGCATAACAGATGATGCTGTTTCTGGAATTAGCCCAGTCATGGGAATCAGAGCATTACTGATCTTACCTGCTTCACAGTATATACCAAACACCCAAAGAAATTATATTATAACTATGAAGCTTGCATGTCTTCTAAGAAATGTAATGTGGTCACAATAGTTCAATATAATAGTTGTCTTCTAATAAACCCATATACTATTTAAATTATTATAAGGGAAAGCAAAAACACTTTCTTCTTTCACAAGATTTCTCAATATACTACATTTTTTTTGCAAAACTGGGATCAAATCAATTATGGGTTGAAAATAGATCCTGCTTCAAGGTATGGATTTCAATGATACTTTAGTTCACTTCATTTAACTAGAAGCAATATAGAACAGTTTATTGTAAGACAAGCATAATTACGTTTTTAGCAGATTACATGGCAATGCCATAGTGAAATGCATTTCAATTAGAATTTCACATGACAAATATGGTACTTGCTATAGTAACGGTTACAAATAGTTTTTATGGAGATCCCACAATCCACTTAAAAAATAACAAGGCAAGTAAAAATATGTAAATTTGTGAGATTAAAGGAACACTGTATGTACATTAAACCAGACCCCCACCCTCCATCCACCATAAAAAAAGACTTAGCACGTGGTTTTTACATACCTTTTTCCAGCACAGAGACACTGTCAGCACTTCTGGCCTCTTCACCTTCCATGACATCATCAAGGAGGCTAGTGCTGCACACACAAGCCATGCTTCTCATATTAATTGTATCCAATGTATTATTGCATCCAATGCCTTCCTTTAAGCTGTAATGATTTAATTTTCCTCGGTCGTTGCAGTGGAATTGCCTCTAAAGGCATGTCTAATCCTTCAAGGTAAATATTTCTCTTTCTGTAATACAGCAATGTTTTGCCTTAAATGATTAAACATACAGGACCACTGTCCCCCCGTCCATTTCGTTGAGATTAAGTTCCGGTGACTTTAGTGGCCTTTTAAATGCTACAATAGAAGAAAATCATGCAATTAACTTTTTTAATTTGTTGCTACTCACCTTAAGAAATTCCTGAATTGGAGAAATGCATTTGACATTAAACTCAATAACATACTTCATCTTCTGGTTTGTCTATACTCCATCCATGTGCCATTCTGATAAGTTCATTATGGTTTTGGTTATCTTCATCAACAGAACTCAACATCTTTCAAAGTATACCAAGCAACAAATGAGAAAAAATTATACAGCTTAGAATCTGGCTAACTAATGGCAATAGTTAACAGTTTTTCTAGCCTTCTACATAATTAATTATTTCCTGTTTTTATATTGTGATTTCAATCTGGAATTCTGAATTAACTACACTGTTTTTTTTATTTTTTATTTTGTTTGGTGTTCTTCTTTTTTTGTCATTTAAGACTATCTGTAAAGGTGCCTGTTTCTAAATGAATATAAACATTTCTCCTAAAACATTTTCCTATTGAGGATGTTTAATTGTATTTGTTTTCATACTTCTAATGCTTACTAATGCTTACTAAAATAAAATTATAACATCTAAAGAGTTATTCCTTTGTAACATAATAAAATATCCATCCCACCTCCCAAATATATTAGAGTTATTATTATTTTTTTCTATTTACTCCACCTTACATTAATTTATATCAGAAAGGTATTGCATATTGTGTCAATTGTGAATAAACTGGTTTTGAAATTAACATTGATCATTTCTCCAATACATACAATAATTGCAAACAAAACTTTGAAAAAAGGGAAGCGTGACCTAAAGTATGTCCAACAAGTAGACATGTGTACCAGTGAAATTTTCGTTTGGTATGAATTAATTCGTAAGAAATAAAAATTTAATTTGTCCATTCCAAATTCCACCCGTAAACCATTAGTTTTTCAGACTAAATTCGGTAAAAAAAACTATTTGTTTTAATCTATTAGTAC
Organism: Pelobates fuscus; assembly: GCF_036172605.1. Classification (NCBI taxonomy): domain Eukaryota; kingdom Metazoa; phylum Chordata; class Amphibia; order Anura; family Pelobatidae; genus Pelobates; species Pelobates fuscus. Next base: position 36,015,004 of record NC_086319.1, on the reverse strand, counting down.
GAAAATAACACTGTGCATGCGCAAAAAAAAAGGCAAGGAGGGAGCCGGCAGCGCTACCAGATCCCTCCTTGTAATAAATATTAACAATTCCTACCCCCGCATTAAAACCTATAGTCACAATGACCCCCATATTAATTAGAGTGAGGTTAAATCCTCCCGCAAGCCCCTACTCACGGAATGCCACGAGTAGGGACATGTCGCCTAAACATATAAAACTTCTTGTCACTGGGCAGCTATTGCTGCCCAGTCGCTAGAGCAATAAGGTGGGTGACAATAATGTGATTCTCACAGTAAAGTGAGAACAAGGTCCCTGTATATAAATCAGTATCTTATATAGAAGTGATAGACAGGGGACCTAGTGTCCCCCCCAGTCTCCCCTGTGATCCATGGGTGGGGGTCATAATTAATTTTAAAAAGGGGTCCTTACCCATGAGCGGCAGGTGGGGACCCTAATTAAATAAAGGGGGGTACACCTAATGTGATCAAGAGTGTTTCTCACTGTATGGGTTGCTAAATTGGACCATTGCATAAGGCCAAATGAGGAGGTTACAGAGAGCAGACAAGAGGCATAAGTGCAGTTGGGGTTGTTGATTGGTATATTGAAATCCCCAAGTATAAGGGAAGGAGTGCTAGAAGAGAGGAAGTGGGGAAGCTTGGAAGAAAAGTGTTCAATGAATAGTCTAGGATAACCGGGGGGAGGGGGCAGTAGATTATAGCAATTCTTAAAGGAGTGGGTTTAAATAGGCGGACAGTGTGAACTTCAAAAGAAGAAAAGGATAGGGCAGGGGGAGTTATGATTGGTTGACAGGTACATTGAGGGGAGAGAAGGGTGCCTACACCACCTTCTTTACAGTTGAGTCTGGGAGTGTGGAAGAATTGTAGCCCACCAAAACATAAAGAGGCAGGAGTAGAGCTATCAGAGGGGGACAGACAGGTCTCTGTAAGTGTGAGTGAGTTTGAGATAAAAAGTTGTGTATGGCTGTTGATTTTAAATTACTGCAGATGGAGCAGGCATTCCAAAGTGCACACTGAATGTTATTAAGTGAGGGTAAAGGGCAGGGTATTGTGATGAGGTTTGTGGGGTTTCTGGTTTTCTTAGTGTATGTACAGAAGGTGAAGGACCCTGGGTTGGGAGAGACATCACCAGCTGCTAGAAGCAGGAGGAGAGCAGGTGACAGGAGTTGTGAATGTGTTTTGTATGCATGGGGTCTAGGATGAGATTGATTGTGGGTAGGAGTGAGAGAGTAGAAAAATGAGTGCAAGGCATGAGATGAGAGAAGGGGGGAGTGTAGCAGAGAACGGGATATGTAAATGTGGATGGTGGATGCGTGAAGTGGGTGTAAGGAGAGATTTTTATACTGTTATAAAAGTTACCAATCTCAAATGTACCTATTGGAGCACTCTTATTGGTTGGCTTAAACATATTACAAGTAGGGAGCAGTACAAGCTCCCTACTTGTAATAAACTAAACTAATTGAAACGAAAAGGCAATGCATTCGACATTTGCCCTTTCGTTTTGTATATAATTCATAGGTAGGACTTTCGTTTATGTTATAGTAAATGAATACAAAAAAGTCAAAAAATTCAGATGAAATCATATTTTTCCTATAACGAATGCACATGTCTACCAACAAGTGCTACAGCTTTTATTGAAGAACAAGCATTTATACAAACGTTCCGGACATAGCCCTTTCTCAATGCATCTTTACTTGATGCATTGAGAAGTTGCACTTCCCTCCTTTTTTTAAAGTTTTTTTTTTGCCTTTACCACTGTAGAAGCCATAGTGAGGTGGGAAAGCAGCGACCTGTATTTCACCTTTTAATTTTCTGTTTGGAGTTCTGCAGTAACTCGAGCCTCTATAATTTTTATGTGATTACATTAATTGCAAAATTGACACATTCAAATGCATTTAATCTTGCCAAGAGTAATTAAAACTTTCTTGAAAACCTTGAGTGAATTTTAAAAATCAGATATTATATGAAGCTTATTTTCTTCATTGTACTGCTTCTCTAGCAATTTTAAGATCAACCAGAGATTTTCTGAATAGAACAAAAAATTTCCCACCAAAATTATTTAGAACCGATACAATCTAAAAATCAGAGCCAAGCATTTTTGTCTTGCATAAGTCTAGTAATTGCATTCCCCTATGTTTATACTTTTACTTACTTCATGAAATTTGTTATTTTTTGTTTGTGAAGCTATTTATGGAACTCTATTGCTTCCCAGTTGCTAAAAAGGTTCCATGGGGTCAGTAAATACCTGGAGGGTGGGGGGAGGGAGGGAGCTGGCACTGTCTTACCTCAAAGTTTTTGTTGTGTCTCAGAAAAACAGAAACCATATGAATCCCACATTTATATTTTTATATTGTTGAAATATGCTATAATTTTCATCTCAGATTTTTCATTCACATTTTCCATTTGTGAGGGTCCTTAAAATTCCAATAAATAGTTTAAACTTGAGATTTTAAAATGAGTGATAAGTCTGGGTGAAATGGTGTCTGTGGGGATATAGTATTTGTTTTCATTTTGGTTTTTGATTCATTGACAGTGCAGGTTTCTTCTGAGATCCAGCTTTAGACCAGTTTCTCCAATGCAGCAACCCTTGTCAGATGATATATACTGTATCATATTTAGATGTGCATGAGTACGTACCTCCCAACATTTCAAATGTACAAAAAGAAACACGGCAAAGGTGCATAATTTATTATTACACTATGGAATATTATCCTTTAATGTAATTTGTGTAGCAAATGGAACAAATTACAGAGATGGTATTGCTGAGGTCAAAAGGGGTTACATCTTTTGAAGCTGGGACCCCCACAGAGGTCAGATGACAGAAGGGGTAGTATGAATGGCATAGCAATGTGAAAAGGATTTTACTATATGGATGTGAAGTAATCAAGGCTCTGCAAGGTATGAGGTTCTACACTTGGAAAAAGTCGTAATGTCTCTTCATCCATTTGGCATGTACCTTGAAAGGGATGAGCCAATCTCTTTGATATGTAAATGCAATTAGCCTTGTTCCAGTATCATATCCAAAGGAAGGACAAAAACATTCATATTTACCCCCACAGGATAATAATAAAGCCTCATTTTTGTTATATTTGGAATGTGACAAGCGCCATCTTCTAACCAAGTCCAAACATGAGTGGCCTAACTTGACCATAGGGGAAGGAATTGTGGTGTCCATCCTATCGGATCGCAAGGCCGGCATGCAATATATGTATAGAATGGGAAAATAATAGCAAATTCATGGAGGCAATTATTATTTCTGTGGCGGGTACATAAGAGAAGATAGAACCAAATGTTCTGGACACAAGGAGGTGGTCACTTATTATTTCTGTAGGTACGCCTTAACTCCACCTCTGGGTGAGGCATGGTAATCCACGGGGTATATCTCTAATGATCCTGAAGGGTGCTTGTGTACTTGCTTGGGGGTCAGAATCTAATTCTAAGTGAGTTACCATATTTCCTTGCCAGTACTTTGAAAACCTAAGTGAGTAATTAGGACTTCTGTATTTTATCCTTTTTGTTTTTATCTGTTGTTGATGTAAATAGTTTGTCTATCATATATTTTATATGCACTGTGACAATTTTTTGCTCATAATAAACATTAATTTATTAAGTTCTGCCTTTGTTTGGTTAAGAATCACGATACCTGAAGAGACTAGTTAGTATTTTTGTAATTCCTTAAATAGTGTACTAAGTTGTATTTGGTGGGTTTTATTGTTGATTTACCTGGGGGACCAAGGCACCCCATTTATAAATTGTCTTTGTGGTGGCAGCATTAAAATAGTAATAGTTATAGTGTTATGTTTAAGTGTGGGTGGTGTTTAAAGCGGGATTTTGTCATTATTTCCAGTCTAGTGCAGACAAATAGTGAACGTTAACCCTTTCACCACCACAACTACGTCACGCACACTCTTGGAGTAGGGTGCATTCGTGACAGACAGTGCAGGTTTATTCTGAGATCCAGCTTTAGACCAGTTTCTCCAATGCAGCAACCCTTGTCACATGCTATATACTGAATCATGCTCAGATGTGCATGAGTATGTACCTCCCGACATTTCAAAACGGGACACTTTCATCGTATGGGCGTATGGCGAGGGGTCACTGGACCCAAAGTTAGCCACCCTCCTTCATCAAAGAGATAAAGAAACAAGAGGTGGCTACAACTGTGTACCTTGATACTTATATGTGTCTTTGTGTGTATCTCTGTGAGTGTTACTGTGTATGTGTACCTGTGTATGTATCTGAGTGTGTGTGCGTATCTGTGGCAGTGTGTGTATTTGTGAATATCTGAATGTGTGTCAGTGTGTCAGTGTGTATATGTATCTGTGTCTCTGTGTGTGTCTCAGTAGGTGTATGTATCTTTGTCAGTGTGTTTGTGTATCTGTGTGCATCAGTATATGTGTAAATGTATATGTGTAGCTGTGTATAACTGTATGTGTGTAAGTTTGTAGTCTATGTGTATTTGAATGTGTGCATATCTGTGTCAGTGTGTGTGTCTGTGTATGTGGCAGTAAATGCAGCCAATCATTTAAACACTGCACACAAATACACCCCTGAATGGAAACACCAATACTACATACAAATATACCCCTGCATTCAAACACTAAACGCAAACACAGTTCTGCATTCAAATACCATTACTACAAACACACACCTGCATTCTAATGCACATGCCACACACTTTTTTTCCAAGCTTTTGCACAAAAACAATTTCCCTAATGTTCCTAATTATTTCAACATATCACGGAAGGTGAGATAATCAAGAACAATTGTACTGTGCCAATATAATGCAATCTTTGCCATTTTTACTTTGCAACTTTTTCTATTTTGCAGTGGAAAGTCATCTTCATTATTCCTTTTGTCTGGTTCCTGATCGTCCTTTTTTGATCTAAGAATAATAATAGTAGTAATAATAATAATAACACGCAAATGTAGCTTGTAGCTAGGCAACATTATGAAAAGATAAAAAGTCTTAAACCTATTTATTTACAATGATGCAAACGCTGGAATTATAAAGATATGAATAGAAGCACAAGCTGAAATGTCTTAAATTATTAAGAATAAACTAAACTCAAATGTATAATATTAATTAATTATTTTATCACTAATTAAATTATGTGTACCATGAATGCTTAAAACTATAAATACTCAAAATGTATTAAATACATGCAATTGGTGTATGTAAAATCTGTCTGCTATAAAGTTCAAATTGCCAGTGAGTTTTTGATTATTTTTAGACCAGTGCATGGTGAAAAAAATAGTTTTTAGCCAAACCACTTTGTCTGAAAATAAAACATTTTCAGGACGGAATCATTTTTGACCATATAAAACCAGAAAGAAAAAAAATAGCGCATTGCACCTTTAAAAAGAGTAAAAAGGTGACCATTATTCAAATATAAAATAAACAATGTATAAACATATAAACGTATACATAGAATTATGCTAAACATTTTGGAGAATGTATATAGAATAATGTAAAGTCTGCTGGAGAATGTATCTTAACAGTAGCAAAAAAGAGAAAACAAGAAACAAATACTAGTGCAATATTGAAAATATAGAATGTATAATAAATATAAAATGCAGAGAGAACATATAGGGAGGACTATATAGAGCTCTGGTGTCATAAGCGTGTATGGTACAATATCCATTTGTGGATATGACTGTGTAGTGTGCAGCTCACACTTAATAAGATAGTGAGTAAGGATGTGCATGGGCAAAAAGTATGGTTCCGTTCGGCACTTCCAAAATTCAGGACTTCGGCAATTCGGCACTTCGATTTGGTACTCCGAAATTCGGGACTTTGGCACTTCAGTTCGGTTCGGCACTTCCAAAATTCTGGATTTCTGCAATTATCTACCCCTAATCCTACTAGGGTTTTGGGTTCAATTCCTGTCATCATTCCCCTAATTTTCCCTCCCTCTCCTGTTTTGCCACTTTTCAGAAATCCTAAGCACTTCGGCACTTCACTTATTCAGCACTTGAGCAATTCGGTTCAGTCCGGAATACGGGACTTTGGCAATTTGGTTTGGTTCGGCAGTTCCGAAATTTGCCACTCCGGAAATTAGCCAGTTTGGCAGTTCGGACATTTGGAAGCAACCGAATGTCTGAATTGCCAAAGTTCTTCCGAATTTACATTCGGAACAAAACGAATTGCACATGTCTAATAGTGAGTGGCTATTATTTATCCTTCTTCCTTAAGGGGTGGTATATGTAAGGCACAAAGTGAACAGTCAGTTCTTGAATTTCATGTGTCAAGCAAAAAAAATGGGCAAGCAAAAAAAAATTGAGTGGCTTTGACAAGATAGCCATATAGTGATGACTTGACAAGTAGGTCACAGCAACTCCAAAATGGCAAGCATTGTGGGGTGTTTCTGATATGCAGTGGTTAGTACCTACTACAAGTGGTACAAGGAAGGAGAACCGGTGAACCATGTTTAGGGTCATGGGTGCAAAAGGCTCATTGATGCACATGGGCAGCGAATGCTAGTCTATCTGCTCTGATTACACAGAAGAGCTACTGTAGATCGAATTGCTGAAAGCAACTTTGCTGGCAATGATAGAGTGGTGAAAGATCACACAGTGCATCACAGTTTGATTCCTATGTGGATGTGTAGCTGCAGACTGGTCAGAGCGCCAATGATTACCTCTGTCAAAGCGCCTTCAATGACGGTGTGAGCATCACAACTGTACCATGAACCAACAGAAGAGGGTTGCCTGGTCTGATGAATTACATGTTCTTTCTAGGAAACCTTGGGTCCTGTCATTCATGTGCAGGGCCTGTGCAAAGAGTTTTGCCGCCCTAGGCAAAAAAAAGTATTTGCTGCCCCCACTCCCTCCCCCTATGTAGTGACATTACTATGTCCTACCCACATGATTCGGACATGTCATGACATCACATATGTCCTATCCCTGAGGGACTGCTTCTACAGCAGTCTGGGTGACTGGCCAGTATTAAGACTCTTTGCTGGGTCTGCCTAGGTAGCTCAGTTTGCCCAGACTCAAGTAAAGCCACCACATGCTGCACATAGGCATGCACAGCCCATTTTATTAGGATGTGCACCAGGAAATTCTTTCTCTGTGTTATTTTTTTATTCCTAGGTAAGTGAACATTTATTAAACTATGTGTGAAGTGTATGTTGGGGCTTTCTGTGTGTGATGTATAAGGCTGTATAATGTGTGTATAGCAGTGAGTGTCTGTGTGTGGGTAGGTGTGAGTAGTATTTATAGCACTGTGAGTAGCTGTGAGTGATACGTTTGGGCCGCTGTGAGTGTTAAGTGCGGCGATGTGTGTTAAATGTATGTGGGAATAGTGAAATTTCCATTTAGTACAAGATGGGAAGGGACTATTGGGACTATTAGGGGGCAGCTGCTAAATGTTCATTTTATTCACAGGAAAAGTGAGCAGAGACCAAACGAGGTAAAAAAAGAGAAGCAGAAAAAAAATCTAAATGCAACCAATTGGGCTGCATTCACCTGAACATGCATACATTACATAACTGCGCTTCAATCCTCATCACTATTTAACCTTGCAAAGCAGAGAGTCCCAGGAGGAAACATTTCCCTAGTAAGTGGATTTTTCTCATAAGAGCAGGCATTAGGCTGCTAGAGTAGGACCTCCCAAAAATGGGGTACATTGGCGTTGTGCCTGGTTATGCAATGTATGAGCATATACTTTAACTAAATCCCCATTATTTGTGTCTATATTAGGTGTTATTAAAAAAAACTAGCAAATTCCAGTCTAAATGCAGGACCTCTTGTCTTATGTATAGTCCTATTTATGAATAGATTTCCAGACAATGGTTTGTGTTGGCCCCGAATATATTTGTATAATGTTATCATATCCCCTCTTGGGCACCGTTTTTCCAAACTAAAGTTTCTTTTAGCAATTTTGTAGCCTGCCTTTGCACAGTGCCATAATAGCCTTCTTTACTACAGAATCCCCAAATTGCACAGCATATTCAAGGTGTGGTCTTACCAGTGATTTATAAAGAGGCAAAATTATATTTTCATCCCGAGAATGAATGCCCCTATTTATACATAACAACACCTTACTGGTCTTAGCAACTGCAGATTACCATTGCATATTGTTGTCTAGTGTTTTGTTAATAACAATTCCCAAATTCGTCTTGTGTCTTGTTATCCCTAATTCACTACCATTTAGGGTGTAAGTTGCTTGTACATTCTTTACCCCAAATTGCATAGCTGTACATTTTTCTACATTAAATTTCACCTGCCATTTGAGTGGCCAGTCCCCCAATATATCTAAATCCCTCTGCAGCAAATCAATATCCTGCTCACATTAAATTATTTTACAGATTTTTGTGTAATCTGCAAATATGGAAACACGACTTTCAATGCCTATTGCAAGATCATTTATAAATATGTTAAATATAAGCAGTCTTAGAACAGAACCCTGAGGGACACCACTTACCACTTTTGTCCAGCTTTAAAATTGACCAATAATGCCAACTCTCTGTACTATTTTCTAAGCCATTATTCTACCCAAGAACAAGAATTGGGGGGGGGGGGGGGGTGAAATGAAATAATAGGCTGGACAGGTCACTGTCATATATTTTCATATTAACTATATACTATATTTTCAATAACATACCATAAATATACTTCTGGAACATTAGAATTGTAAAGAGAAATTCTAGGAAGTTCTAAAATATACAGCAAATGCAAAAAAATAAAAAAAAATAAAAAATAAAGAAAATAAGTAAAAAATACAAAACTCACCTTTAAATCACCTTTGATTAAACTCCTGCCCTTCCTGCTCTTTAAATTTTGTTCATAGGGAGCTGTGTTTATCCCTGCTTAGCTGTTGTTCCTCAGATATATACACGTCAGCAGTGGAAACAGTTTTATTGATGTAAAGACATGAACGAAAATGGCTGATTCAAGACACAGATGGTGTTTATCTACTTATTGATAACTACATTCATTCTTTTTTATTACTGGAGTGACAATTTGACCATGCATGTCTTCAACGACAGCACTACCGCTCTCTTTTAGATTTGTATGAATGAGCAAGTTATCGGCAATTTTCTTTCCTCCACACACAGTCAATAGAAAACACTGATGTCCATTTTAGTGGTATATTGCAGTAAATACACTTGTGACCTCAACAGGAGAGTGAATAGAAGCTCTGAATCACATGGCCTTACTCGGAATTAAAAAAAAAAAAAAAAATTTATATGATTTAACATAACATATGACTAAGCAGAATGTATTTTTGAACTCTTGAATGTAACCTTTCCATGTTAAAAACAAACATGCTTACAAGTAAGTTAAATCTGATAACACACTCTTATACATACTCCATGGTGATATGCTATCGGCCCATTGCTTTACCACTTTGCTAATGCCACTCCCCCATACTACATATATTTTTGGATGTCCAGTCACACAGATATTTGAACTCACACATGTAGCAAGAAAAGAAAAACTACTTTTCAGCAAACATCACAAATCCGGTTTAAACTCTTTTGCCTCTGCCACAGTACATGATCATTTTGAAAAATTAAAAGAGGTATGGATTGGTGCACTAGTGTGCCTCAAGCAATCTCAAATTATACCATAAATACATTGACTTCAATAATTTAGCAGATTTAATGCAGTTCTTCAGCAATACAGCAAAATCAAATTATGATATGGTAATTGATTAAAACTAATAAGACAATTTGGCCACAAGACGTATGTCTCTAGTAAGGCATTAAGTACATCATATTTATAAGACAAAAAAAAATAGCTTTGCATTGGAAAAAATTTTCTTAGTACAAAAAAGGTTAGGGGCCAGTGTGTTAGGCTAAGCTATAAACACACACACAATGACCCATACAAACAAATGCATGACTGCCAAATGCATGCCTGTAACCACACTGTAACGAGCACAAGCCACAACCCCAAACAATAAAGCATCCAATATTTAAATTAAGGGTAAAGACTTGGCCACAGCTTTATTTAACAACACAGATTATGCCACAATTTAATTAATTAGAAATTATGGCTGCAGGTCTCCAGTCCCATAGACAGTTAAAACAGACCCAGAGTTTGGTTTACTTTACAGGAACCACCTCTACCAATGCTCTGCTCTTGAGCGACCACATCCTGACGCTGTGACCAAAGCTAATTCCACCACAGCCTAACCCACAGATTAAATTGACCCAGTTTGGAGCCTTGAATTGAAAATATCTAAGTTGATATCACTGAGATGCACCTCATCACTTCTAATTATATTACCATTAACACCATCCAACTTAAAATGCCAAACCACCACTTTCCCTACAAACAAATCTAGAAGCATTTGGCATGCTCAAAGGCCCATAATTAACCCATGGAACCCACCCTTGGTGTGACACCACTTCAGCCCACGCCAGAGAAACCTGTGAGGAAACAGTGAATCACCTCACCAAACCCTGCTTAATGCCTTGAATATGGTAAAAAGTATACTCATGCCCAATATCATAATTCCGCACAATTATTACCAAGGCTAACTAACTGAATACTATCATCCTAAGTGCGCAAACCTCTGGCCTCAACAGGGACTTCCAGAGCCCCCACATGCCCCACTAATAAAGCTGGGTTATATGCAATGGGATGCCCAGATTCCTCCCATACCACCTTTCCTCAACCATGCTGGCTCACCCAGCAAACATAAAATGCTCAATCAACCAGACCATGGAAGGGGAAACACCTGCAAGAGAATCACCAAAAGTAAGGATGAACATACCAACAAATCCAATCTGACCCCCACCTAACCACCTTGCATACCTGCTACCTACACCAAAGCCATGAGCAAGTATAGCTGCTCCTATCCTAAAAGATGTACAACAAAATAAGCCCCAACCAGGGGAAATGGAGAAAAGAGATCCCAAACCTGCCTAAGGGAGGATTTAGAATTCTTACAGACTACAACTAACTTGCCCTCCCAACGGGCTTCAAGGAAAATTAAAAAAATAGAACCTCAAAGGCAGAAGAACAACCTTCAAGCACCATATCAAAAGAATATGGAAGGGCGTTGGTCATCTAACAGCTGGAGGTTGATCCCTACTCAAACCCAGGACTAACCGATAAATCAGGAAATATTGGTGACATCCTCCAATCCAAGAACATATAATAGAAAGAAAACTGCCACCAAGCTATGCACAAAACAAATTTTAAATTCATCTCACTGCTAAATTCTCTGCCATTTGTGGTTATACCACTTTGTTTATAAAACCCTAGCCATTCCTCCTCTGGCTGTGTCTTTCATACTTACAGTATCCAATTAAAGCAACTTTGTTAAAACTGTTTACAGTCCAGCAGTTTATCTCTCATCTGCACTATTGTAACTGGGCAAGTACAAAACAGGACACTTAGCGCTTAAGATACACATAAAATATTGTTATCATTTATAATGATCATAAACACTTGAATTATTTATTGGATGCATATTAATGTAATTTGTAGCTACAACTGCAGTAATTGGCATGTTTAATTTATGTTAATTTTATACTGGCAGGAATACATAATCAGAAGTTATTTCAGTGTGGGGATTTTTAGTTTAAGGTAATAATGCTGCAAGATAACAACACTGAAAAGTATTTTCATGAAGGATACTGTATCTCGAAATTTTATCTCATTTTGAAATATCTCTTAGAGAGAATATCTTATTATTGAATCTTTCTTAAAAATATAAAATATAAAAATATTATATTGGTTCAAAATGGAAATATGTTTTTGTTTTTGTAACCTCTTAAGGGCCGATGACATTTCGGGACCGTCATCAGAAACATCCCCTTGAAGACCGATGACGGTCCTGAAACATCATAACGGTAATATTTACTTGCCCGATCGCCGCTGTTCCTCCGCCGGCGATTGGCGATGCTCCTGGTTTGGGGGGACTGCCTGACAGCCCAGACAGTCCACCCTCATGGAATTAGGCCCCTGCGGCCATGTGATCGCTCTAACAGAGCGGTCACATGGCCACAATAGGCGTCCATAGTGCTGCCTGTAGCTGGACTGCCTGAACTGACAGGCAGTCTCCCTGCATGTGTAAAATTATTTAAAATTGTTAATAAATAAAGCTATAGTATATATATATATATATATATATATATATATATATGTCATACTAAGTGTTTTTTATATTAATATACATATATTAATATAAAAACATACTCATAACTAAATTACACATGTATATATATATATATATATATATATATATAATATTTATAATAACTATATATATTGTATATATATATATAGATTATTATAAAATACAAATAATAAGTAAATAAAAAAAATAAAAAATGTAAAAATAATTAAAACAAAAACAATTATATATATATATATATATATAATTTTTATTCTAACTGCATTTTGATATTAATATATATATATATATATATATATATATATATATATACATATATATGTACATGTATATATATATATATATATATATATATCAAAATGCACTTAGAAGAAAATGATATATATATGTATAAATAAATAAAAATAATACTATATATATATATATATATATAGAAATACAAAAGTTCTCAGCACTCACACTCAAAGTATAAAGTTGTGCCTTAAGAGGCCTGCCGGGTGCCAAACTTCCAGGGAGGTAAATTGTAGTTAAATAAAGTAAAACAAGCTGCACTCACGGACTTTATGAATTCAAATGGTGTTTATTCCATCGAAGGTAGAAAAAAAGAAGAAGATCGACGTTTCGGTCCACACAGGGACCTTCCTCAAGATCAAGTGATACAAACATTACATGAAAAACATCTCAAATATATAGGACATTACATTAATTAGAATAACTTCTTTTCAAAGTTTTTTATTGTTTTGTATTTTATACATAACATGTTTACATTCAGATATAGCGAGATAACAGAAAATAATACGCTTATTTTAACATGTTCCAAGAAAAACATTATAATGGATGTTATGAAGAATATACAGTTTCAAAGTACTTTTTACATAATACTTATACATAATATTAAAGAAAAAGTATTGAAGGTTTTATGATATAATATGAAAGTTAACAGTGACAATTACACATTAATAATCCAGTGGATTTTGGAACGGGACTTTAGGTCAATAACAACCTATGTACGGTAAAAATCATCCTAAATAACACAAGTTAATAGTTAATAGTATAAATATGAAAAACATTGTCACTGTACATTCCTATATTAACGTAGTTTGTGTGTGTATAAATAGAAATCAGAAGATCAAGAGAATTTAGGAGTGGTTGTGACTTATATAAAAAGGTGCAGATAGTTCGACATGTATGTTATGTTAATGGATTGTATCATCAGTTATTAGTAAGGTAGGAGTAGTTCCTTAATATGTTTGTAACTATTTATTCGGTTACCTGAGGTTTATTGGTGTTATATGTATTCCAATGATTCCAAATAGAGTGAAATTTAGAGAGTCTGCCTAGTTTAGCTGATGTGATTTTTTCCATCAATTTGATATCTTCGACTCTTAACACCCACTCCCGAATCGAAGGGGGTTGAATTTGTTTCCAATATTTAGGTAGGAGCTGCGATGCCGCCATTGCTAGATGGCAGAATAGTGCGTGGTCTTGTTTAGTAAATTCTTTCGGTTTGAGAAGAAAGATATAATGTTCAGGTGTGCATTGGAATGTTTTTTGGAATATAAGTAAAATGATCTTGTGGATTCTTTCCCAGTATTTGTATATTATTGGACATTGCCACCAAATGTGAGAGTGGTGGGCTCCTGGGGCGTTGCATCTCCAACATAGATCAAGGGAGTTCTGATAATATTTGTGTAGATTAACTGGCGAGTTGTGCCAACGGGTCAGTTTTTTGTAGTTGCATTCTTGTGCGTGTGTAGAGGTCGATGCTTTGTGAATGAATGTAAAGGCCTGTTTCCATTGTGTGTTATTAAGGGTAAGTTTGAGTTCCTCTGCCCATCTTTGTGTGAAAGCGGGAAGGTTTTGCGACTGTGCTTCTTTAATGATTGAGTTCATAGCTGAGAGGATTTTGAGTTTTGGTGGGTGCTCGGTGCAGAGACATTCAAATTTGGTAGGAGATCTTGTACCCTTCGGTAAGAGCAGATTAGAGTCAATGAAGTGTTTCATTTGTTCATAGAAAAAACACTGAATCCCAGAATGTTCGTCTGTGCCAGTAAGTTCTTTTATGGGTTTTAGTTTGTTCTTTTTCGTTGCTTCGCAAAGTTTCAGGAAAGGGCCTTCGTATTGTAGACCCCATTGTTTCCCCTGAGTACCTTCGAGTAAGTAGGGATTTGATGTTAAAGGGTATATTGGTGACGGGTATGGAGCTACCTCTGTTTGGGATCTCAGTTGGAGCCAGATATGTAAAGAAGTCGAGATCGTTGGATGTCTGTTGAGTTTTCTCATAAGATGATTGTCGATTTGAATCCAAGGGAGTATGTGAAGCGGAACTTCTGAGAAGCTATTTTCCAACTCTACCCATTGGAGCTTGCTTGAAATATTCGACCATTCATAAAGCCTTTGTAGATGGGTCGCTTTGTAGAAATTGTATAAATCTGGTAGATTTAATCCTCCCTGTTCTCGGGTTTTAATCAGCGTCTGATAGGCTAGGCGTGGAGCTTTGTGTGCCCATATAAATTTCAAAAATAAAGACTTGATAATAGAGAAAAATTTTGATGGGATTAATAGCGGGATTGTTTGTAATAGGTAAAGGATACGAGGAAGGATATTCATTTTAATAATGTTTACACGACAAAATAACCCGAAGCAAGGTTTGTGCCATCTGGATAAGTCTTTAGTTATTGAGTCAATCAGAGGTAGGAAGTTCACTGAGTATATAGAGTTCAATTTGTGTGGTATGTGTATTCCCAAATATTTAATGGAAGTCGTAGTCCATTGGAATGCAAATTTGGATTTGATTTTTTGACAAATGGAGTCAGGAAGATAGATTGGCATCAGGTCACATTTTGTTAGGTTAGCTTGAAAAAATGAAATTTTTCCGTAGAATTGCATTTCTGTGATGATGTTTGGGATAGTTTTGTGTGGATCTGATATTGTGAAAAGGAGATCGTCCGCGAATGCAGTAATTTTGTAGGTTTGGTTTTTGATTTGAATTCCCTTAATCGAGTTATTGTCACGGATACCTTGCAGGAAGGGTTCCAGCACTAATATGAAGAGGAGCGGCGATAAGGGACATCCTTGTCTTGTGCCATTCGAGATCATTACTGGGTCTGATAGTTGACCATTGATTCTTAGTTTTGCAGTGGGTTTCGAGTATATAGTATCAATCCAATCAATCCATCTAGGACCAAAGTTGAGGTATTGCAAAGTATGTTTCAGTAGTGACCAATTAACTCTATCAAAAGCCTTTTCGGCATCAATGGCAAGTAGGGCGCTCTGTGTTTTGTGTATTTGGGCCCAATGGATAATATTTATAATTTTCGTTGTGTTGTTTTTAGATTCTCTACCAGGAACAAAACCAGCTTGGTCTGAGTGGATTAGTGACGGCATGAATGGTTTGAGCCTAGTAGCCATGATCTTAGTCAGAATTTTTAAGTCGATATTGATTAGTGAAATAGGTCTGTAATTCCCGCATTGAGTTGTGTCTTTACCAGGTTTTGGTATTATAGCGATGATTGCCTCAAGAGCTGAACTAGGTATAGAGGATGAAAGTTTCCTCATATTGTAAGCTTTGATGAAAGGTTGTGCCAAAATGTTAGCTAATTCCTTATAATATCTTCCAGTGTAGCCATCTGGGCCTGGGCTTTTGCCAATAGGTAAAGATTTGACTGTGGTTATGAATTCTTCTGTAGTTAAGGGATTGTCTAAGAATTTAATTTCGTTTATGGGGATAGAACGTTTAATTCTAGGTTTTAGGAATTCCATTATTTCTTCGGAAGTGGGTTTCGTGTTTGTGAGATTGTAAAGATGAGTATAGAATTCGTGGAAAGATGATAGTATTTCCGGCATGCGACATGTTAGGTTTCCATCTTTTTTCTTAATTTCAGATATGAAAGAGGATTGTCTTTCTGTTTGTATAGATTTTGCTAAAAGTTTGCCCGCTTTTCCGCTTTGGGTGTAGTACATGTTTTTTGTTAACGATATTTTTTTCCTAGCATGTAGATGTAGGATGGTCGATAGTTCTGTGCGTTTACTAGATAGCAGTTTGTGGTCATCCCAGGAAAGAGAGGTTTTGTGTTTACTTTCTAGTGATACAATGTCTTTGGTTAATTGGTTTACTTGTTTTTCTCTATTTTTCTTGAGTGCTGCTGCTGCTTTGATAAGTTCCCCTCTTATTACTGCTTTGTGTGCTTCCCAGGTCATGATAGAGGAAGTGTCGGGACTTGTGTTTTCTGAGAAGTATTGAGTGGTTGCCTCTTTTATCTTGTGTAATGTTGTTTTGTCGTTTAGAATTAGGTCATTAAGTTTCCATTGTGTGAATGGAGAAGGTGTAGTTGGTAGTGAGATTGACAGTGTCATAGGGGCATGGTCTGACCAGGTAATAGGACCATATGTTGCACTTTTAATTAGCGAGAGATATCTATGTTGTAAAAAAATTGTATCTATTCGAGAGTAAGTGCCCGCAGGAGCAGAATAGAAGGAGTAGTCTCGTTTGGTAGGGTTAATGGCTCTCCAACTGTCGAAAAGTTGAGCCTCATAGAGGGAGTTTTTAATTTGAGAACGTGTTTGAGATTGATATTCTCTAGATTGAGATGTAGAGTCTAATGTTTCATCTAGAGTCATGTTCATATCTCCCCCCATTATGAGGATACCTTCTTTGAATATGGATAGTTTTTTTAGTATTTTTTTGAGAGAGAGATTTTGTTTCTTATTTGGCAAGTATATATTGGCTAGAGTGACTTGGGTGTTACAAATTTTGCCTTTAACAAATATAAATCTCCCTGAGTCGTCTACCAGTTGTTCCTGGAAGGAGAATTGTATATGTTGACTTAGGAGAATCGCTACTCCTCTGGATTTTGCTTCTGAATAATGACTGAAGTAGCCAAGTGGGTAATCTTTATTGCGGAGTTTAGGGGCAGAATTTTTTCTAAAGTGAGTTTCTTGGATATATATTATGTGTGCTTTATGCCTTTTGAAGTCAGTGAGGGCTATAGATCTTTTTTCTGGAGAGTTTAATCCCCTTGCATTTTGAGTAAGAATATTGACCGTAGTCATAATTGCCAATTCGTGTGTATGGTGATTGACCTACGTTGAGTGTGGGTTTGCCGCGGTTAAATGCGGAACCGGTATTAAGTCAGTGAATTTATCTAGTTAAGAATATGAAATCGACTTGTACAGTATCAAGTGACAAGATCAAATTTCTTCTGTTGAAAGTTTGAGGAAAGTCTTAAAGTAAGAGTGTTTTTTGTGAAGTATAATTGGTGTGTTTTATTTTATAGGGTTTTATCTACCTGCTGCCACGTGAGAAAGTCTCTGATCTTCCAGTTCCTATGTTAGTATTCTAAGGTATAGGGTGTAACGTTACTAAAAATTTAGCACAATCAGTACTAAGATAGTATAAGTAAGTTAAGCAGTAATCAATAGTGGAACCAAACAATAATGAGTAATTATTAATACACAAATAGCAATAAGAAAGAAAACAGTAACCTGGATTTCTATTTGTAACTAGTAATCAATACTACAGTTTCTTCAGGTTATAAAGGTTAAATGTTTCGAGTAGCGTTTTGAATATAATTAGATTGCTCGCTAATCTTGGTTTCCGAGAAACTCGTACTTTAGGAGGAGAAGATGGAAGGGTGGTAAGGAATTGAAGGGGGATTGAGGGTGGATGATAGGGTTAGGAAGGGAGACAGAAATCTAGAGGAAGCAGGGGTAGAAGTGGGATAGGTTAAGGTCAAGATGTCGGAAAGGGTAAAAGGAAGCTAGGGAAAGAGATTAATCCCTTGAGGGATATTTGATTCTAACTTGACGTTGAAGCTAGAACCTACAATTTATTGGGGTCGTGAGCTCAGACTTGGGCTGGGAGCTCAAATTACAATCCTATATTTGGTGTTTTTTAGTGGAGAAAAAATAGTTTGTGTGTTTCCTCCTTTATCCGGTGAGATTTGTAAGGTGTATATTCCTTATTTAACCATTGCTTATTTGTCATTTATGTATAGTTACCAGGTCCTTAGTTGGGGATAGAGTGTATTTTCCTGTCCAAGATTTTAATTATGGTTTTTAATAGTGCCTACTTTGGGTCGGTTAAATTCTTCATGACCATACCTATATAGTGACAGGATTAATGTGTATTCTGAAGTTATGGGAGAGCTGTTTAATCGGGAGTAGAGACCCTTTTCTGCGTCATGACATTTAATAGATCAATAAAGTTGTTTGACATCTATTATCACTTTTGTGTGTGTGATCTGTCGCTGTGATTGTTTAGCGACTAGGAGGTAAACTTCTATGGAGATGAATTAAATATATCATAGTATTATAGGCTTAAAGTTATATAATCATTTTCATTTTACATATTTGTTTGTGGGAGTATCATATTAAAGGAAAGAAGAGGACAGGCAAAGAAATAAAAAGAAAAGGAAAAGAAAATGATTCAGTTGCTGGCCCTGTCTAGACAGTTTTTCGCAAATACACTTAAAAGTTTAACGAATCTAAATACGAATTAGCACATTAATACTGCATATGAGATAGCTAAGTCCTGATAAACAATATTTAAATATGCTCAAATAACTCGTTTCAACGGTATATTATACGACCTGAGTGGTCCGGATGCAAAAGTCTCTGTTTGTAGTAGATAGAGATAACTGTACACATAAGTCCTGGGAAGTTAAGGAAGGTGGTAAAAGTCTCTTGTGTGCTGTCGGGTATCAGTCGATCTCACCGGTGTGGAGGGTCAGATGATGTCTTGAAGTAACGCGTTTGATGCTTAATCTGGGAGGCTATCCTTCAGATTTTGTCTTTGTGGAGTAACTTCTATGGGAGGCTTGTTTAGTCTCTGATCTGGAGATTGGAATCTTCTGTCTTGGCGTCTTTTCCTTGCTGGTGTAAGCCATCTTTGCCTATGAAAGGGTTGTATTAGTTCCTGGTTTGATGGGGGGGTATTCCAGTCTACAACTGGTGTATTTGGGAGGTCCAGAGCTCGAAGGAAAGGAATTACATCTATGAATGTCGTGATGGAGTAGATTGTGTTTTTCGCTGCCACTATTAGGGCAAATGGGAATCCCCAACGGTATCTAATATTTCTTTGGCGCAGAAGTTCGGTTATGGGTTTAAGCGCTCTTCTCGCTTGGAGAGTATACCAGGAGAGATCAGGGTAAATTTGAATTGGCGTACCATGAAATAAGAGTGGTTGGTTCGTGTCCCTTAGAATTTTCACTATGTTGTCTTTTATATTGAAATAGTGGAGCCTGCAGATTATATCTCTCGGGGATTCTTGTGTTAGACCTCTTGGTCGTATAGATCTATGGGCTCTATCCATTAGAATTGGATCATCTATGGCGTTCCCTAGGATTAAATTAAAAAGCTCCGTGAGAAGCTCAGTGATGTTTTCCCCTTGAGATTCTGGCATACCTCTGATCCTTAGATTATTCCTTCGGCTCCTATTATCGAGATCGTCGATATGGCGTTGAGTGGATGACCAGTTTAGGATTTGTGAGTCTAATGTTGTCGAGATATTAGTGATTTGTGTCTGCATTAAATCTTTTTCTTCTTCCAGGTCCGTGATTCGGAGGTTCAGTTGCTGGATGCCTGTGTCCATTTTCTCCATCTTGGATTGGAAGGACGACTCCATCTTGTTCAGCATTTGCTGGATATCGGCTTTCGATGGTAAGTTTTTAATAATTTGTTTTAAATCTAGTTCCTCTTGTATATCAGCATGTTGGGAGTTATCAGAGAAACAAGGGCTTCGAGGTTGAGAATCCGATGGTGAATCTGTTTCCAGAATACTCGAGGTCGCGGCCGCGGCCTCGTGGGATCTGTCCGGATTTTCTTTAAAGTAACGGGTTAGGGAGCCCGATTTTGTAGTTGGAGTCTTCCCTGATAGTCCCTGGTTACTATTGTTCTTTTTGTGGTTACCCATTTTTCGTAGTTTTCTCCGATTGCTTTGGATTGTGTTTGAGTCCGGAGCTGGAGGCTGTCAGGGTACCTGAAGTCTCTACCTCCGAGAGAGGTAGAGACTTAGACGTTCATCCGTCCGGACGCCATGTTTCCTCTGTTCCTCGCGGTCGATCCGGTCACATAAACGCCGGCCGCGAGGGAGTCTCTTCCTTATGTAGCATGGCGCCCGGAGGCCGACGTCATCACGCCAATCCGGAACAACCTGTCACTCAGTCCGAGACAGACTAATCAGGTTTCGTCGGAGGCGTGTCTATCCTCTCTAGCCAGGGTATTTAAACATACTTCGCCCTGTTGCTCATTGCCCTGTCGTGGTTCTAGCCTGTCTAGTCACACAGTGCTCTGGTGTTTCTCAGTTATCCTTTTGGTTTCGACCCGGCTTGTTTGACTTACTCTGTTTACCTCCGTTATCCTTGACCCGGCTTGTTCCTCGCTTACCTGTCTTCTCGTTCCCTCGACCTCGGCTTGTCTCTGACCATTCTCTATACTCTCTGTACGTTAGCCCGGCCATTCTAAGGACCGGTATACGTACCCTGTACCTGTTTGTACTTTGCGTGTTGGATCCCTGTCCCGATCCTGACATTACGACAGGGCCAATGGATCCTGCAGGTACAAACAGTCAGGTTGGTTCCTCTGATTCCAGGTTTGACGCCATGGAACACAGAATGGACCAAATGGCCTTAGCACTACAGGCATTGTTGTCTCGTGCTAATAATCCTCCAGAGGAGACGCGTCCTACTTCTATTTCCTCTGTAGGTTCAGGCCTAGAGGTAGCTACAGTAGGTGCCTCTTCCCGTGTTACTCCACCTGTACGTTATGGTGGGTCACCTGAGAAGTGTCGTGGTTTTTTAAACCAGATCAGCATTCACTTTGAATTGCAACCTCGCTCCTATCCTACCGATAGAGCAAAGGTTGGGTTTATTATCACCTTACTCATTGAGAAAGCTCTGAGATGGGCTAACCCATTATGGGAGAACGATAACCCGTTGGTATACAATTATAGTGCCTTTGTAGCTGCTTTTAGAAGAACTTTTGACCCCCCTGGTAGAAAGGTCAATGCAGCCAGATTACTGTTGCGCCTGAGACAGGAGAACCGAACATTAGTGGATTATGCACTAGAGTTCAGGTCTCTGGCGTCAGAAGTTAAGTGGAATGAACAGGCTTATATGGATGTATTCTTGAACGGGTTATCAGATGTTATTCTTGACGAAATTGCTACTAGGGAGCTACCAGAGAATTTAGAGGATTTAATTTCGTTCATTTCTCGTATTGATGAACGTATAAGAGAGAGACAGAACACTCGAGAGAGGAACCTAAGACCTGCCTTTAAATTAGCACCCGCATTTCTAAGTCCTGAGTCCAATACCTCACTAATTCCTGAACCTATGCAGATAGGCAATACTCATCTCTCAGAAGAGGAGAGACTGTACAGGAGAAGGGAGGGATTGTGTATGTATT
The DNA here is from genome assembly GCF_036172605.1 of Pelobates fuscus. Lineage (NCBI taxonomy): Eukaryota > Metazoa > Chordata > Amphibia > Anura > Pelobatidae > Pelobates > Pelobates fuscus. The sequence continues at coordinate 35,993,487 of NC_086319.1, read as the reverse complement.
GTGGAGTCAGAGGTCATTTACGCCTGAATTGTCCTGTTCGCTCGGGAAACGCCCGCACCTGAGTTTCTCTAGAGGACAGGCCTTGGGTGTTTCTATTTTGTCCTCTACGCATAATTACAAAAATCACAGGCTTTTACTACCAGTTTCTTTAACATGGAAGAAGGAAGTACTTAAGACCGTGGCATTGATAGATTCCGGCGCTGCTGAGAATTTTATCGATCAAGCCTTTGCCACTAAGCACACTATTCCTTCCCAGTTAAGAGAGACCCCCTTGGCCGTTGAGGCCATAGATGGTAGACCACTACTCGAGCCTGTTATTACTCGTGAGACTATATCCGTGAGTCTGTCTGTTGGTATCTTACACGAGGAGAGTATATCTCTTATGCTTATTTCGTCCCCTTCCGTTCCCATAGTCCTGGGGTATCCTTGGTTAAAGAGACATAACCCTACTATCGATTGGGAGTTAGGGGAGATACTCTCGTGGGGTCAGGGTTGTCAGGAGAGGTGTTTACAGAAGGTTTCCCCTTTGGCTGTAATTTACACACCTGACACTACTACCCAGCCTAAAGAGAGACAGATACCTGCTTTGTACATGGACTTAAAGGCAGTATTCGATAAAAAGAACGCTGATACACTACCTCCACACAGGTCCTTTGATTGTAAAATTAACCTATTACCTGGTACCATGCCTCCTAGGGGCAATGTATACCCTCTATCCACTAAAGAGAATGCTGTTTTAGAGGAGTATATTCAGGAGAATTTAGACAAGGGATTTATCAGGAGATCCTCATCTCCTGCCGGGGCTGGGTTCTTTTTTGTTAAGAAGAAGGATGGGTCACTCAGACCTTGTATCGATTATCGAGGGTTGAATAAAATAACCATCAGGAATGCCTATCCTATCCCCTTGATTACAGAACTCTTTGATCGGTTAAAGGGTTCTAAGATTTTCACCAAGTTGGACCTCAGAGGGGCGTACAACTTGGTGAGAATTCAGCAAGGCCATGAGTGGAAGACAGCGTTTAATACCCGCTATGGTCATTATGAGTATACGGTCATGCCTTTTGGTCTCTGTAACGCACCTGCAGTTTTCCAAGATTTGATTAACGAAGTTCTTAGGGAATTTCAACATGATTGTGTTATTGTCTACCTGGATGACATACTCATACACTCTAAAGAAATTGAGACCCACCATCGACAAGTCAGACAGGTATTACACAAACTTTTACAACATGGTTTATACTGTAAACTTGAGAAATGCAGTTTTGACCAGACCCAGATAGACTTTCTTGGATACGTGATTTCTGGGGAGGGCTTTAAGATGGATCCTGACAAACTCCAGTCTATTTTAGATTGGCCATTGCCTCTGGGACTCAAGGCTATTCAGAGATTTATTGGCTTCTCTAATTATTATAGACGCTTCATTAAGGGCTACTCGTCTATTATTGCGCCCATCACCAATATGACCAAACAGGGGGCGGATACTAAGACATGGTCTACTGATGCTCTAGCTGCTTTCAAGAGTCTCAAAGAACTTTTTTCTTCTGCTCCAATACTAGTCCATCCGGATACGACCTTACCGTTCCTGCTCGAGGTCGATGCCTCTGAGACAGGAGTAGGGGCGGTTCTGTCACAAAGATTGGGGGTAGATAAACCATTGCACCCATGTGGTTTTTTTTCTAAGAAACTTTCGGGTCCTGAGAGCAGATATGACATCGGCGACAGGGAACTCTTAGCTGTCATTAAAGCCTTAAAGGAATGGAGACATTCATTAGAGGGGACCTTACACCCTATTTCTATCCTGACGGACCACAAGAACTTGTCCTACATTGGGGAGGCTAAGCGCCTGTCCTCTAGGCAGGCTCGTTGGTCCTTATTCCTGACTCACTTCAACTATGTGCTGACTTATAGACCTGGTTCAAAAAATTCTAAAGCCGATGCCTTATCTCGCCAGTATGAACCTTCTACTGTACCTGAGCCGGTCCTTTCCTCTATTGTTCCGAAATGCAATATTGTCGCTAATACGAATCTCAGGATTCATTCTCCGTTACTGGCCGAGATCATTAAGCTACAACATTTAGCACCTAGACAGACTCCTGTGGGTCGACATTTCGTTCCTCCTGCTCTTCAACTGGAACTGTTGCGGTGTTTCCATAACAGCAAGATGGCGGGACATCCTGGTATTCGCAAGACTTTTGCGTTGATCTCTAAGGATTTCTGGTGGCCTGCTTTACGTAGGGATACTAAAGATTTCATCGCCGCATGTGAGGTTTGTACTAAGACCAAACAACCTCATACGCTTCCTTGTGGATTCCTGCACCCCTTAGAAGTTCCAGAGAAGCCGTGGTCCTGCTTGGCCATGGACTTTATTGTCGATCTTCCTGTCTCTAAAAAACAGACTGTTATCCTCACCGTGGTTGACAGATTCACTAAGATGGCACACTTCATTCCTCTGCCTAAACTTCCATCTTCTCCCGAATTGGCCGAGATATTCGCTAGGGAGATTTTTCGCCTACATGGGATACCCTCTCAAATTGTGTCTGACAGAGGTTCCCAATTTATTTCCCGTTTTTGGAGGTCCTTCTGTTCGCAACTTGGTATCAAATTGAACTTTTCTTCTGCCTATCACCCTCAGTCTAATGGAGCTGCTGAACGTACCAACCAGAAAATTGAACAATATTTACGATGTTTTGTTTCCGAACACCAGGATGATTGGGTCGGTTTGATTCCTTGGGCAGAGTTTGCACACAACAATCTCGTTTGCGATTCTACTCGTTCAAGCCCCTTCTTCATGAATTACGGCTTTCACCCGTCTATTCTTCCTTCGGCTTCTCCTTCCCAGGGGGTGCCGTCGGTTGATGTTCATGTTGCTAATTTGAGGAAGTTGTGGGATCAAACTCGGCAAATCCTTACGCACAATTCTATGCTGGTTAAGAAACATGCTGATAAACGTAGAAGGGCGGCTCCGCTCTTTGTTCCGGGTGATAGGGTATGGTTGAGCACGAGGAACATCCGTTTAAAGGTGCCCTCCATGAAGTTCGCTCCCCGTTATATTGGACCTTACAGGGTGTTGTCCCGTATCAATCCGGTTGCGTATCGTCTAGCTCTTCCTGATACCTTACGCATCCCTAACTCGTTTCATGTGTCGTTGCTGAAACCTCTTATTTGTAACAGGTTCTCCTCCACAACAGCCCCTCCTTGTCCTGTTCAGGTGGAGGGTCAGGAGGAGTATGAGGTTAACTCTATTATTGATTCTCGTATCTCCCGGGGGAAAGTACAATATCTGGTCGATTGGAAGGGATACGGTCCTGAGGAGAGGAGTTGGGTACCTCAGGAGGATGTTCATGCTCCTCGTCTCCGCAGGGCGTATCACTCTCGCTTTCCATCTCGTCCCGGTTCTTTCCGCCCGGTGGGCGTATCTGAGGGGGGGGGTACTGTCAGGGTACCTGAAGTCTCTACCTCCGAGAGAGGTAGAGACTTAGACGTTCATCCGTCCGGACGCCATGTTTCCTCTGTTCCTCGCGGTCGATCCGGTCACATAAACGCCGGCCGCGAGGGAGTCTCTTCCTTATGTAGCATGGCGCCCGGAGGCCGACGTCATCACGCCAATCCGGAACAACCTGTCACTCAGTCCGAGACAGACTAATCAGGTTTCGTCGGAGGCGTGTCTATCCTCTCTAGCCAGGGTATTTAAACATACTTCGCCCTGTTGCTCATTGCCCTGTCGTGGTTCTAGCCTGTCTAGTCACACAGTGCTCTGGTGTTTCTCAGTTATCCTTTTGGTTTCGACCCGGCTTGTTTGACTTACTCTGTTTACCTCCGTTATCCTTGACCCGGCTTGTTCCTCGCTTACCTGTCTTCTCGTTCCCTCGACCTCGGCTTGTCTCTGACCATTCTCTATACTCTCTGTACGTTAGCCCGGCCATTCTAAGGACCGGTATACGTACCCTGTACCTGTTTGTACTTTGCGTGTTGGATCCCTGTCCCGATCCTGACAGAGGCTTAGTGTGCGTCCATTAGGTTCGCCGGTCGGCCACGCCCCCCTCTAATTAGAATAACTTACCCCAGGTGATGTGCTTACTCGCCGGCGTTCACTGCTGAACACCGCGCATGAGCGCACTGCCTTGTGACCCTACGTTAACCCCCGGTCCATGCGTAGTAACGCAACGATTACGTCGCTGCCATAGCAACGTGTGTAGCCGTTGCCATGGAACCGCTGTGAAAGCACAAATCAACAATAACAGTGCCCGATCGTGAAAAAAACTGAAAGTGAAACGAGAAATGAATTGAACTATATTCAATTAAATAATAAAAAATGAAAAAAATTTAGTTAAAGGCAGATCTTAGATCCTAGGATCCATTGGGGTCGGTAAATAGCATATTAGAGCTTATTAAAGCTTTTTAATTTATGAGTTAGGGAAATGTATCTCTTAGTACTAATATAGCATATAAAAGTGTGGGATTTTCCTAATCCTATCGCACTTCAGCTTGGAGATTTACTCCTTTAGCTTCAAATTCTGCCATATTGAAAAAAGCTTCCAATGCTCCTGAAAAACATTATCCAAAGTCCCCTGATTTAGCTATATTACGCTTTTCTATGGTCCTAGGGCGCCTAATTAGACTATAATGGTACCCAGATTCCCTTTTGTACATGGGGTAATATTCTATATGGTACTAGATTAGTTTACATTAGTTTGTATGTTAGCCCCCATAATTATCTTAAAATTGTTGTCATGGAAAACCCATTATATCTAAACCCAATTAACATTTTCAAGCATTATTACAAAAAACGTATTTACATAATATACATTTCTGTTGCAAGCATTAAATCAAATAAATGAATGATACGATATAATTTCATTAAGGCCTCTTGGTGAGACAGTGTCCAGTCTAAAGATCCAAAACGTTTCCCTATTAAGAAGTAGCATCCCTCTATCCCCACCCCTCCGGGGTTCAGGGATATGATCAATAGCCGTGAACTTTAATGAGGAGAGGGGGTGCTGAAACTCCAAAAAATGTCTTGCGACTGGTTTATCGCTTTTTCCATCCCTGTAGGCTGTCCGAATATTAGAACGGTGTCCCCGTATACGGTCGCATAGCTGTGTTTCAGTTTTGCCTATATAAGATAGGCCACATGGGCATAGAATTTTATAGATCACGAACATCGTTTTGCATGTAATTGTAAACTTAATGAGGAACTCTTCATTAGTATGTGGATGATGAAAAGAGCGTGTGGGAACCATATGGCTGCAGGTAACGCAGCCCAGGCACCTTACGCTGCCTCGTTTCTGAATCTTTTCCATTTTCATGTAGCTTTGTGTGGGGTCCGATTTTACCAGCATGTCTCGCAGGTTTCTATTACGTTTGTAACATATTAATGGTTGTTGTTTGAAGATTCCAGGGAGTGTGTTGTCTTGTGCCAGCATATTCCAGTTCTTTTTGATGATGTTTGATAAACTCGGTGCCTTGTTGTTATATGTCATTGGACATAGTATTCGACTTTGAGATATCGCCCCACTTCTTGGAGTATGTTCTCTAGCTTGTTGTAGCGCTATTTCTAAGTCCATTTTTTTGTATCCCCTAGATAGGAATTTGTTTTTCATTTCCGCTAATTGTTCTTCCCTTTTTGCATAGGTAGAATTATTGCGTATTGTTCTTAGAAATTGTGCTTTGGGCAATGATGCCTTTAAATGTTCCGGATGAGCGCTCCGTGCATGGAGGAGTGTGTTGCGATCCGTTTGCTTGGTATATAATGAAAATTGAAGTTCATTTCCATCAGACCATATTTGTAGATCCAGAAAATGTACCCTCTCAGTACTAATTTCTGATGTAAATCGAATGGGTGTATCCAATTTATTTAAATTATCCACCATCTGTTGCGCTTCCTGTGCTGTACCTGTCCAAATTATTAACAGGTCGTCAATAAATCTGAAAAAGTTCATGATTTTGTCACCGTAGACTGGAAGTATGTAGGTCGTTTCAAAAATATACATATATACATTTGCGTACATGGGGGCCATTGCCGCCCCCATGGACGTGCCGGCAATCTGCATAAACCACTCTTCTTCGAACCTAAAATAATTATTAGATAGTGCCAGTTCCAACATGTAGAGAATATATTCTATACTTGGCCCCTTGTAAGATTTTGAGTGTGTCAGGACTTGGCGCATAGCCTCTATCCCCTGTGTATGGGGGATTACTGTGTAAAGGCTTTTGACATCCATGGTCATTAGTATCACCTTTTTGCCTTGTAACCGAACTGATGTTAATGTCTTGATCAGTGTAGGGGTGTCTTTGATACATGTTTCCAAATCGGCAACTGGTTTTTTAAACAAGTTGTCCAACCACTTTGCTACAGGTTCCAAGACACCCCCCACCGCTGAAACAATCGGTCTTCCGGGGGGGTGTATTGGATCCTTATGTAGTTTAGGGATCGTATAGATAACTGGTATTTTGGGATGTTTCTTATATAGACATTCTGCTGTCCTTGGTTCAATATGTCCCGCCATCACTCCCATATTCAGTGCCTCTTCGATCCTTCTCTGTACCTCCTTTGTTGGGTCATTTTTTAATTGTTTATATGTCAACGGACATTGTAACTGTGATTTTAGTTCTTTGGCATAATCCGTGTACTGCATAACCACGATGCCTCCCCCCTTATCTGCTGGACGTATTATGATGTTCTTATCTTCAGCCAAATTCTGTACAAGTTTTTTCTGGTTTTTAGACAAATTTTGAGGATATTCTCGACGTTTCAATATATGTGTCTTAGTTTCATTCAGTACCGTGGACATATACGTTTTAAGGGATGGATTATTGGTAGCAGGATCAAATGTTGATTTAGGTCTTAGCAGTCCTTGTTGTTGGTCCTGTTTAAGATTAGAAATAGAATTGGACTGGGTAGTTGTTTTTTTCTCATAATATTCTTTTAGGCGCAAGTTTCTTCCAAAACGGAACATCTCTGTGTTCCATTGAAACAAATGTGGTTTGGTGGTAGGAACAAAAGAAAGCCCCATACTTAGAATGTTTTCTTCTTCAGGAGTAAGCATTCTTTCTGAGAGATTAAAGATAGGAATCACTTCCTTGGAGGTTTTGAGCGATTGCCCAAACGTCTTACCTCCTTGTCCTCTCCTGATGTTGCCTCGTCTTGGCTCTTTGAACGACTGCGCGTTATGGTAGCTCCCCCCGTTGTTTCTAAAAAAACTTTTTGTGGTTGTCTAGAAGCTTCATTATCTGAAGCTGACTCCCCCGAAGTGACGTCTATTGTGGGGATCCTTGGTTTCAAAATACGTTTCTTTGGGCGTCTTTGTCTATATTGTCCTCCTGTTAACCACTTATACACAGTATGGTCTCGATAATCCTGTTGAACCCGTTCCAATTTCTGCTTCTTAAATTTTATTAATTCATTCTGGTATTTAGCTACCTCTTCCTTTAAATTTTGTTGTAATTTAAGTCCTTCAGTAGTATTTAATAGAAGTGCATGTTGTGTTTCTATGTCCAAAATCTTTTGGCGTACTTCTGTTAAGTCAGACCTGACGTCTTTAATTATAATCAACATCAAATCAAGGGACGCTCTGTTTAATACTTGTGTCCATTCTCTGCAGACTTGCGATTTTTGTCTGCCTATTGTTGGAACATTCATTATTCTGAAGCCTCTAGGTATTTGTTTAGACTTAAAATAATCAGAGAGGAACACTCCGTGAAGGTCTAGGTCCACTGCTTTTTTATGTAATTTCAACAATTGAAAATAAATGTCCTTATTCGTATAAGAAGTGATCAAATCCAGACTGGACTTGTCCCAAAGTATCGCCTTGGTTTCTTCTGGGGTAAATTGCAGAGTATCCGCATTCTCTGCAAAAGCTCCTGCTTGCAATAAAAAATCATCATCCATTTCTCAATCCTGGTAAGATCCAATACAATGCAAAGTAGCTAAATTTCTTGAGTAAATAGCTTTAAATAATATATAAAAAAAGTGCTGGTGCATGAGAGGAGTTTTCCCTCTGACTCCAAATAATGAATATAGAAATACAAAAGTTCTCAGCACTCACGCTCAAAGTATAAAGTTGTGCCTTAAGAGGCCTGCCGGGTGCCAAACTTCCAGGGAGGTAAATTGTAGTTAAATAAAGTAAAGCAAGCTGCACTCACGGACTTTATGAATTCAAATGGTGTTTATTCCATCGAAGGTAGAAAAAAAGAAGAAGATCGACGTTTCGGTCCACACAGGGACCTTCCTCAAGATCAAGTGATACAAACATTACATGAAAAACATCTCAAATATATAGGACATTACATTAATTAGAATAACTTACCCCAGGTGATGTGCTTACTCGCCGGCGTTCACCGCTGAACACCGCGCATGCGCGCACTGCCTTGTGACCCTACGTTAACCCCCGGTCCATGCGTAGTAACGCAACGATTACGTCGCTGCCATAGCAACGTGTGTAGCCGTTGCCATGGAACCGCTGTGAAAGCACAAATCAACAATAACAGTGCCCGATCGTGAAAAAAACTGAAAGTGAAACGAGAAATGAATTGAACTATATTCAATTAAATAATAAAAAATGAAAAAAATTTAGTTAAAGGCAGATCATAGATCCTAGGATCCATTGGGGTCGGTAAATAGCATATTAGAGCTTATTAAAGCTTTTTAATTTATGAGTTAGGGAAATGTATCTCTTAGTACTAATATAGCATATAAAAGTGTGGGATTTTCCTAATCCTATCGCACTTCAGCTTGGAGATTTACTCCTTTAGCTTCAAATTCTGCCATATTGAAAAAAGCTTCCAATGCTCCTGAAAAACATTATCCAAAGTCCCCTGATTTAGCTATATTACGCTTTTCTATGGTCCTAGGGCGCCTAATTAGACTATAATGGTACCCAGATTCCCTTTTGTACATGGGGTAATATTCTATATGGTACTAGATTAGTTTACATTAGTTTGTATGTTAGCCCCCATAATTATCTTAAAATTGTTGTCATGGAAAAAAATTGTTGTTTAATGACAACAATTTTAAGATAATTATGGGGGCTAACATACAAACTAATGTAAACTAATCTAGTACCATATAGAATATTACCCCATGTACAAAAGGGAATCTGGGTACCATTATAGTCTAATTAGGCGCCCTAGGACCATAGAAAAGCGTAATATAGCTAAATCAGGGGACTTTGGATAATGTTTTTCAGGAGCATTGGAAGCTTTTTTCAATATGGCAGAATTTGAAGCTAAAGGAGTAAATCTCCAAGCTGAAGTGCGATAGGATTAGGAAAATCCCACACTTTTATATGCTATATTAGTACTAAGAGATACATTTCCCTAACTCATGAATTAAAAAGCTTTAATAAGCTCTAATATGCTATTTACCGACCCCAATGGATCCTAGGATCTAAGATCTGCCTTTAACTAAATTTTTTTCATTTTTTATTATTTAATTGAATATAGTTCAATTCATTTCTCGTTTTTCACGATCGGGCACTGTTATTGTTGATTTGTGCTTTCACAGCGGTTCCATGGCAACGGCTACACACGTTGCTATGGCAGCGACGTAATCGTTGCGTTACTACGCATGGACCGGGGGTTAACGTAGGGTCACAAGGCAGTGCGCGCATGCGCGGTGTTCAGCGGTGAACGCCGGCGAGTAAGCACATCACCTGGGGTAAGTTATTCTAATTAATGTAATGTCCTATATATTTGAGATGTTTTTCATGTAATGTTTGTATCACTTGATCTTGAGGAAGGTCCCTGTGTGGACCGAAACGTCGATCTTCTTCTTTTTTTCTACCTTCGATGGAATAAACACCATTTGAATTCATAAAGTCCGTGAGTGCAGCTTGCTTTACTTTATTTAACTATATATATATATATATATATATATATATATATATATATCCATATACAAAATTACATAAATAATTTCATAAATATACACATAGACTTCAAATATATAAATATGTATATATATTAAAATTCTACATGCATATTTATGTAATATTTTTACATAATTAAGTAACTTTATTGAATGCAATTTTAAGGGACCTGCCTGACAACCCACGCCGAAAGTCCATAGAATTTAATATGCTAGTACTGTATTTAAACCTGTAACTTTCTACGACACCCTAAAACCTGTACATGGGGGTTACTGTTTTACTCTGGAGACTTCACACAAATATTAGTGTTTCAAAACAGTAAAACATATTATAGCGATGTTGTTGTCAGTGAAAGTGATTTTTTTTGCATTTTCACACACAAATGGCACTTTCACTGATATAATTGTTGTGATATGTTTTACTGTTTTGAAACAATAATATTTTTGTTCAGCTAAGTCTCCCAAGTATAACAGTACCCCCATGTACAGGTTTTATAGTGTTTTTGAAAGTTACAGGGTCAAATATAAGGGTCAAATTTTTTTACATTAAAACTTGCCTGGTTGGTTATGTTGCCTTTAAAAGCATATGGTAGCCCAGGAATGAGAATTTCCCACATGATGGCATACCATTTCCAAAATAAGACAACTCAAGGTAGCCACAAGGTAGTCACAAACACTGGCCAAAGTTAGTGTTCATAATAGTTTTTTGCATTTTTAACACACAAACAAATATAAATGCTAACTTTGGCAAGTGTTTGTGTAAGTGGCTACTACTGGATATACCCCATATTGAATACCCTTGGTTGTCTACTTAAAAAAAAAAATATGTACTGTATGTAAGGTGTGATTCAGAGATTTGTGACAGATAACAGTGTTACAATGTCACTAGTGATACATTTTAAAAATATATTTTTTGAAACAGCAATGTCCTCCTTGTATTTATAGCCCTATAAAAAAAAAGCAAAAAAATAAACATAAACACTGGGTGTTTTTGAACTCAGGACAAAAAAATTTGAATCTATTTAGCAGTTTTTTACTTTAGCTTTTGTAGATAAATAGAAGATTTTTCAAGTAAAAGTCAAAAAAACGTTTATTTTTTACCATATTTTATTTATTTTTTTAAAGTAAATTATATGACATAATACAAATAATGATATGTAAAGAAAGCCCTTCATTTCCTGAAAAAAATATATAATTTGTATGGGAACAGTAAATGAGAGAGACGAAAATTACAGCTAAACACAAACACCACAAAAATGTTAAAACAGCCCTTGTCCTTAACGTACAACATGGCCAAAACAGTCCGGTCCTGAATGGGTTTATTTGAACTAATATGCCTAATTGTGTTATATTATAAAATGAATCTTAAGTCATTGTTATTATTCTATGACTGTCCAATTTCTTTATTTGGCACAATATCTCCAACATACTGAAGAAGATTTAAGTCTGAGAGAAATCAGCAGGAGATCAAAGCTTATCAGCTGGCTCCCCACCTGTTTTTGTCATTTACAATACCTGTCACCATTTGAGTTCTATAAATCTTGTTGTTTTTTTTAGATTTTTTTAAGACACTATGGTGAAGTGCTTCCTCTTGCTTTATTATATCACTACATGTTCTGAAATCTGGACAGAAATGTGACAATGTACAGTATCATAAAATAAAATCAGTTCTCTAGTTGTTTTCATATTGTTTGGACTAACTTTTGTTAAGAAATCTCTGCAAATGTGAGAAAATTATATTATATGAACGATGTGACAGGGCACATCTATTTTTCCTGATATATTTTAGATTATTCTTTTATTATTACAAATGCCAAGGATGTTTTGCAGAAAATTATCTTCTGATAGGAAAATGTCATGTACCCTAAAGTATAATTTCCTGGAGTATAATGTTACATGCATTGTACTTAACTGCATTTCTAGATGACATATGGCAACCTGAGTGACAACCATTATCTTACGTTCTTACAAAAAAATGTAATATTTTATCTTGATGGCCTAATTTTAAAGATGCTTAACTTTTTTTTTTTAGAAAGAAAGAAAAGTTTGTTCTCTGCACTTAAACATTTTAATGTTATAAGGAACACATTCATTTATTTAAAAAAAATCCAAAAATATTGAACTTTAAAATTAATATGATTTCCTTGGGGAAACAAGCAAAAAAAAAGTAATTCTTTTTTAAAAATATTTTTGTCTATTTCACAATACATTTTTCAATACTATTTTATTTTAAAATGCATTTGTTTTGTATGTTTTCTGCATACGCTTTGACTCCCAAAAGGTCACTTTCTAGTGTGCACTCCGAACACTAAAATATAAATTATTAATATATAGTTCCCTATTCATTTATGGTGCACAATTTAACTAGAGCGGATTATCTCCTAAATTCTACCGCTGAGCTTCCACTTACTTGATACATGTAATATTCAATGTCGGTTGTCTACATATATTTCATTCTAGACTATATACCATTTGTAAATTGTCTGACTCTAAGGATTTCAGAGATCATAATCTCCAAAGTACTACTTGCAGGACATATTGAGACACCTGAAACCTTTCTTGATAGACATTCGTATTGTCAGAATAGCTAGTTATCGGAACAAATCTGTCACAAAAAGGTATGAATTCCGTCTGATATTAAGTTAACTAAATACAATGTCCTGGCACATACTTATACTTATTACAACATTGAAATCTAGTAACATTCATCTTAATCTTTAAATGTTTCTTGGGTGAATTGGGAGTCTTATTTCTTCCTTATTTATTAGAGTAGTGGTTCTTACAAATTGAGAAATCAGGGAAGTTGCTAGTACTCTTAACGGAAGAGTGCTTTACGGTTTCACCCATAGTACAAAAAGAATTGAAAGAGGAGGTAAATGCAGCAACATAAACAAACAGTAATAATAATCAACACGCAATCACATAAATTCAAGGAAAAGAAAAGCACTTAAAAAGGATTTTTTTTTTACCTTGACATATGTATCACTTACATAGGCTATGTAAATAAAATGTGACATTGTTTTTACTGATGCACCTGCAAAGACCCACACAAGTGACACATTAACTGTAAAATGCTATACATTTATATTTATTGAATATGTGGTAAATTATGTTAAATTAAAGATGTGCCGGTTATATGGAAAAGGTAAAGGTATAAGTCTGAATTTGTTACTGCCACTTGACAAAATGTACCTATTTTCAAAACATCACAGTTGTTTACCACACTGGGAACTGTCGAGAAATAATTATGGAATTTCACATTTTAAACTAACATACCCAAGATGTACATTACTCCAATTTGCCTATTTGGTCTTACATTTTCCCAGTTCTGGGAATTACCTGATAGTGTGCTTTATGTATGCAGGTTTGTATATTATTATGCTATAAATAACCATAGAGTTATCTATTTTAAGGGTCACTATAGTGTCAGGAAAACAAACCCATTTTCCTGACAATATATAATCCTTGGGGGACCCCCACCCTCAGGGTCCCTCTCCCGTGGCGCTGAAGGGGTTAAAATCCCTTCCGCCACTTACCTTTATCCATTGCCGGGCTCCCTCGGCGCTGGTGACCTCTCCTCCCCCGCTGATGTCAGCTCCCTAGTGGAGTGGAATGCGCATGCACGACAAGTGCCACATGCGCATTCAAACTGTCTATAGGAAAGCATTTATCAATGCTTTCCTATGGACGCTCTGCACGCTGGATGCGAACTTCACATCCAGCTTCGCAGAAGCGCCTCTAGCGGCTGTCAGGAAGTCAGCCGCTAGAGGTTGGATTAACCCTGCTATGTAAACACATGTGAAGGATTAACCCTGCTATGTTTACATGTGAAGGGTTAAAACCTGAGGGACATTGCACCCAGACCACTTCAGTGATCTGAAGTGGTCTGGGTGACCATAGTGTTCCTTTAAGGTTACTGACCTATCTAAATACTGAGCTTGCAATTATAAACCGATTTGGTTGTCTCTAGGCTAAATAATAGAACTTTTAAAGTGGATACAGCCAGAAGAGTGCAACTAAATTACACTGTTTGAAATGCAATTATGTGATATTATTCTGATGGTCAAAGTACATTTTCAACATGTGTAGTCATTATAAAAAAAAAAAAAAATTGACAATGACCTCTATTTTATATACTGATTTGTAGCTTATATTATTGATTCATAGAGTAGATTCCATTAACAACTAAGTTGTAACAAATTGATCCTATAACAGCAACTTTTGATGATAACAGAGATTCGGGAGTTGAATAACACTATACATAATGTATTTTCACTCCCCATGAGTAATGAGAAGACTTTCTGTAGTATTGAACTTAAATCTTAATGATCTATGAAAAACTTCATGCAATTTGCCGCCTACATTTTGCTTAAATCTAATTCCATCAAAGGTCAACAGTGTTATAATAATGCTTTGAAAATATTGATACAGGTCATTAATATTGGCTATTAAATCAACTTACTTGCCTCACTTGCACTTTTCCTTGTGGATAATTGAAGTCTACCTTTGCCGTTCATAGTGGTAACAGTCACTCAGAAAAATGCAATACCAATATATTAAATTTCGTATATATATCTCTACATTCTTAATACATTTTCTGCATTTCAAGAAGCCAGACTGCTCAACTTAAACTTTTTCGGTCGATATGGAATTCATTACTATAATGAGAAAAAAATAAAATTGTGCTTAAGCTATAAAATATTTTGTCCTGTAAGTGATCCTTAAAACTGCTGTGTTGTTTTAAGGCATAATTCACAGTCTTTTTCATACATTTCATTACACATATTTCGTTAGCATTTTTTTTAGATTTTAACTTGCTTTTATTTCAACAGATCAAGGGTCTCTGCTCAAAGAAACACCATTTCAGTAGATACACAACACTTTTAGATCTATTCACTTAACACTCAGTGGTGATCAGACAACCAACTGCAATTATCATATAAAAACTCTTTTTATATGATTAGCAAACAGACTACTCTGCATCTATTTGCATACTCCCCTAGTATTTGTCTATAAGAGGGACATTCTGTATTTTAGGTCCAAATCACTCTGTTCATCTTTTCTTTGAGCTCTTATCTTTTTTTTTTAAGTATTAGTGTAGACCAAAACTTTAAAGCAATAATCCTACTACAAAAATATTTTAAGAAATACATTTATATAAACTTGATTATTTTGCCTTCCACAGACTCGCATATTAACTTATATAAAAGGTTAACAGTAGGTCATTAAATAGTCTGGAATGGTCACAAACCAACAACATGAAAGCATCCTTGTGTGGTCATTTGAAATGTTGAGAAGTAAGTATTGAGAAAAATAATGTCAAAATAAGTAACAGGAAAAAGTATTGTGAATTTTTTTTTTTCTTGCGGATACATTGCTAAATAGACTTGTAAAACACCAATAATGTTGTATATGTTTGTTGTTGTCATAAAGTTCCTTTCTTCAATATGACGTAGACTAATACATTTCCCAAAAAATAAATAGTGATTTAACATTTTTACATTCCAGTTGCATTACTGAGATTTAATTCTGAAATTTACTTTGAATTCTCACTTTAGTGAATAACCTTATTAGTTTGCTATATAACCTCCATGTTAAACTTGGCATCAATATTCACATTTTCTTTTTTATTTAAATTTTTCTTTCTGTTTGTCTTTTTCTATTTCATAATGAGTTTGGGCACTTCTAGAACCATAAAGAACCATTAAAAAGAACAATTCCACCACTATAGACGACATTCTAAAGCATGTGCTGGGACAATGGAAACAGAATCAATCAGTGGCGTCCCTTAATATTGTTAATGTCAGAGAAGACTCCAAACAATGCAAAAAAAAAAGCTACATTAATCATTATAAGTTGTGTAATGCTTAAAAAAAGAACAAAAGACAAATTACAAAAGAATTCAATTCACCACTTTCTGTTTTAATGACTATCATTACAAAGTTCAAAGCCACTTTGTCAAAAAGGACATGATAATGAACCACAAACATGCATTCGAATCTATTATTAAACTGTTAAGAGGACACTTAATCAATGTTCATGACTGGTCAGTCACCATACTTCAAGCTAATAGCTTAAAACTTTCATAGGTTAAGCTCATGAAAGTGTTTATAAATGCAAAACCACAGAAATCTTAAGTAGTAGAATCCTATAGATGCATTCATTACTGAATGCAGGACTGCATATTTTGTTTATTGACTTTCGAGGGATATTTGCAATAGTTAATATTTTGGAAGTTTACGTTCATGAAAGTGATTAATAAATACAAAAGCACAGAAATCTGAAGTTGTTAAACTCTGTAATGGCATTAGGTGCTGGGCTGTATATTTTGATGAATGATACTAGAATACTTTTTCATTGAATCATTTTTTAAATTCACATTTAGAACAGATCTGATTATGTGTGATATACTACAGATGAATTGGTTAAATATGTCAATATGACAAAATCCTAACATTCTAAAATTTGTTTGACTGGTACGCAGCTATGATTATTTAACATAATATTTGACATATTCATCATCGGAAGAGAGAAGGAGAACAACAACTAAAGTAATATTTTGGATCTATTTTAACTCTTTCCATCCATCAAAAAAAATAAAAATTGACTTTTATATTACCTTTCTGGACAGTACAGTGACCTTCTCAAAGGCACTCTCAATACATCTGTGTACATAAACCCCACGGACAGACGCAGCTACTTACACAACTTGAGGCTATAGATAGATAGAGCATGACGTACTGAAATACATATTCCTTGAACCCCCTATCCTGACATTTAGCCTGCAACTTCATTTACAGGAAAAATGAGTCAGTAGGAAACTACTTACAGAGAGGTTTAACAGAAAGGATGGGTCTGCATCGGCATATCTGCACAAATAACACAGTAAAACATATAACATCAAATGGTCATTCTCCTGTACAGCAAGACATGTTGTTTCCACTACTGAATGCAATAGATACATTGCTGAACTCATTCTACAATTTAAAGAAAGAATGGACACACACAGAAGAATACCATTACTACTTACCAGTTTGGAACACTACACACAGAAAGACCATTACAATAAAAGTCATACACTCAAAGGAAACTTTTTTTTTTATAATCAAAAGAAGAATGAAGCATTTTAGTCCAGAGTGATAATTTTCTTAACACTAAAGACAACATGTTGATTAGGGTTTTCTTGGCACACTACAGATGTTTTATATGCATACTTTGCTCCTTCTTTAAAACTGGTATATGTATTGTTTTATACTGACCTGTGTATGAGGTCTTGCCAGACATCTATCTTCCCCTTTCTTAAAACCTCCTTAACTTAATATCTCTTCATTTAACTCTTGTTTTCTTTTCCCAATTCTCCAATCACGGGGCAGTTTTACAATACCCTGGAATAGGGTATTATAGGATTTTTTTTTTGTTGCTTTAACCTTTACATTACAGCTATTATATTATATCTATCATATCGTAGGGAATGTGTTAATCCTGTAAAAACAATATATATATTAAAAGACATTGTAATACCTCATTATTTTGCATTTTTTAACATTGCAAAGAATTTCATACAATTCTAAATGCTATTAAAATTACAACTGACTGTAATCCAATAGAACTATAAATATGAAAAAACATAACACACTATCTTATTGTATGGTCCAAAAATGTTATAGTTCAAAAAACATTTTATAGATTGTATGTTTAGGCTATGGGTTTTCAAGTAACTTTTATAAGCATTGTAGTACTGCAATGCATGTTATTCAGTGGATATTTGAAATACACATAAACTATTCTGCACAAAAAACAGAATATCAGTATATATTCTGTATATAGTCAGTTCAAACTACAAACTCCAAGGAGTTGCTAGTTTAATAAGGGTGGCCTAAGGTCACTCACTGTTTATGAGAGCCAGATGTTAGAGAATATGTTACAGTGAAAACAACAGTTTATTAACTCCCTCCAAATGCCAACATGGTCTGCCAAGCCCACCAGGAACATCATAGGGCCAGCCCTAGGCAACTGATCTCCAAACAGTGCCAAGAAGAAACAAAGTATGAGATTAAAAGAACATGCATCACTTGAATTATTTTTTTTCAACCAGCAAGTGATGACTTTTTAAACAAATATACAAATGAAAACAAAGCAAGAAAAACTTAGAAACATATGTAATAAATGTTTATAAACTTACTATAAACTTGGTCAGATTGCATTGTGGGGCATGCCTCTGAGTAGGGGCGTTTCTTCAACCAATCCTCTAATGACAAAAACAGGGCATCATTGTGCCGCAGCATTAGAGAGAAACCTGACACCGAAGTCTGCTCTACATGATCACACTGAGCAGACTCTCTCTCTTCTCCCCTGTAAGGATGTTTCAAGATAAGGATGTCTTCCAAGTGCACAGGTGTAATCTGTCAGACAAGCCCAAAGTACTTTTCCAGCATCCCTGGAGTGAGTGTGGGAAACATAAGAAAGAAGAAAATAAAATCATATTTGACCTGCTCTTTTCAGCCTGAGGCAACTGTCTCTTCAAAGCTAAAGCTCGAAGTGATTCAGAGTAAGCTCTTATTCTCGTTATTGAATAGCAATTTTCCTATAGCCAATGGAGGAATTGCTATCCAATAGGCAGAGAAAACATGTTTTTCTGCTTACAGAATCTAGCCCAGTGTGTCCAGCAATATTTACTATTTCAATAACCATAGGTTTGACAGTAATGTATTTATAGATGATAACAGATTCGGCAGTGCAGGAAGATAACACACTATAAACATGCATTTCATTATTTTCTTGGAAATGCACATATATTTCTATGATTCTCTCCCTGTTGGAAGAGGACAAGGAAGTAGAAGCTGTGGTGCAGTTGTTTTTGCAAGTTATTACAATTTATACTCTAACAATATGAAAGTAAATTGTATAATTTTTGAAAAATACTATCAGATACATTTTTGCACTTTAGCTACCAGGAGTCTCCCTTTAACTGTAGAAAGTTTACAGAAAAGTTATCAAAAACTCACTGATCGAACTAATTAAGTCACTGACTAAAGTTGTCCAGTTCTAGAAATTAAATACTGGGATTTGATTTATTGAACTATACCATCTATTTTCACACATTTCTGCCTTAATAGTTATAGATAGATGGCAAAAAAAGTACAAAAAAGAAAATGAAAATAGCCATGATTTTTATGCATGGTATAACTATCATGCATACTTTTTATCCATATACCGTATATACTCGAGTATAAGACAAGTTTTTCGGCAAATTTTTTGTGCTGAAAAACCCCCACTCGTCTTATACTTACATTGCCATAATACAGACAAGGACCAGGGGGCTGGCAGAGAGCTGTTACTTACTTTTCCTGCAGCTCCTGTCAGCTCCCTTATCTCTCCTCCAGTCCATGCAGCTCCCCTGTCAGCTCCCTCTGCAAGTCTTGCGAGAGCCGCGGGGTCAGAGCGTTGCCACGGGTTACCGTGGCAACGCTCCGCGCGGCCGCGAGACTTGCAGAGGGAGCTGACAGGGGAGCTGCACGGACTGGAGGAGAGAGAAGGGAGCTGACAGGAGCTGCAGGAAAGGTACACAGTGCACACCACTGGACCACCAGGGAGTGAGAGCCCCCCTCCCTGGCCAGCTAACAAGCAGGGAGGGGGGACGAAAAAAAATAAATACAAATATTAATAATAAAAAATAATAATAAAAAAAAAATAATATAAAAAAAATATTAAAATAGTAATAATAATTAAATAATAATACAAAAAATGTCCACCCCCCACCAAGGCTCTGCATCACACTCTGCATCACACACACACACTGCACTCATACACACGCTGCACTCATACACACACACTGCATCACACACACACACTGCACTCATACACACGCTGCACTCATACACACACACTGCATCACACACACACACTGCACTCATACACACACTGCATCAAACAAACACACTGCACTCTTACACACACTGCACTCATACACATACTGCACTTATACACACACACTGCACTCATACACACACTGCACTCATACACACACACTGCACTCATACACACACACTGCATTCATACGCACACTGCACTCATACACACACACTGCACTCATACACACACTGCACTCATATACACACTGCACTCATACACACACTGCACTCATATTCACACACTGCACTCATATACACACACTTCACTCATACACACACACTGCACTCATATACACACACTGCACGCATACACACACTGCACTCATACACACACACTGCACTCATATACCCACTGCACTCATACACACACACTGCACTCATATACCCACACTGCACTCATACACACACACTGCACTCATATACACACACTTCACTCATACACACACACTACACTCATATACACACACTGCACGCATACACACACTGCACTCATACACACACACTGCACTCATACACACACTGCATTCATACACACACTGCATTCATACACACACACTGCACTCATACACACACACTGCACTCATACACACACACTGCCTGTCATACACACACACACTGCACTCATACACACACACTGCACTCATACACACACTGCACGCATACACACACTGCACTCATACACACACACTGCACTCATACACACACTGCATTCATATACATTGCACTCGTACACATACTGCACTCATACACACACTGCATTCATATACACTGCACTCATACACACACTGCACTCATACACACACTGCATTCATATACACTGCATTCATACACACACACACTGCATTCATACAAACACACACTGCATTTATACACACACTGCATTCATACACACACACACTGCATTCATTATAAACACACACTGTAAATAAATATTCAATTAATATAATTTTTTTATTTAGAAATGTACCAGTAGCTGCTGCATTTCCCAACCTAGTCTTATACTCGAGTCAATACGTTTTCCCAGTTTTTTGGGGTAAAATTAGGGGCCTCGGCTTATATTCGGGTCGGCTTATACTCGAGTATATACGGTAATATTAAAAATGTTTTTCAATGTCTTTTAATAAAATAAACAAGCAGAGTTCTCTAAAATTGAGTGGTTTATATTGACTAGTTCATTTTACTTACTTTTTACTTTTCTTAAAAGTGCCGTATATTTGCTTGGAATGCTAGATTTTGGAGACAGATCATATAACTCTGGAAGTAAAAGTATTGCAAAGTCTTACAGACCTCAGAGGATTTCATAAAGTTATGATTTATTATATTCACAGAATATATGCTGCTTTAGTTGAATCTTTCTGGTTTCAACGTATATGTCTAAGGTTTCAGATTAGAAGAATTTTATACAATCATTTTGGGAAGAATGATTAGATCGAACCAAAATGGCACAAAATAAATATTGCAGTGACAGGTGCATGTCTGCATCATTTGGTTAACAGGTCAGTGGAGTAATAAAAAAAAAAATCTATATTTATATATTTATGAATTATATAATATTAAAATATAGATTTTGTTCACTGTTCCTCCTTTCCCCTCTATTATTATTATTATTTTATTATTTATATAGCGCCATCAGATTCCGTAGCGCTGTACAAAGGGTGGACTAACAGACATTTAATTGTAACCAGACAACTCGACCTACAGGAACAGAGAGGTGGAGGGCCCTGCTCAATGAGGTTACATGCTAGAGGGAGTGGGGTATAGCGACACAAAGGGTAAAAGTAGGGGTATGAAGTAAGTTGTTAGAAAAATATACGCTGAGGGTTTTGACACTTGATTTGTAAATAAAATCAATATTTAGTGGCTGATGATCAATCATCTTTTTTTCCATCAATCATCTTTTTTTGTTTGGCGCCACAGACAAAACTCTGAATCACAATACAAATTAAACAGCTTGTTCATTCCTCATATTATTTGTTTGGTAATTTGGCCACATGGTGATTTGGAGTACAGAGATTCAGAAAACACCCCAAATTCCCAACATTCAGATCAACCTCGATTTATCAAACTGATATGTTTACTGTGAATACATTCTCCTACTGTCCACTATCTCTGCATGGTGGTGAAAGTGAAATCTTTACCTATATGTGACTATAATTTCAGTGTTTTTCGTGATTTGTTTTGTTTTCTTTAGGACATCGTGTAGATATTAAAGACAAATACATTTGTAACATTTCAATTAATCTATGCTTTACTAGTTTTTGGAATATATAATATATGGGACAAAAAGTACAATATAAAAAGGAAGACTACAAAAAGGTGCACTGATAATCATTAAACTCTATATTTAAAGGAACACTTCAGCACCAGGAAACCACTAAATAAATACTATTATAGGATAAACATGATTGATGTATAATGCAGTGTATATAATATTGTGCACAAGTTACTTTTTTCTTTGTTTTTTATTGTATAGTCATTGCTACCACCCAGGAGTGGTGAGAGTTTGAACGCAGGGCTTAATTTTGTATGTTTATATATTATATCTAATCTATAGTATCAAGTATAATAAGGTAAGTGTGTAAGCTATAACTTAACATAAATATAATCAATTTAAAAAATAGAATTTATACATTTCATATATATATATATATTTGTGATGATTTAAATTAATTAAATGTGTTTAATTTAATTTTCACTTCTCATCAGTAAATGCTTCCATATTATACTTGTGAAAGTACAAAATTTCAGTTGACCAGATTTTTAGAATGGAATACCGTATATACTCGAGTATAAGCCGACCCGAATATAAGCCGAGGCCCCTAATTTTTCCCCAAAAAACTGGGAAAACTTATTGACTCGAGTATAAGACTAGGGTGGGAAATGCAGCAGCTACTGGTAAATTTCTAAATAAAATTAGATCCTAAAAAAAATATATTAATTGAATATTTATTTACAGTGTGTGTATAATGAATGCAGTGTGTGCGTATGAGTGCAGCGTGTGTGTGTATGAGTGCAGTGTCTGTATGAGTGCAGCGTGTGTGTGTATGAGTGCAGCGTGTGTATGAGTGCAGCGTGTGTATGAGTGCAGTGTGTGTGTGTATGAATGCAGTGTGTGTGTGTATGAATGCAGTGTGTGTGAGTGCAGTGTGTGTGTATGAGTGCAGTGTGTGTATGAATGCAGTGTGTGTATGAATGCAGTGTATGAATGCAGTGTGTGCAGGGCCGGTGCAAGGATATTTGCCCCCCCCCCATATGTCCTGACCTCCCCTCCTCCTCCCTGAGTGGTCCTTACCTCCCCACCCCCGTGTTCCTTCACCCCCCTCCCCCAGTGGTCCTGACTCACCCCTCCCCTAGTGGTCCTTACTTCCCCCTCCCCTCCCCTAGTGGTCCTTACTTCCCCCTCCCCTCCCCTAGTGGTCCTTATCCCCCCCTCCCTCCCCTAGTGGTCCTTATCCCCCCCTCCCTCCCCTAGTGGTCCTTATCCCCCCCCTCCCTCCCATAGTGGTCCTTATCCCCCTCCCTCCCATAGTGGTCCTTATCCCCCCCCTCCCTTCCTCCCATAGTGGTCCTTATCCCCCCCTCCCTCCCATAGTGTTCCTTTTCTCCCCCCCTCCCTCCCATAGTGGTCCTTATCCCCCCCCTCCCTCCCATAGTGTTCCTTTTCTCCCCCCCTCCCTCCCATAGTGGTCCTTATCCCACCCCCCAGCCTCCGATAGTGGTCCTTATCCCCCCTCCCTTCCATAGTGGTATAGTGGTCCTTATCCCCCCCCTCCCTCCCATAGTGGTCCTTATCCCCCCCTCCCTCCCATAGTGGTCCTTATCCCCCCCTCCCTCCCATAGTGGTCCTTATCCCCCCCTTCCCTCCCATAGTGGTCCTTATCCCCCTCCCTCCCTCCCATAGTGGTCCTTATCCCCCCCCTCCCTCCCATAGCGGT
This sequence comes from Pelobates fuscus, assembly GCF_036172605.1. Classification (NCBI taxonomy): domain Eukaryota; kingdom Metazoa; phylum Chordata; class Amphibia; order Anura; family Pelobatidae; genus Pelobates; species Pelobates fuscus. Next base: position 35,969,776 of record NC_086319.1, on the reverse strand, counting down.
CCTTATCCCACCCCCTCCCTCCCATAGTGGTCCTTATACCCCCCCCCCCTCCCACAGTGGTCCTTATACCCCCTTTTTTATTATTTATTTTTTTATTATTATTATTTTTTTTTATTATTATTATTTCTTATTTTATTTTTTTTTCGTCCCCCCTCCCTGCTTGATACATGGCAGGGAGGGGGGCTCTCCTTCCCTGGTGGTCCAGTGGCAGTTCAGTGGGGGGGAGAGGGGGGCTGGCAGAGCTGTACTTACCTGTTCTGCAGCTCCTGTCAGCTCTCTCCTCCTCCGCGCCGTCCGTGCAGCTCCTTCTATCAGCTCACACTGTAAGTCTCGCGAGAGCCGCGGCTCTCGCGAGACTTACACTGGGAGCTGACCGAGGTGCTGAACGGATGGCGCGGAGGAGGAGAGAGCTGACAGGAGCTGCAGAACAGGTAAGTACAGCTCTGCCAGCCCCCCTCTCCCCCGGTCTGTATTATGGCAATGCAAATTGCCATAATACAGACCTTGACTCGAGTATAAGCCGAGTTGGGGTTTTTCAGCCCAAAAAATGGGCTGAAAAACTCGGCTTGTACTCGAGTATATACGGTACTTTGTTTAGACCCTCGATGTTCGGTTAGGTGTTGGATCAGTTTGGCTGAAATTAGATTGGATAACTAAACGTTTGCTGAACACAATGTGAGACTTAGGCAGTGTTTGCCAGCCAGCTACCACATTTAATAGTTAAGCAAAAAGCCTATGGGGGTTGTTGGAAAACAAATTGTTTTACTTATGCAATGCTTAGTGAATATTCCCCTAGACCAGGGATAGGCAACCTTCGGCACTCCAGATGTTTTGGACTACATCCCCCATAATGCTCTGACACCCATAGTGCTGGCAAAGCACCATGGGATGTGTAGTCCAAAACATCTGGAGTGCTGAGGTTTGCCTATGCCTGCCCTAGACATACAGAGCTATATATATGTTACAGGGTGTCAGTCTCATGTCCCGCTTTCTACTTCTGTATTTCATATTAGGTAGCCAATGTATTACTGTATACATAGCTTGAAAGACCAAATGACCAGTAGGCCTGATTATAATACAAGATAAATATCCTGTAAGACATAGGGCTTAATTTAAAATTCTGGTTCTTGCTTTCAAATCTCTACATAATGCTGCTCCCACCTATCTATCCTCCCCTATACACAAGTATGTCCCGTCTAGGCCTTTACGATCTGCTGAAGACTTACGTCTATCTTCTGTCCGTACTCCCACCTCTGATGCTCGCCTTCAAGACTTCTCGAGGGCTGACCGTTCCTGTGGAACTCCCTTCCCTCCTACATTAGATGTTCACCCAGTCTCCACTCCTTCAAAAAAATCATTAAAAACCCATTTCTTCATAAAAGCGTTTCAATTAAACTGTTAATAGCTCCCGACTGATTCCTCTCTTGCAACTGTCATTAGTCTAATACTATCCTTACCTTTTGTGTCACTTTACCCCACTCCCTCTAGCATGTAAGCTCATTGAGCAGGGCCCTCAGTTCCTCTGTTCCTGTGTGTCAAACTTGTCTGGTTATAACTACATTTTTTTATTTATTTATTTAACTTAATTTTTTTTGACAATTGGTCACCATATAATATACATTTTTAATAACAAAAAAAACACATCTATCTTCAATAAAACATACTTTGAAATAAAAAGAGAGACAACCTAAACAGTGATTTAGCCACCTACCTGTTCTTTAAATTGAAGCCCCTAACCAATGCCCTCTGGTGGGGGCACAGCGAGTGAACGTTACTGGTGCCTGGGCAGCAACCTCTGGCTACTTTAATCACAGCCAGCAACCTCTGGCTACTTGTTGTTTAGCATTTAGCAAACATTCCCACACTCATGAAATGGCAAGTGGAGGCATTGTGGAAGAATAATGTCTCTCTTGTGATAAAGTGGGAATCATAGGGACACCCAGAAACAGTGCCACCAGTGGGCAAATAGTTACCTCCTAATCTCGAAGTAACCAGTCATTGGGTGTTTTGTTTGCTTTGGGAATAGTTTGTTTGCTGCCTCAGAATATGTTTCTCAGCAAAATCATCGTTTAGCCCAAATTAGTTTGAATCAGAATTCTTACAATACTGATTCTCCAAACTTATTCTATATATATATATATATTAAATCTATTTATATTTATCTCAGATAACAGATGTACAGATTTTAAAAGATACAAGAGTTTTATTTAAAGCTCTATTTCTATCTATAGTAGAGAAAATACTAAGTACATGATAAATTGGTGGTCATTTTGAAGCATCTGTTTTGTTTTGACAACATAATCACATAATCAGTAGATTTTATTCTGCAGAACACAAGAAGATTGTATTGTTAAAAAATATGGGGTAAAATACATACACATGTTCAAAGTTGGTATCATTATTGATACAAAACTACACATAAAAGCACAGAAAAAGAAACATATTGATATAACGCCTGACTAATTTCTTTCTTACTGAAATCCTTTTTGTTTCTAAATTGCCATTCAAAGAAACCTGAAAAAAATAAAACATATAAAGTTGGGTTTTGCTGAGAGGAACAGATGTGTTGTTTTGCATATTTGTTTTCACAAATATTGTGAAATAAAAGGTTTTACAGCATGGAGGTGGAAATATATGTTTTTAACATACAGTAGGTATGTTCAATGTTTTTATAAATACAAAAATATATTTTTTCTTATATGCAGTAGATGTGGCAAATAGATCATTAAATAAGGTTAAATAACTTTCTATTTTTTATAAAGACAATGAAGGCATTACTGGATGTACAGCTTAATAAAAGTGGCAACCAAATGTAAAAGGAATGTCTGCATTTGAGGGTAATGCCATATAGAGTAAATACAGTTAAATCACATATTGTTAAATAAAGGTATTTAAAATGGCTATAGCAATCTTTATCAATCTCTTTATAAATCCCTAATGTAATGCTAACAGTGAAATGGTAGAGTTTATTCACTCCTCCCACTCTTTGACTGTAGGAATGATAAGGCCCATCAAAACTTCCTTAACAGTTTGGATGCAAAGGATGAGCCCACATTTTGCAGCCATTAAATCATTTACCAGTGGATTCTGGCAAAAATATGTGATTCTACAGGCTTATAATCATTCCTAGAGTATTACTGAGGGTGAGTGAGGTTTTATGGACTAAATATTATTCTGCAAAGTACATGAAAATAAAAATCTTTTCATTCAGTGAGTTTAACCATCCCCCACCACAAATGTATAAACCTGTGGAGGGTACGACCGTAAATGCATTACATCACATGTATTCATTAGATAACGGTAGTCCTAGTATATGCTCCGCCTTATTAGCTAAGTGATCATTGACCTAGCCCCTCTCCAAGATGATTTCATCATACTAGGCCTCTATTAGGTGGACTGGCTCTATAAAACTAAGGTGAGAAAGATGACTAGATTGCACTTCATTTAAGTCCTGTAAATGTCTACAAAACTATACTTACAAATAGTGATATGTTATGTAAAACACTGTTCTTTCTGTAATGTTCATAGAGCCTTCACCTATAATGTTGTATGTGTACCCCAATTGTGAACAATATTGTAACATTTCTAGAAATTGTAAACAATTGACGCATACATCATGTCATGGAACTTTTTGGATGAACGTTTAAAAAAATGAAAATAAAAAAATATATATATGAGAAAACAATATGAGTTAAATGGATAAAAAATATATTTTATTCAAATTAGCCATATATAAAAATAAAACTGTCAGCTCCTCAGCTATGCCACCTTGAGATGTACTGTGTTGCTGTTTGTCCACACCACTGTTTATTATGTCTGATTTGTCTCAGTTGCGCTTGTGAGTTGGGTATAAATAAAGAATTAAAAAAAAAAAAAACCTTTATACTTGATTATACTTGAGTATTGCAATAAAGTGGTTAAGTACAGCCAAATGACTAACATCATCTGTAATATACAGTAATTTATCATTATTGTGCTTACATAAAGACCAAGATGTCTTCGTATCTCTATAACTAGAGGACAAATGGAATACCTAGTCATCTACTATAATGTATAATCATTGACTTCATATATCTTTGTGGATGCAAGGGAGACCCAAGTCACTGTACTGCATATCTAATAAGTATTAATTTTCTTAACATTTAAAAGAATAGAAGAAAAACTAAGTACACACTCTTAATTGACATGTGACATGTTGTCCTTAAAGTATTAAATATCTGCTGCCTGTTGAATTGAGCTCAAACAAAAAAATTTAAAAAATGTAACAAAAATAGAAAACAAATATCTACAAAACATATATTAAAATGTTTAGATTAATGATTGGAGGGTATGAAAATGAAGAGTTTTGATGGGAGGAACAGATGCTCACTGCCTTTGAAAACTAGCCAAACAAATTAATACCTGTTTATATACAAGAGGAACAAGTCCAACAGCAACTAAGACCCGCTAGTTCATTCTTAGATCTCTCAACTCTATATGTCCTATTATATAAGGTTGTTTATGGGATATGATCAAACCCCTAAAGATCAGAATGAGTGGCTCCTGTTTGGTGATGTATCTTCTAAGTCTGGATTATTCAGTGGAACATCGAAATGAACAGAAGGAAAAACAGACCCTAAACACAATAGCTTAAAATACATATTCATTCATATCCTGCATTACAGCATCATGTTATATTAAAAGATAATAATGAAAGAAGCTTTGATATGAAGGTATTTTGCCTGGAAATAAATCCAAGAACATTACAACAGAATCCACCATAACATCTGTAGCTGAACCTGTTTTTCTCATTTTCCTCTTGCAAGCTTGGATTGTTTGAGATGATATAAGAAGGATGCATAACAGTGGGATATTTCGTAACTTCTGCAAAGCAGACTTCTGGCATGGAAATGCAGTAATGGGAACCTATGAGAAAAATTGTTTGAGAGAAATGCATAATTTATCACTGCTGTTTTATTGTTACATACTTTATATTCAAGCTATTCTAATACTCCCTATTGTTTTCATCTTGATAAAGTCACATAACATGGCACCAGGTGCACCGCAGACCAGAAAAAAATACAAATTAGAATTGTTATTTAACTTTTGTATGTAAACCTACCAAGGTTGATTTAACCCCTTAAGACCGCAGCCAAATGTACAAGTTGTGAACAGAACAAAACGTAAACAAAACCTGGCATTTGCGCTATATGTCTGTCCAACCGTAATTCACCTCTTTCATATTAAATGCGCCCCCCCTTATTATATATCATTTTATTCAGGGGACACAGGGCTTTCATTTAACATCAAATATTTAGGTATGGAACATAATTTAATATAAAAAAAATATAAAAAAATGGGAGAAAATAAGAATTTTTAAATTTTTTTTAGTTCTACGTGACATTTTAACTGTGGATGTCAAAATACTGTTTGCTTTTACTGCAATACAATACACATATTTGTATTCAGCGATGTCTCACGTGTTAAACAGTACCCCCTATGTACAGGTTTTATGGTGTTTTGGGAAGTTACAGGGTCAAATATAGCGTGTTACATTTGAAATTGAAATTCGCCAGATTGGTTACGTTGCCTTTGAGACTGTATAGTAGCCCAGGAATGAAATTTACACCCATAATGGCATACCATTTGCAATAGTAGACAACCCCAGGTATTGAAAATGGGGTATGTCCAGTCTTTTGTAGTAGCCATTTGGTCACAAACACTGGCCAAAGTTAGCATTAGTATTTGTTTGTGTGTGAAAAATGCAAAAAAACGCCAATTTTGGCCAGTGTTTGTGATTAAGTGGCTACTAAAAAAGTCTGGACATACCTCATTTGCAATACCTTGGGTTGTCTACTATTGCAAATAGTATGCCATCATAGGGGTAATTTTCATTCTTGGGCTACCATAGGGTCATAAAGGCAACGTAAGCAATCTGGCAAATTTTAATGTGTAAAAAATGAAACACAAGCCTTATATTTGACGCTGTAATTTTTTAAAACACCATAAAACCTGTACATGAGGGGTACTGTTGTACTCGGGAGACTTCAATGAACACAAATATTTGTGTTTCAAAACAGTAAAAGTATTGCAGCAATAATATCGTCTGTGTAAGTGCTGTTTGTGCGTGAAAAATGCAAAAAACGTCACTTTTACTGGCGATATTATAGTTGTAATACATTTTACTGTTTTTAAACACTAATATTTGTGTTCAGCGAAGTCTCCCGAGTAAAACAGTACCCCCCATGTACAGGTTTTATGGTGTCTTGGAAAGTTATAGGGTTAAATATAGTGCTAGCAAATTAAATTCCCTATACTTTCGGCATGGGTTGTCAGGCAGGTCCCGCTAATTGTAATTAATTAGGATACCTAATTATGTAAAATTATTACATAAATATATGTGTAGAATTAATATATGTATATATATATATATACATATGTGTATATATACATATATATATATATATATATATATATATAATTTTTTTTAAATATTTTTTTTATATATAGGTATATATATAGTGATATATACGTATATATTTATGTATATAGATATATATTATTTCGTTCTACGTGTATTTTGATATAAATATATATATATATATATATATATATTAATATCACAATACAGTTAGAACAAAATAAAACACATCTATATATGTTTTAATATTTTATTTTTAATTATTTTTTTATTTTATTTTTTTACGTATTTACATATTTTTTTATAACAGTACAAAAAAATCAAGTAAAAAAATGGCGCTATATAATTAGTGAAAGTAATTTAAAATATCACAACAAAGGCTAGCAAGCACTAATAAAAGTTTTTTTATATTATATATAATATATATATATATATATGATCTAAGTATATATATATATATTTTTTTTACACTTTTAACATTATTTAATTTGATTTTCAGCCAGCAGGGGGACTAACTGTCATTACAGTTAGTCCCCCTGCTGGCATTGCTGCAGCCAGCTATCCCGGCCATGTGATTGTGAGGTCCTCGCAAGGACCTCACTCTCACATGACCGGGGGGGACCGGAGGAGGAAGATCTGCCGCGGGGGGCTCCCTGGGAGTCCCGCCAACCGCGATCGCCGGCGTGGGACCGCCGGCGACCGGGTAAGTAAGGAAAAACCGGAGGGCGTACTATTACGCCCTGCGGCGTTTAGAGCCGCTTTAAAAAGGACGTAATAGTACGCCCTCCGGTCTTAAAGGGTTAAACAAAAACTTTGAATGGCATGCCCCACTTTTTTAAGCCAATAATGTAATAAAACAGAACTAATGAGTTCATGATATTACATTTTCATCCATTAATAGGTCACCCATCAAACTGCTGTGATCTAATTTTTCATTTGTATAGTTTTGAAAATTATGTAATATTTTCGCTTAAGAGTTAAGGTTGCATTCAAATTCTTTCAAAAATGCAATCTTTTAAATAATGCATATGCTTATTTCAAAACTACCAGGGTTAGGCACTAAGGTGATAATCCAAAGTGAATTTCAAATTTAAGATCAAAATTGGCAAGCTGAAATAAATTCTCTTAGTAATGACTTCAGATTGGCTACTCTGGCCTTACATTTAAAATTCACCTTCTCAGTTTAGTAAATAACCACTTAAGGGGTTAATTTATTTTTGTAAGAATGTCTATAGAGTGAACCAGATATTGAATGTGAAAGTTAAATTATAGATTCACTATGTATCTACTATCTAAGAAACACAAAAATAAAATTGATATCTATTAGCAGAAAAACATGGTGCGGGATTAGCCCATGTAGTCTACGATGCTCATGACTGCAATTTAATTCACTTTACACCAGCAGGAGAGAGAATCATTAGTTTCAATAAGCATTAAGTATCGGATATTGTGGATGAAAGAGATCTTTTTTGAACAGCTGCTCATCTGGAGAGGGAACGAGTAAGAAGATTTGGAACAATAAACCATGTTGAGGAGATGGCGTTCATCAATATTTAAAACTGTAAATGGGAAATCCTGTGGTGTTCGGTTTTCTATTCAAATAACAAAATAGATATATAAATACAGTATATTGTTTGCTGAACAATGATTTTCTTAAAGTTTATACATGAATGTTATTTAACCAATTAATATAAAATATTATCACAATGTAAACAATCACATTAATAGCATGGTAGCATTGATTTGTTTAGGTATTTAAAGACCAAGGTTTTTTTTCCATTTTTATATATTTCCTTATTTGTGACATCCCTCTCCGTGATGCAGTGTTCCCACACATATTCTATATTTTTTAAGGAATTTTAACACTATATTGTATATGACTCAACATTTAGTATGATGTTTTTTTAAGTTAAAAAGACATGTTTTGGAAACAATTTCACAGGACAGGTGCAGTTAAAGAGACCTATAACATACTAATAAGTTGACTAAGTTATTAAGTACTTCATCTAGGATTGACGTCTATTTTTGTCATTTGCAGGTCACTTATTACAAACAGGGTCTCACTGTTTTGTAAAATAGAACAAAAATACAGACACCATAAAAATAAAAAAACGAAGATCTTAAAAAGTGGTTTACAGGACCAGCAGTTTTTGGTCTCTGGAATAGACAACATGAAAATTGATCTTTTAACATAAGAAAATATTAAACAATACATCTCAGATAATGGAATCTGTAAAGTTATCAAGGATGATTTTGGGGTAAACAGGGCATTTATTCTCTGCGTCTCAGGTTTATCTTCTTAGTCTGGTTAGCAACAGATTACCTGACTGCCAAAAAAAAAAAAAAATATATGTCAGAAAGACAAAAAATATGTCCAGACAGCTGAAATCACCTTAAGCATATCATGTAACTTTTAAATTTTTACTGCCATTTTACATAATTTGTCGACCAGTATGTGCTTAGTGAATAGTGCTCAGAATATATTACAGTATTTAAAGGAACACACTCAAGCACCATATTGTTATGCTGCCTGGAGTAACCTAGTGCCATTGCTAGACTATTTCCAAATGTTTTGGTATGGACATATATTTTTCATCAATAGCCAGTATCTACCCTTGATCTTTTCACCTTTATCTTGATTTCCAGTCTCCATGGTGGGTTTCCAGTCTGACCTTGTAGTCAAGCATTTTGAGGACCACTAATGCTGTGGATATATAAACTTGTTGGTCTTTGTGTTGGTTAGTGTCTCGTTAACCACTGCTTGCATACCACCTGGTGGCAATTTTCTATTGATCTTTGAACAAGGGACAATCAAAAAAAAGTTAGTAAGACGTCCAGTGGTCAAGGGCTGGTAACTTTTTTTATGATGATCACTTGTACATCTGCAACTATGATATCTTGGGGCACAGATGCAGGCTTGCAACCCTCTCTAGGGTATTGAAATGTGGTAAAGGTGATGTGATAGAGCTTTGTTGATATGGCGGCTTAGCGGTTATGTGGGGACAGTAAAGCATAACAAATATGTTCTGGAACGAAGACTTTTAGGAGAACTGAATACAGTTCAGCATATCGGAAAGACAAATAGCAGTGATTGCATGAGATTACTGTAATAAAAAACTTGAAGTCTGAATTACAGGGAGATGGAACAAAGGATTTTTGACAAAAGCAAAATTGAGGTAACAGTGGGCCAAAAGAGAGGGTAGCCAGTATACAGAAAAATATAAGAATTGGTGTTCACAATGATTTCATATGTAAAAACGGATTCCACATCTTGCTATATAGTAAAACATATTTTAACATACAGTGATACACTCCCAATCTCATAGGATCGGTGAACTGCGCGTTTCGTGTCTCCTGACACTTTACTAAGTTCACCAAGACCGTATTTTTCCAGACCTCTTATAGTGTGTTTAATTAAAAAAAATCTCACATACATGGATAACACATGTACATAAATAAAAAATACTTCATCATATCTCAACATACCACTCAACAAGAGGCAATGAAAAAGGGGGAAAGTTGCCTAAGCTTTGTTACATATAAAACAAATAAACAAGCAAATAAGCAAAATAAACAATTAAACAATTATATATTTACAAACATTGATAAACATACTACAAAGATGCAAAAGTAATACAAACAAAAATAATCAAATAAAAATGTTTCATATACTACAACTATACGTAGATATAAATAAAGTAAAGTTGATCATGAAATATATGCAACCTGTAGTATAGCAGTATAACAACATATTGTCTGGTGACATAGCCAAATGATATTGCAAAGCAGAAAAGAGAACCACACTCAATTCAAATTAAGCCACTGGTGCTTAACTAGACCATGGGCCAGCACTAGCCCAACAGTGATAGATACCAGTAACAGAGAGAAGGTCCAGGCCCTCCAATAACTTCAATCACATTTATTTGAACATGTTGAACACTGTAGTGTTCAACATGTTCAAATAACCTTTCCTGAAATTATTGGGGTGCCAAGACCTTCTCTCTGTTATTGGTATAGTCAAATTATATGTCTGTTGCTTATAATACCTGCATGATCGAGTAAATTTTAAATCTCATAAAGAGTGGACCAAAATTCAGAGAGGAGTCAAAACCTTGTTTATTTAAGAACCATATTTATTGATAATACATGCAATTAATACTAAATGTATGAAGATTTGTTTGACTAGGTACAGAAAACATTGTTTAAATGAGCTCCATTTGTTGCCTCACAAAGTTCATAACATAAGTTAATGTTTGTGGCTGTAGCACTTAAATTTCTGCAAGAAGATTCTTCTTGAGCTGCATAAGACTATGCGGTTTGTTCACATATACCCGCTCCTTGAGATATCCCCACAGGAAGGTCGGGCGAAAGTGGCAGCCAATTAATCTGGGAATTTCCTGAAATTATCCTTTTGCCGAAACGTTGCCCCAGAAAGTCCATTGTGGCGCTGACTATATGGGCAGTAGCCCCATACTGTTAAGACCACATTTCAAAACAATGTTCCACTTTTGCACCTGGCATTTTGAAAATAAAATTCCACTACTTTTACTCATTGTTTCTTCATGAACCTATCTGTGATGAGTCTCAAAAGACTCTGTAATAATACTTATATGTACCTGCAACAAAAAAATGTAACTACTAACAAATAAGTTATTTATCAAATCTTACTCTGAATTTTAGCCCATCCTCTGTTTGGGAGAAGAAACCACCCCAATGTAGACAAAACTATAAAGAGCAGACACATACAAAACAATAATATGATGATAGGACTCTTCCCACCAGCACATGAACAGGTTGGTGCGCGATGGGGAAAACTTCAGACCCATCAAAGTCCCATGTGTTTGGAGGTAGTAGTAGGGCTGTATTTACCGTGAGGCAAACAAGGCATTTGCCTAGGATGGCAGGAAGGTGGCAAAAAACTCTGCCCCAAGCACCCAGGCAAATATTTGTTTGCCTCGTGTCTTGGGGGGGGGGGGGGGGGCAGAGGTGGCCACCTTAAGGCCCCCCATGCCCCCAAGGAGTTTGTATTCTAGCTGGGCGACAAGGCAGTGTATCAGTGTGTGTCTGTCAGTGAAAGTGTTTGTTGGTTAAACGATGCGTGTGCCAATGACTATGTGTGTGTCAATGACTGTATCTATCAGTGAGTGTATGTCAGTGCATTTTATCAAGGGCATGTGTCTGTCAGTCAAAAAAGTGGCTTTGATACAAAGTGGTGGGGCAAATTTAGATTAGGGTTGTGCCCAAATATAGTTTAGAAAAAATCCAAAATACACTGGGTAGTAGAAACCATTAAAAAAAATGTAAACCCCTGTATCTATCTAAATGATAACAAACTGTCTGAAGGCCACAATTGTGAGGGATAACAGAATACAACAATTTTACATACATGGTCACAAAACAGTTACCGTCTTGCATATGGAAGTTATCAAAGATTCCCAAAATCTGCTTAGTGTCCCTCAGATAACTGAACAAATGTGTAAGTAAGAGCTGAAGAAGGAAATCAATAAATTCAGATAACCTTTCATTTATAAACTGATAGCCGATATTATGGGCAAAACAGTAACACGGTGACACAGTACTGCATTTATGAATTTTCCAGAGATAGACGGGATCAAATTCTTAGCCATATCCCCTAAAATGCCTTTCTCAACTTCCAAATCCCAAATTCAAAACACGAGTTAGAATGGACGTAAATCTAGATATATGGTCACAAGGCAACAACATGTCTCACAATCATTTAGTTTAATATAATATTATGCATTAAAGACAACAACTACAACACCTGTGTCCACCTTCTTTAATACGATGGAGGTATTACTCTTACAAAGTTCTTAAAGCAGGCTTGTCTTATCGGGTGAGGTTATCATTCCTCATCAATGCACCTTATATATTCTAATGCAACTCAATAGGATCTTTTCCAACCTTCTGAAAATCTGTCTACATGGGGACCTCATGACAGAAGTGGATAAAAATAAGACATTTGCTTGATATTAAAGTTAGCCACCTGATCAACATTTCACTGTCCAATAACCTCTTCATTATTTATCAGGGAAGCCAAATCCATGACTGTGGATTAATCCCTAAAATCACCTTGATCACCACAGATGCTCTATCATTGAAAGTCCCCTCCCAAAGCAAAATATTTATTTCAAAACCAATTAATATACACATGTATTAATATCCCATAGAGTACTAAATAAATCAGAATGTATTGTAGGAGCTCTTGTGCATAATTAAGACCCTTAGCTAATACATTGCATTCATTATGAGTCAGTGTCCTATTAGTCAAATTGATCACTGGAATTCAACTCAGGTGGGGGAACAGAGATCAGGAACAATACAGGTCTTTGTAAATTTGATAAAGTGTCAGGAGACACGCAAACCATCAACTACTGGATCCTATGTTATTGGAAGTGTATTACTGTATGTCAAATTTTTTTTGATTATATTGCAATACATGAAATAAAGCTTTGTTCAATTTTATGGAAAGAACAGTGATGACATCATTGCAAACACAAATTCTTTTTTGTATTCAAATGTGTTTTCTCGACTTACTATCCGTTGGTGAGTAGCTAATTTTGGGAGGCTACTGTGGAATACCGTTGGAGCTTTTGAACTACTGCTAGGAGTTGGAACAATTATATTATATTTTATATTTTATAATATATTATAATATATAATTATATTATATATTATATTTTATAATATATTATTATTATAATATTGTCACAATACAAGGAAGGTATTCTTCACTTCATTTTTTTCTAGTGAGTATACTGAAGCCAACAAGGAAGGAAATTAAAAGGGAGATCTGTAAGCATAGTTAAGATACTGAAGCAAAGCTCAGAAGCTAACAAGTGAACGAGGGTATTAGATAGTTTACTTAGGGCACACATGGACTGAGGCTGGAAAGGAATGTAATTGCACACATTTAAGACAACCAGGCAGACTCAATAATTGATCACTGGGTTTCTCTGCAGAGCTGGGTTCTAATAGGAAGTTAATCCAATGAACATTAATCTGTACGGGAAATCAAATAGAGCTAACTCTTGATAATTTGACATCAGCATTAATATGGTTTGATATTGCAAAGACCAAGACTCATCAAACTTACCTACCTTTTATACCAGACTTTTTACGTTGTGAACAGTGCAATATTACAGTAGAATTTAGGGTATGTATGTAACATTCAAAGAGTTGTCATCTGCAGAGCGCATGATATTTCAATAGTAGCTGGGTAATAGCAGAGATGATGTCAAAACATCATAATTAGTATGACATCCAAACAGCAGTTAAACACAAGTAAAAAAAAGATGTACTAAACATCAAAGGCGAAATGACAAGATAATGTTGACAAAAATGTGTTGTTAAATGGAGTGAGCACAGAACAATCGAAAAATTGCATTTCAATAACACTTGCTAAAGACGACAGAAACATAATAAGACCAAATACTGTGTATATCAAGTAGTTATAGGTTTCCCCATGCATTAAAAAAAGAGATATGATGTATATCACATCCATATGTAATTCCAACATAATTCTGTAGTTTACTATGATATAGTACAACCGAATAATCTAAAACCACTGGTACAATATCAAGTATCTTTCTATAGGAGTAGGTATGCTGCAGACAAATGATAAACTTCCCTACAGATGGTGATATAGGACTTAGCATTGATAAAAGAACCGTAGAACCTAAGATAATTTTGGAATGCATTGCTAATCTTTATATCTCCTCTGCAACAATGTGAGAAATATGAATGAGACTTAAATCATATCACTGCTATGTAAAAGGCAATAATAAACGGCATGTATTAGACTACTGACCTCAACAATACAATGCATTATAAGCCATACTCGGGGCAAGTACTACCATATCATAGCACAGGCAGATGGATGTAAGGAAATACTTGGGGTGAAGAGCATAAAGAGTGGTGGGGGTGAAGAGTATGAAGAGTGGAGGCAGGGTGTATATTTCACTGTCAGGTATCCAAAAAACCTTGCCATGACACTGGTTACACTGACAGGTAAGAAACCAAAATTAGAATACATTCTCTATTAAAACAAACAACTACATTTACCAAAGTTTTAAATGTAAGCACACTGAAAGGCAAACTGTTTTAAATACTTACATTTGAGTTTTTTGTGTACTGATCCTTGAATATAAATATAAAGATACCCTGGACAGATTGTAGTGTGAATTATAAAACTATAAATGTGTAGAAAAAGTATCAATGTGCTAATGCCAACAGTAACACAATTATATAAGTTATGACTTTATAATATAGATAGCCTGTATTCAGAAATCCATTCTATCCTTTCTTCAAAATACATGGTGAATTCAAGTTAAACCATAACATAAAGCACAATAACAGTGGAAGCTGGACAACTGCTATCTAAATAAATCAGGTTTAGGTGTAATATTTCCAAATTATCAACTCATCATTTAAAAAAAAGAAATTCCTATATTTACCACAGATAGATGAAAATACATTTTCGGGATCCATGAAGAGACTGAATGTCTCTTCAAAATCTCTGTTAGCATCTTCCTTCATGTAAATGCAAATTATAGGCTAAGACATGCCAATAAAGACTCTTTACTCACTGGAAGGGACAATGCACTTGTAGCACATCTCAAGTGGTTAAGTACTTACATCCAGGTCTCCCAATCATCCATATTTTGGTGGGACAGTCCCAATATTTGGATCTTGTTTAGCAGTTTCAGTTTTGTTCCCTGGTGTCTTGATTTTGAAGACAACACAGATCTGTCCCTAACAAGTTTGAACTTATCATTAGATACAGACAGCACTGGAACCTTGGTGGGCCAGTCTGCTTCATGGGCAAACAGCCTGTCATGCATTTACGCCAAGCTGACCTGTCAATTTTATGGGCAGATCTGCCACCTTTCCAAGCATATCCATCCTCTTTAGGCAGATCCATGCATGTGAACTGCATTAATGGCCCTGCCATTTTTACCAATCCTATCAGCATTCCTCTTCAAAAGATGCCAAAGTTGATGAGTATGTACTTCTGTGTCATGGTGCACTGGGAGCAAGAGCCGTGCTGTGACTACTGACCAGTCCATCAGGCTATTTTCCTGCTGGTGCTTCACGTGGGGATCAATGCCACATTTTGCACAGCGTTCCTCATGCCTCATTGCTAGATCATCTTCCATTCGTCGGAACCCTTGGGGACTCTTCGGGGGGGAGTAGTAGGTGAACAGGAGGATGCCGACTTGGAGCACAACATTGTGCCCCTGTCCAGAAAGGGGTTGTAGACAAATGGAAGAAGTAAAGGCAGAGGGGATTATACCTGCCTGGGAGAATAGAGGTGCAGCCTGGTCGGTGTAAGAGTTCCAGAGAGACCTCAATCAAAGTGTGGCGACTGGGGCTGAAGCATTCTATAGTTGCTAAAAGCATCTAGGAAACTGACCTCAGTGGAGGTACTCAGTCAGAGCATTGGAGCTCTGTCACATACACTGCCTGGACTGACCTGACCTTTTGTTGGACTGACTTTTTGATGTATTTAAAGTTTAGGGACAAAAAGTCAAAAGAATAAACAGTATTTCTGCTGCTGCTGCTCTCACACAGATTGCTATTCTGCCCTTTCTCTTGGTCTGCTTCTCTCATTGACTTGCTTTCTCCTTTTATTGTAGCCACTGGTGTTTAGAACTCCAGTGACAAAATCATCCCACTTAAAGGGACACTATAAGAACCAAAACAACTTCAGGTAAATGGGGTGGTTTTAGTTTATAGAACATGCCCCTACAGTCTAACTATTTAATTTTCTGCCATTTAGGAGTTAAATCAATTTGTTTATGAAGCCCTGGTCACCCCTCCTCTGAGTGCAACCTACTCATTTCCTGTAAAGAGAGATATAACGTTTAATTTTAATTTATTGCACATTCTGTTTAATTTAGAATTTCTTATCTCCTGCTGATAGAGCATGCAGGAGCCTTGTGTGCGTGATAAAAGTTCAATCAACAGAGTAGGATATGTAAACTTCTAAAGTAAACACAGTTTACTGACTAGAAATAAAACATTTTTTAATGTTGCCTGCGTGAGTCACAGCAAAGGAAGGTGTGGTTAGGGCTGCATAAACAGAAACAAAAGTGATTTAACTCCTAAATGACAGATAACTGAACAGTGAGACTGCTCTGGCATGATCTATACACCAACACTACTTCATTAAGTAAAGTTCTTTTGGTGCTTAGAGTGTCTTTTTTGTAACAATTGTTATGTCAAATTGCACTCATAACAACATGCAATTTGCTAAAAAAAAAAAGACAATCCAAATGTCTTGCACTGGATATTTAGAGCAAATCATATTTAACAGTGATAATGAATTGTGTTTGTAAATTGTGATGGTCTTGTGTGACACAGTAGCAGTTTGTATTGACCTACATCCCTGCTTGTTTCCAATGTTTTTGTGAAGTTACAGGGAATATTTATGTGGCCTGCAAATCTCCCACCTTCAAAATCTGACAAAGTGATTGACAAGACTGATAAATTTACTCTAACACAGGATCTGCTGATTCAAGTCACACCTAGAAAACGTGTTTAAAAACAAGAAAAAGTGTTACTTTTATTGCTGTGTTTGTATTTCCACCAATTTCTGTATATTTATAATTCCAATTCATTATTCTTACTGAAATAATTTCCCAAAGTCTCCCTATGTCTAAATGGGAGACCTCTTGACCTTTGTACAGTCCTATTTACTTACAGAGCTATTTACTCCCAGGCTGTATAAATTTGTAAAGTATCATATTCCCACTCCCACTTAGACATAATTTGTCTGGAGTCCGGTCAGGAAGAGGTGCTGACGATAGCAGCAACCTCTATAGGATGGAACCCAGAATGCAAAGAAACCAACATGCACACAAATCAAGGCAAAAAAAAAAAACAAGTGTATTAATATTTACAAGGAAAACTATTTAATAAAATACAAGCACAGATAACTGAATGTAAGAGTAGGGCCTCTTGATACAGGGGAGCAGCCCACTCAGGAACACAGGGAAGCAGCAAGCTAAGGAACTCGGGATAGGTAGCTAGCACAGGAATCAAGGAAAGGCCGCTAGCTCAGGAGGGCAGCTTGCTCAGAGACACAGGGAAGCAGCCAACTAAGGAACTCAGGATAGGCAGCTAGCACAGGAATCAAGGAAAGACCGCTATCTCTGGAGGGCAGCTAGCTCAGAGACACAGGGTAGCAGCTAGCTTAGATATACAGGACAAAGGGACCAGACCAACATTATTAACATTAATGAATGACAAACAAGGAGGAATGAGGCTCAACTAAATAGGGAGAAGATAATTCCAAAGTAACAGGAACAGAGAGAGATCTCAGTCTGGTTGCAGCAGACTGCAATAGCACAACAGACAGGTAGTGCACTATGAGGTACTGCACCAGACTGAGAGTAAACCCAATCGTGACACCATTATTCTTTTTTTTTTTTTTTACACTCAGATTTAGAAGTTAAGAGCTGGTTAGATTTTGTTCTTGTGTATTATCATTGTGTTAATTCCTCAGTGATAAAATAGGTGATTAAAATATTTACGATACTGAATGACACCATTATTCTAAAGTAAACAAGCTCAGGTTTTCTTCTTAACAAAAAATTTCCATTCCTCCCATTAATTTTATAGCTATTCAAAAAAAAAAAAAACATATATAGCTATTCTCTGCTATTTTTCCAGTTCCACAAAAAACTTCTAAAAAAACTAAATAAATCAAGGAGGGGCCTCAGTATTGATGTGTTGGATAAAAACTATATTTTTGTACCATGAAGTAATATACATTACCATAAATGACAATAACGTTAGCAAATGCCCACTGCTATTTTCATGCAGTCATGTTGCCTCCACTATGTGCAATGGTTTGCAGTTGTATTTATATGTTACATTGGCTAACGGCTTGTGTGTGTTTGTGTCTCTGTGTGTGCATGTGTATGTTTATGTGATTTAACTTAACTCTTTCCCTTCCTTCAATTTCTATCCTTTACCTTTCCACGTTTATCTTTTTTTTTTTTACAGATATAACAATTCCTGGAACCTTGTTTTCTCTCAAATCCTGTTTATTTTGTAGGTTGTTATTGTGTCTCTGTGCTGTAATACACTGATATTTGCTCTCAGTATACATTTAATTAATCTTCACAGCATGATATAGCTGCATAAACATGGTTTGTTGTAAAAATAAAATAAATAAAAAAAATCTACCTGTGTGATACTTATTTACTTCAGGGCACAGTGAATACATTTATTTGAATGTATTTAAGACACACAGGCATCATGTGCAGTTATCAGTGCTGTGCTGGTATAATTGAAGCAGCAATTATCATTTCACTAATGTAAATTGAGATAAAATTTAAGGAAGTGTGAAAGCTTTATGTCTTTTAATTTTAAGCTGTGGGAGCATTTCCATTTAAAAATACTCTTAGAATGTCTGAATATTTGCATTACTTAAAAATACTAAATTGCAACATTCAATTTATATATGATATTTAAAGCCTTGCTACCTTTAACAATAATTAAGGCTTAGGGTTGTTATGCATTTTATAATTAGTCTTAGTAGGGTTCATTGAATTTAAATTTCCAATTCTGTACTAAATCCAAATATAAAACAGACTGCTTGAGCAGCATAGTGTCTAGATTTACTTTGGAATGTGAATTCACTTTGAGGTGCATGTGAATATTTGAATATACTGTAGGTATTGAAAAAAATATTTTCCCCTTGGCTGGGCTATGTGCGTATGAGTGATCATTTGGCCCTCTGTGATAGTGATAAAGAATAAATGCAATTCCTTTACCAATAGCTAGAGGCAAGATGGTTATATTTTATAGCAGAGAATATGTGCACTGCTTTTTTTTTATAGAACTGTAATGTTACTAAGTACTGTTATTACATTGTAGTAATGTGCTAGCAATTAGTTTTCTTTTAGCAACATCAGCAGTGCATGTACAGGGGTCAGCTTATGTATAAGCAGAAAGGAATATAAAAGAAAGGAGCAAAAAGATTTATTTGAACATTGTGGTCTTCTATTAAATTAGAGAACCAAATATGGATAACTGTCGGAGGCCTTGGTGTGGGCTATATGAGATAAAATTAGATGTGTACATCCCACCACCACCCATCTCATGATGTAATAAATAGGGTTTACTTTGTTGAAATGACTCCAGAGCAGTGAATGTAATCATAGCAGTCAATAAACAAGATACAGGCATGGACTCCACAAGATCTCTGAAAGGGTCCTGTGGTATCTAGCAGCAGATCCTTTTAGTTCTGCAAGTTGTAAGGGGGGCCACAGATTTGATGTTTGAGCACATCCCACAGATGCTCAGATCAGATTGAGATCTGGTTAGCTTGGAGGTCAAGACAACACCTTGAACTCTTTATCATGCTCCTCAAACCATTTCTGAACGATTTTTGAAGTGTGGCAGGGAGCATTAGCCTACTAAAGGGACCACTGCCATCAAGAAACACTAGTGCCATGAAGGAGTGTACTTGGTCTGCAACAATCTCTAGGTAGGTGATAAGTCTCAAAGTAAAATCCACATAAATGCTAAGACCAAATGAATGATCCAAAGTTTCCCAGCAGAACATTGTCCAGAGTATAGCCCTGCCTTCCTGTATTTCATCCTGTTGCCATCTCTTTCCCAGTTAAACGACACACACACACTCGGCCATGAACCAAATCTCAAAGAAAACATGATTCAACAGGCCAGGCAACCTATTCCATTGCTCCACAGTCCAGTTCTGACGTTCATGTCCCCATTGAAGGTGCCTTTGGCAGTGGGCAAGGGTCATCATGGACACTCTGGTCTGCAGCTACACGGCCCCATACACATGCAATTGTGATGCACTGTGGGTTTTTGAAACCTTCATCATGGCCAGAATAATTTTTTGAAGCCATTTGAGCTACAGTTGCTCTTCTGTGTGACTGGACCAGATATGCTAGCATTCACTCCCTGTGTGCATCAATGAGCCTTGGACACTCATGGTCCTGAGGCTGGTTCACCGGTTGTCCTTCCTTACACCTATTTTTGTAGGTACTAACCACTTCATACTGGATATACCCCACAAGATTTGCCATTTCGGATATACTCTGACCCAATTGTCTATCCATCACTATTTGGATAGTCAAAGTCACTCTTATCTTTTTGCTTGCTAATTTTTCCTTCTTCCAACACATGAAGTGTACAGATTGTTCACTTGCTGCCTTATATATTCCACCCATTGACAGGTGCCATTGCAATGATATAATCAATGTTATTCACTTCACCTGTCAGTGGTTGTTATCACTTCCTCTCCCCCTACTTCTCATCTCCATCTCTGAATATCGTTATATGTAACACATTTGTACTATATGTAACCAGCTCTTTTCATGCTTTTATCTCTTAATGTGTTTACTATTACTGAACCATAAAGTCTCCTATTTGAATGCATTTTAACGGTTGCCTGCATAGTTGCATATATAATTGAATACTGTAATTTGAAATATTTATTTCACAGTGAATGCCTTAGATTTAAGGTTCTCTAAATGTACAAAGAATGCCCAGGACTGAAAGTTTTAAAAAAAACGGGAAAAAAAGAAAATTTTCTGTGTTAAAAAATGTAGAAAAAAAATGTAATTATGGCTCCATAATACTAATCTTTACAACTCGGCATAAGCATTAGGCCACATGTGGTGATGGACAGCTTACATGAATAGCAATTCTCAATTTAAACAGGAATTATGCATGTAGGAAGAACTGCATGCCTGCATGATATAATCATATAATTAGTAGCTAATTATGCCATTTTACCTAGCAGTGACTATGACTGGAAACAGCTGTCTCAGCTGGATATACAGGAGATAACGGAACATTAAGCAGGTATTAAACTATTGTCACATAAAAATATATATATAATACTGGCTTTATCATATACGGTTCCACGAAGGGTGCTAGAACATTAAGTATTTACATGCAGGTTTGCCAAGTAATGAAAAGATAGAGATATCAGACAGATGTTAGTATTTGCAATGTGTCAGTAACTATGTGATACTATCTCATGCGTAAAGGTACAATAACTGAAAATATTCAATTATACAAAGCTGCACTAATAAGAAAGTATTCTTTTTGTTATCGTATAGTTTATAATTGACATTCCGCACTTAGAATTTAACTTTTGTGAATCATCATCATGGCAAATTTAGACACTCTTACATTCACTTTGAAAATGCACCAAACTGCTGTTTGAAGCGTATTTATTGTATTGTATGTACTATGATTATTATTATTTTAGAATTATTTTATTATTTATATAGCGCCATCAAATTTCGTAGCCCTGTATAATACATGTTATTTACTGCGTTAAAGAAGAGGAACACATTTTTTTTTATTTTTTTTTTTTTCACATTTATCCTTCTCAGCTCTCAATGGATTAAGATTCTGGCATAAGAGCCCAAGGGCAGTTTCTGCCACACATTTTTCCACTAAACTGTAATTTCAACTCACCTACAATGCATGTTCACAACCTATAAAAAATATAATACTGTAATGTCTTTATGGATGAACTAAGATTATAGTTTAGTTGTTGGAGGTCATCTGGCTATGGTCCACTGGAGTTTAAATAGTTTAAAACTGAGTCAATTGTCCAAGTTCTAAACCAAACCAAACCCTAGAATTTAAGCTATATGTCTATTCAATCATATTTTACCTCTTTAATATTAAGTGCACACTTATTACAGTATATATCATTTTGTTCAGAAATAAAGTTTTAATTTCACATCAAATATTTATATATGAAGCAAAATGTAGCATGACTAAAATCTAAAAAGTGTGAGATATTAAGAAATGTTATTTTCAAAGTTTTGAATTGCATTTTAAATATGATTATCATAGTACTGTTAGCTTTTACTGCAATAAAATACACATATTTATGTTCAGTGATGTCTCATGAGTACAACAGTACACCCTATGTACAGATTTTAAAGACAGATACATACGATTTCTTAATAGTACATTAGTATAAATAACAAACATGGTCCATAGACTGCATATAAACATGATTTTTATATTCTGGTGCCAATTTTTGTGAAACTGCATTCCTATATTAACCCTTTCCAGTACAATGTCGAACATACTTCACATCTTGTGCTCCAACAACAGATTTTCCCTGAAAAGCACCGCCGACTGTGCGTGAATGTGCCTGTTTGCATCAATTATTATTATTATTTATAAAGCGCCAACAAGTTCCTAAGCGCTATACAATGGGTGGACTGACAGACATGCATATTCAATACAATAGGTGGACTGACAGACAATCATATTCGCATGCATTCACATGTGTGCGAATGCAAGCAAATTATTTGTGAGGCGGACAGCATGCATGCGCAAAGCGAATTTGAATTTGTATGCGTAATTCAAAGAAATGGTGTGCCAAAAGTTTTAAGCTGAGGAAGAATTAGCCGGAATATTAGAACAGAGTGATTCTAACTATGATCTCAGTGATGAAGATGATTATAACCCAAGTGATTTGGATTCAAGTGAAACAGAAGATATAAATTTCAGTAATGAAAATTTGACAAATATAATACATAATTGGGAAATATACCCTACTAATGGTCCTAATTTTCCAAGACACCCTTTTATAGTTCCCAAATTAGGAATTCAAGTCCCAAATGGTACACGTGAAAAGGAAATTGATTTTTTTTCAGGTTTTTTTTGACCAGCTACTGAATCAAATTGTCACTGAAATGAACAGATATGCCACAGAAAAAAATATTCCATTGGCATACTTGGAAGGAGGTGAATTTGACTGAAATTAAAGCTTTTCTGGGTGTTATAATAAATATGGCTCTAAATCCAAAATCGGAGTTGAAAGAGTTTTTCTACCAAAATTGGCTGAGTCATATGCCCTTCTTTACTGCTGTGTTTTATAGAAATAGATACTTACACATTTTCTGTATGCTCCCTTTGTGCCCTCCACCACTGCAGAAGCCTATCATGGCTAGACCTAGTTTGGTGGCAGACTACATAAACCAAACTTGCAGTGAACTAGTTATATCTGGGATGGATATAGCATACAGTGGAAATGTTACAATGCACAGAAGCCCACTAAATGGGCACTTAGAGTATAATGCTTATGTGATAGTGAAATGGGTTCCATATTTTGGCAAAACTACTGACCTTCACCCCGACCTTCCATTTCTGAGAAGAACTTGCGCAATATGTCACTTTCAGTGTCTTAAATAACAGGTTATCATGTGTTTACAGACCGATTTTACACAGGACCTAAACTTTGCAAAGAACTATTGGGCATTGGGATACACACCTCTGGCACTGTTATGACCAATCACCAAGGTTTGCCACAGGAAATGAAGAGCAAAACAATAAAAGTGCACAAGGTCCATACATACCAAAAGGATAATAAAATCATGGCCCTGCAATGGGAATATAAAATAATTGTATTCGTGTGTTCAACGGTGTACATTGCAGACACAGAAGAAATTCAATGAATAGTTGCCAAAGACAAATAAGTATCAATTCCAAAACCAGTAGTTATTTCTGAATACATCTTCTACATGGGTGCAGGGGACAGAGCAGACCACTACTGTGGAAGTTATGCCTTTGTGCCACTGTCCATGAAATGGTAGAGGAAAATGTTCTTTTGGCTGCTACAATGCAAGCAGAGAAACGTGAAGGTAGTCACACACAAAACATTTTAAATGGCATTAATTGAGCAGCTCTTTGGGCAAGTTCTAAATGCCAAATCATGAAAACAGGGTAGGCCATCAACACAAGACACTGAAGACAGGCTAGATGGTAAACCCCACTTCGAAAAAATAAAAAGAACAGTACAAAAGATTGTGCAGTATGTAGCAACAGAAAAATCAAAGGTCAAAGATTAGAAACTGCCTACTTCTATGAAACTTGACCAAAAAACCTGGCTTACACCCAGGTGTATGTTTTGAAAAGTTTCATACAATGAAAAAATATAAAGACTAACATAAACGTTAAGGCTTTAAAATAGTAATTTGTAATTGCTTTGTAGTTATAATAAAATATATAAAATTTAAAGTATGTGTTTTTTTCCTGACAAATAAATAGGACCTGCAGAAAAACATAGTGAACATTTATTGGACCGCAAAGGGTTAATTTATAGCACAAATAATTGGAGCAGCAGTTCTCTTCTTTTTATATTTAAAGCAGGTTCACAAACTATAAAAAGAAATCTTTTTAATCAATAGAAACTAGTTAAACCAATAATCTTTATTGTATTTTTTATAAATAAACATACATACACATTTAGGAAACATACAAAGAAGACCATGTGATGTAATAATATCTTGCACATAAGAACAAATAGTTCATGTTATCCCAAACACATCCCATAGTCTAACAAAAACTTCACAGATCTTAAGTATTAACATCTTGTAGTTAATTTGATAGTTATTCATAATGCAATATTTGAAGTCATAATTTTGATGCATATAATTATCTGTAATATAGTAAATTTCAGCTGTAAATATCTCAAGGGAAATTCTGATAACAGATGAGAGACTATGCTAGTTTTAAACTAAATTTGGTTGCTTTGTGTTATTTACCTTAGAGCAATTTACCAAGTTTTTGATTTTTTGATTTCTTTTTGATATAAATATGTCATTCAATTTCTGATCTTTATGTTATATTCCAAAATAGAGATGAGCTGTTTTTTACATAAGTATGTGATTTCAAAGGGACATACTTCAATTTTATAGTTACTGATATACTTTAATTGCTTGAAATTCACTAAAATGATTCATAGCAAATTGGAATCAAAATGGTACAATTTACTTAGTGACAACAGCACTTTGCCTTTCTGGTTTCCGTTTTCTACCATATGGAGTTTAGTGAATAAGGCTGAAAAGGTTCCCTTCGAATTTTTGCTAATTAAATATGAGTGTAGTCAAAACTAGACAATCTGAAAAAAAATCCCCAACTCGCTAAAGCTACAGTTTTGCTAGTTTGGCCTCAGACTTGCCATTCATATTTCAAAGCACAAAACAACTGCGCACAGGCGCAAATGTTTATCCACTTGTTTAGTTACTACATCAGAGTTAGTGAATAGCTCATGTTTATGTTACATCTCACAGTTTTATAACGTTTTATAACGGGTTCTATAAACCGAATGTTACCATGACCACTAGGGGTTTGCCTACACCCTATACTGGTCATCACCGCAAACAAGGCTTACACAGCGGACACAACCACTTAACTCCCCCCCCCCCCCACGCAACCCCCTTTGGTTAGGGGTCATAGAACTCATTTGAACCACCAATGCAACCATCTGGCACATAGGGCACGAAAACAAATTAAAAAATACGAGCACATCCAAACACAATACACTTAGGCCCAGCACTCGACACTAGTGCCACCCCTAGAAGGCTAAGGGGTACGATTCAGATCACCCACGCACCCACTAGGACCCACCTACGCACAGAAAGTATTTAAATGTCAACAACTACTGAGTACATCCTAGACGAATAAGAAAAACGACTTACAATTTCTCTCTCGTAACTAGTCCTAGTGGGCATGCTACGCTTCAATAACCAATTGTAAATGTGCAGACCTAATTTAAGCAATACTGACTCACTTGTTGCTCCATGAGCCTGGTGCCAGAGTTCTGAAAAGGCCTGAACAGGCTTGCTCAGTACTCTTGTTATTAATCTTGTCTATAATCCTGTTTATAAGCTAATGCATATCATACGTAGTCTTACTCGCTGTCTGTCTTATGTTGACATTATTTGCTACTCCTGAGAAAGACTCTAACATATATTAACAAAAATGTGCCGCACACTCAAATGCCACACAACTGTTATGCACTGTTTAATTGCTTGTCTGTCATAGCTATTGGGGCATTGACGGAATGTTTGTAAATCGTATGCACGCAAAAAATAAAGAATATAAAAAGAAAAAACAAAAAAAACTTTCATTAAATATTCATTAAACTAAATTAAAATAAAACAGCAGCTGTTCAACTCTTATTTTGTTGTGTGCCTTGTTTGTATTTTGCAAGAAAAGATTGCAGGTGCTCACAGAGTGAATATATTTTAATAGCATTTGAACGTTTTTTAAATAGCTGAATAGCATACTTTACCTTCATAGTTTGGCAGGAAAATGAACCAATATTTTTTTTTTTTATTGTTGTTGCTAAATCTGATCTCTCATCTATGTTGTTCTATTATTTAGTAGTGATTAAATGGAGAAATATTGAATGTTCATACATTTTCCATAAATTATTTTGTTTTGTTTATGTAGTAAATACTAATGTTAAATTATATTTTGATACCATTTACATAACTCAGAAACTTCAGGATTCATTCACTAAACACAAAACTATGTAAATGAATGTGAGTGAATTCAAAAAACTAATTTCGATTTTTGTTCAATGGGAGTTAATTTAGAAAAAAATCAACTCAGTTAAAGTAACAAAAGGGCTTTTTTTTAAACTGAATTGGGCAATTTAGTTTTCCTTCACTACTATATTAAAAACAAAAAGGTATTTTCAATTAAGTAAGAATTCAAAGTGAATATAAAATGTAAGGGCCAAGTAGCTGAACTAGAAGAATAGTTGAATTAGATGATTTTTTTTTGTTCAGCTATTTTGACCTTGAAGGAACACTCTACTGCCCAAATGCAAACAAGAAAATGTAAAAATCAATGTTTAGTATATTTTCTCCCAATGAAAACATGCATGCATTGAATTAAAATGCTTAAAATTTTTGCATATATCTTGTCTAAAGCATTTGCAGCTCAATGAAAAGTCTTTGCAGGGCAGGTGTACTGGGCCTGCCTCTTGAGTTTTGCTTCATTGAGCTAAACAACCAGCATATACCTTTTGTCTGATTGAAAGCTGGGGTTGTGTAACAACTTTAATTTACAAATGTGTCAATCTCTTCTGAAATCTGCACGTTTTGTAAAATGAAAAAGAGGCTATACTCTTCACACAATTTTAAATTTTAAAGTTACGCTATAGTCACCAAAACAACATTGGCTTAATGAAGCAGTTTTGTTGTATTGATCAGTCTTACTGCTCAGTTCTCTGTCATTAAGGAGTTAAAATATGTTGTTTATGCATACTAGGCACACCTCCCTGCATGTGACTTGCACAGCCTTCCGAAATACTTCCTGTAAAGAGTCATCTAATGTTTACACTTCCTTTCTTGCAAATTCTGTTTCATTTAAAATTTCTTATCTCCTGCTCTGTTAATAGTTTGCTAGACACTGCAGCAGCCGCCTGTGTGTAATTAAAGTTAATTTTGTTAAAGCAGGCGATAAAAACGTTTAAAGTTAGTAAGATCTGATTGGATGTGAACACAATTTTGTTTCATGCAGACTGTGTCAGTCACAACCAGGGGAGGTGTGGCTAGGGCTTAATAGACAGAAATAAAGGTGATTTAACTCCTAAATGGCAGATAACTTAGCAGTGAGACATCAGAGGCATAATCTATACACTTAGACTACTTAATTAAGCTCAAGTTGTTTTGGTGACTATAGTGCTTCTTTAAATTCACTTTGAATTCTCACTTTAGTAAATAACCCTGAAAGCTATTTTAAAAAAAATGAGAATTGTGAAAAAGCTAGATAAATGGATATATTCTCAAACTCAGCACTTTTGGGGAAAATTAGACATTCTCTCATCAATTCTCTACCATACCTGTTGTGATTAGCTGCTCATGTAAATGCAGGGAGCAATGACTCACAATTTTGTGGGCAAGAGTTTTGTATAGCTTTGATACACTGTGATCTTCAGAAGGTTGTTTCTTTTTCTAAAAGATCGACTCTACCTTTTCCAATTTTCCAAGTGCAGTACATTATACCAGAATGACATTCTGATTCACTCTATTGAACAACTATAATTAGCTGAAATAAAAGATACTAGAAGAAACACGGCACCTTGGTGTAGTAAATTATACTTGTGTTTGCCTTATTTGCCTTACAGCTTCTAAACCAAAATTACCTTTGAACATTTTTGAATTCTTGGGTCAAAATAGTTGAAATGGAAGCATTCTGTCATTCAGTATGTTTTCAAAAAATCTAAAGAAATTTAGTTTATTCTGACGCAATACATGAATATTGTTAAATCCAATTTAGACTCAGTCTTACCCCAGAAACCTATTATTTTTAAAAGAGCAACAAAGCTAAAACATGTTTTAGTAGCCTCTGTATTAAAGGAAAAGCAAAACAAATTTGCTAAAGCTTGGTTCGATTATAACTTATTGGGATTTCATAAGTGTGGTAGAAGCAAAGCTTTGGAAAATCAGAATGACTGTCTAGACCACTGATAGTGAGAGTGATTTGCTTTATCAGTAACAGGAGAGGATTTTAAAGTAAAATATCTCATCACTTTTTCCACCTCATAAGTTATTTATTTATTGTTTTGTAATTGTTGGGTCCAGTATGTAGGTCATACTTGTAGACCTTTAAAGGTAAGAATTTTGGAACATACAGGCCTCATTAGGTTGGGGGACACCAAACATCAGTTCCTTATGCATTCTTAGATTGTCTTAAGGTCATTGGCGGATTTTAATTTTATGGGGCTAGAGAGTATAAAATCTTCTTGGAAAAGGGTAAAATTAAAACAGTTGCTCCCCTTTGGTTTTAAAATAGAGATTTTTTTTAATTTTTTTTTCAGTTTGTTTTTTTCTTTTTAGGGATTGTTGTTTATTATTATTTTTTTAAATTTCTTTCATGTTTTTTAGTCATTGATTATCCTATTCAAATGTCTAATTTGTATGTTAGTGATTATATTGACTTTTTGGGAAAGGAATGCTTATCTCTTTTAGATATTTTTTGTGTTACTGTCTTTTCTAGGATTATTACTTTTTTTTTTTTTAGATTTTTTAGAAATATTTTTAGTTAATATTATTTTACTATTAGTATTAGATTTTAAATATGATTGTTGTGAATATATTACTTTTTTAGACGAGAGAGATTGTCTATTGAAGAATGTAAACGTATTTGCTCATATAAGTAAATAGATTTGAGAATATATTTGGACTTGGTTTAGGCACAACACTACAGCCCTCAGGACGTCTGTTACACACAGGCAAAACTTGCATTGGTTAAAGTGTGGACACAATTAGGACAACTGTGACAAAACCAATAGCTTATTGGGGACCAACCAATGTGAGAGATGTTAAGGACGATATTGTGGAGCTCAAGCTCCAGATCTGCGGACAGTTTATGAGTGGTGAACCATCCTTTGAGTTATTTGTTTAAAAGTGTTATACCAACACTCCATGTATCTACAGGAGTCTGCAAATGTGAGTGCAATTTTCATCAGAATAGCACTTAAATTTTGAGCTCTCAATGAGAAGCCACTAATTGGCTATTTCCCTGTGAACAGAATGAAAGTCTCAACTGGGGAAAAAGGGGGAGGACTTTAAATGGGGCAGTCCATAAGAACTGCAGCTTTTGCAAACTATATTAAGATACTCCCAGCGAATATATGTTTGAAAATGCATGCATGTATTCATTGGGGGTGCATCTACTAAACAGTGAATTATATTTTTTTGCAGCATGGGCAGTGAAGTGTTCCTTTAATATAAATAATCAGAGTATATAGGTATCTTATCATGTCACATTGCATCAAATTACACAGAATCAGCAATTAATTTGGACAGCTGTCAAAGATTACTCATAGTCTTAAAGGACGACCATAGGCCCCCAGACCACTTCAGCTTAATTAAGTGGTCTGGGTGCCAGGTCCATCAAGGATTAACCCTTTCTGCTGTAAACATAGCAGTTTCAGAGAAACTACTATGTTTACCTATGGGTTAATCCAGCCTCTAGTGGCTGTCTCATTGACAGCTGCTAGAGGCGCTTCCATGCTTCTCACTGTGATTTTCACAGTGAGAAGATGCCAGCGTCCATAGGAAAGCATTGAGAATGGCTGAATGCGCGTGCGGCTCTTGCCGAGCATGCACATTCAGCCAATGACATCAGAAGAGGGAGGAGAGTCACAGCGCCGAGGGAGCCCGGCGCTGGAATAAAGGTAAGGGATTAACCCCTTCCTCCCCTTCAGCCCGGTAGGAGTGGGACCCTGAGAGTGGGGGCACCCTCAGGGCACTATAGTGCCAGGAAAACTAGTTTGGTTTCCTGGCACTATAGTGGTCCTTTAAGACATACTTAATTTATAGTTCATTGATTCACGCTTTGCAAAAAAGTATTAATATTCGAAAGGAAACATCTGTTAATAGCAGACTTTGGCAAAAGATTACGCATGTTTTATATGAATAACATTTCTCTTCTATGGATAATATTTCTAACCAAATAAAAATGGAGGGTTAATGCAAGTTGGCAGAATGATTATATGAGTTTATCCTATCAGTCCGTCCTTATATTTTGTAAGAATAACAAATAATTTGAGTAGATAAAAAAAGAATGATTAGTGGATTTCTATCTCTATAGAGAAGGCTGGATTATTAGCATATATATCTGCATTTATGTGTGTCATTTAAGTATACATGGAAAGGGTAGTATTCAAGGCTGAGTATAAGTTCTCTTTATGAAATAATGGTCCATTGTTGAGGAAGATTGTCTCGGACCATACTTTGCGACAACTTTGCAGAAAAACATACTGAGGTTTCCATAGAGATGGTTGTGCAGGAGCACACAAGGAAGGGGGGAGAAAAGAAAAATCAGGGCAGCTATAGTGGCGCACAGTGGATTAAATGGCCAGATGCACTTGAGGGAAGAGGGTCTTAAGTTGCTGGGCCAGGATCTTTGCTCCTCAGTGCCTTCTTCATTTTGTTGGCATGAATCCATATTGGACTATCAGTGGTCTAGACAGTCATTCTGATCACTGCAATTACAGTTGTAGGAAGGCTGCAAGAAGGACTCCAGAGACTTCTGGTTGAATATGTGCTTCACTAGGACCACGTCTCCTGGCTAAAAAGGATGGGTTGGCTCATTTATGGAAAGAGGCTGAGTGAGAGATACACATCACTATAGATGCCATTCTATATTATTATTATTATTATGTTATTATTTATACAGCGCCAACAAATTCCGCAGTGCTTTACAGTGGGTGGACGAACAAACATGTAGTTGTAACCAGACAAGTTGGACACACAGGAACAGAGGGGTTGAGGGCCCTGCTCAATGAGCTTACATGCTAGAGGGAGGGGGATAAAGTCACACAAAAGGTAAGGATAGTATTCAACTAGTGACAGTTGCAAGAGAGGAATCAGTCGGGAGCTATTAACAGTTTAATTTATACGCTAGTATGAAGAAATAGGTTTTTAATGATTTTTTGAAGGAGTGGAGACTGGGTGAGCATCTAACGGAGGAGGGAACAGAGTTCCACAGGAATGGTGCAGTCCTCGAAAAGTCTTGAAGGCAAGCATCAGAGATGGGAGCACAGACAGAAGATAGACGTAAGTCTTCAGCAGAGCATGAGGGCCTAGACGGGACATACTTGTGTATTATGGAGGATAGACTATGACTACAAGCTGGCACACATACTCTTCCTGCAAGCTGGCACATATACTCTTCCAATATATTCACCTGTATCATAGAAGAAATCTATCTTTTAGCCCATGGAATAAGGAAAGTTCTTCCCATTTCATTTTCAAGGGATGAGGTACTGGTAGTCTTGTTGGGAGTCATTCTGATTTTCCAGACTGCAGGAAGGAAACTGACCTATTACTGAAGGTTCTACCAGTTCACTTCCTTCACTTCTCTTTTTTTCCCATATTTTTCATTTTGTTTTTCCTTTTTGTTTTTTTCATCTTTCCCAACTTTATTAAAGTTCCACATCTTGTATAAACAATTTACAAAGAAAATCACATAACTTTTAATAAGCTTCAGTTGGAAACTAATGGAACAAATTCTATCCCATTATTGTCTTACACAAGATGTAAGTCTATGGTAATTGATGGGGAAATGAGAAAGTTGAACAAGAGAATAGAAGGTCATAAGTATTAATAACTTGTGATGCCATTAACAAATAAAGTGATAAATAAAGAATTTTACCCATGGGCTCCCGTAGAGTATCTGAAATCTGTAATACATAATCGGATCATCTCAGGGCTGAGAACGTGTTGTGTTGGTCTCCTATCAATACTCTTCACCTGAACCTGTTATTGTTCTATATGCTTGTAAATGTGTCTCTTTTACCCATCACTTTATATGACATCTCTTCATATGCCTTAGCAGTTCTTTAACCTTATAACTGAAGGCATGCGTGTTCTTTTCCACAAGCCAGCTATGGAGTTTTGAACAGCTAGAAAAATGTGTTTAATCAGGACCATCTCGTGTCTACAGCAGTCGGGAATATATGGAGTAAAAATATTTCAGGTGTTAAGGGTAGTAAAACCTCGGTGACTTGGAACATTAGTTGCTGGGCCAGCTGCCAGAATAGCTTTTGGCGATTCTGTTATGGAGCTAGCCTACCATGCAACTACTCCGCAGTGCTGCAAGTCCTGCCCCTCTTAAACTTCTCTTTTATAGTTTGATTTGTTATTTCTACCTGTCCAGATGACTGGGGATGGTAGGGCTTGTGAAATGTTCAATCTATAGCAAGCATGCTGCAGGCCTTCTGCGTAATTGCAGAGGTGAAAGGTATTTGCTTATCACTGTTAATCATTAAAAGACAAACAAAAAGAGGATAATTTCCATACACAGTCTTTTAGTGACTGTGGCAGCATTCTCCTTACCAGCAGCAAATATCTCTAGTAGTTATGTCACGAACATAAAATTTTCCGTTCAAGAATGGCGAACGTGAACTTCCGCAAATGTTCGCGAACGGGCGAACCGGGCGAACCGGGCGAACCGCCATAGACTTCAATAGGCAGGCAAATTTTAAAACCCACACGGACTCTTTCTGGCCACAATAGTGATGGAAAAGTTGTTTCAAGTGGACTAACACCTGGACTGTGGCATGCCGGAGGGGGATCCATGGCAAAACTCCCATGGAAAATTACATAGTTGATACAGAGTCTGGTTTTAATCCATAAAGGGCATAAATCACCTAACATTCCTAAATTGTTTGGAATAACGTGCTTTAAAACATCAGGTATGATGTTGTATCGATCAGGTAGTGTAAGGGTTATGCACGCTTCACAGTGACAGACCAAACTCCCCGTTTAACGCACTGCAAACAACCGCAAACAGTCAATTTTCACAACCGCAAACTCCCCATTTGCAAAACGTTCGTGTGTGGGGGTGCTGGAATGACGTGGGCCAATGGGAGCCTGAATCAGCCTGAATCAACTCCCCATTTGCACAAGGTTGGATAACGATCGATGGATCGATATTCTGAGCCCTCTCTGATTTACTGTACACCACTATTCAATATTCCCACAAATGTTATATAGCATTTTATGTTTGTTTGAGACCACCTTAAAAATATTGGATATCACTAAAAATCATGATCACTATATACTTTCTCTACAAACCTCTAAAACGAACCAAACTACTCATCCATCCGCTATATCACTTTATCCCACCTAGAACTAGTGCCCAGTTAAAATACTTGACTCTTACTTACCCACACTCAGTCATGCCACACACATTTCACCACTACTCTAACTGAATCCCTCTGACTACGGCTAAATTCATGTTCTACATCAGAACACTACTCCTAAGATTGGGTTGTATCCATGTCTCGGGTCTTTCATTTAGAATAGGGGCAGCTTCGGTCTCCTTCAACACTGACACTCCAGTGCATATTATTAAAAGATTGGGCAGATGGAAATCCTCAGTCTACAAACGATATATTCCTCATCCCGAGAAAGAAATGAGGAAAGCTTTTAAAAGCTTTTAAAAGTGTGGCTTTGTAAATTTGATGCAATAAGTGTGTTTTTCTTTAATATCTTTTCACCCTCTTTGCATGAACCCGATTTACATATATTACTAATATGTTTCTGAACATATATGTTATATTGCAAACAGAAATATAAGTGGAGCTTCAATTTACCTTTTCAGACAATGGTATTGTACAATTGGATAAGATGCTATTATAATAATCTGCAAATAATAAACAATAGACAAACAAATCTTAGTGCAGATGGTTTTCACAGAAATATGTGTGAGAAAATAATAGATGGGTAACTCACAAACGTAGAGCCAATAAAACACTTGGCTCTGGTGGAAAGCGCCTCTGGATCTTTAAAGGGAGATCCCACACCTTCTTTCAATCTCCTCCTGGTCTCCTCCACTTTAAACCAAAATAATAGGAATAGAGAAGGGCTGCTCCAAGGAAGGTTTTAACAAAATTTATTTGTATAGGTAAAAAATAATAGTGAATATAAAATGATACAAAGATCAATGAAATTAATATCTATAAGTCCAAAAACGCGTTTCGCCAGTAACTGGCTTCCTCAGTTGGTCTGGTGTACCTTGTGTCCTTGTGCTCTTTTATATGCGGTTTGATTCCCAAATTACCGGCATCTGTTAGACCGGAAGTTCGTTGTGTGGAACGCATATGGGGTCTGTTGGAACGCACGTTCCGTCCTACGTGCGTGCGTCCATCACGTGATACGGAAGTCTTCTTTCGTGGAACGCTAAACTTGCGTTCCACAATCAGAGATTGCTGGGATCGGCTGTTGTACTTCCCTTTTGCTTCGTGGAACGCATGGCATGCGTTCCACCATTGGATATAATGGATACTCGAAAAAAGTTCTTTGAATGCATAGTCCATTGGGTCTCAATGGACCCATATATACACAAAGGATGGGAAAAAAGGGACATCATAAAATTATTGAAAAATTGTTAAAAACATTATATTATTAAGAATGTTTCATGTTGTTACTTTATATATGAAAAATAATTACACATAAACTTGCTGTGGACTGTGAGAACTGTTCATGATAAAAAAAGTGTATGTATAGCATACTGTTACAATCACATAAGAGAATTCAGGTAAAAATAGGTAAAGAATCCAAACTGGTAGATTAAAGGTGTTACTATAAAAATTTTTTTGTTTTTTTTAAAAAATATTTTAAAAATTAAGATGGAAAAAAGGGAGGAAAATTTTTTTTTCTAAAGGATGAGGGATATTTATAAAAAATGGCATAACTCGAAGTCTAAGTTTAGACCATGGGGGACCATGGTGTTAAAATTGTAAATAAAAGACATTTCTTCTTTACCAATTTTTTTAATAAAATCTCCACCCCTCCAATTGTTTTTAACCCATTTCAGTGCACAAAACATAAGACCTTGTGGGTTTTGGTGGTGGTGGTGCTTAAAATGCTGAGAAACACTATGTGTTTCAACTCCTTTTTTAATATTTCTCACATGTTCGGAGATTCTAACATGGAGACACCTAATTGTCCTTCCTATGTACATTTTATTACATGGGCAAATTAATAAATAGATAATATTTTTAGAAAAACAGGTTAATAGGTCTTTTATTACGAAATCTTTATTAGTAATTTCATTTACGTTCTTTATATGTCTCTTATTATTTGATGTTTCTCTACATGCAATGCACGTTCCGCACCCAAAAAAGCCTTTGTTCTTCGTCAAAAAGTTATCGTTCCTATTTTGTTGGTGTTTTAGATTACTATTTACTAAAAAATTCTTAATGTTCTTGCATCCCCTATGTACTATTTTGGGTCTCTCTGGTAGTATCTCTTTAAGAATTGGATCATCTTGCAAAAGATGCCTGTAGCGGAGAGCCGATCTTGCACAGCTATTCTCCACTAGAGATTCCAGTGAGGCTCAGGAACAAGGTGATGTTAAGTCCACAGGCAAGGTTTCCAGCAGGTAAAGTAATACAGCAGTATCCCCATCGCAATCCCAATAACTGGACGACACACAGTTTCAGGAGTAGTCTGACAAGCTTTATTCCACAGTTCCTTATAAAGCCCTCTCCCATGCAAGGGAGGAGGTTCTATCACTTAAGACATTATCCAATCTCTAAGTAGTAACCTCCCACAGATCTCCTCCCCTCCTCTAGCATCATAATCCCCTTATTGTGTACACAGTTTTCCCCGAGTTTTGGATGTACCCTAAATACTTGGGGTACATCCACAAATCCAACATCCCCAGATAGCTCTATTCTGGGGGACCAACATACTTAAAAATTAGCCCATTCGGATGAATGGTTCGTGAGATATGGGGTTCCAAAGATTTGACCGACCGCATGGGTAAAGTATCCGAAAACAGTTCCATGCATTTTGGCCCTGCGGTCGGTCACAAACAAGGGAATGAAAACAGGCGAATTGCCTGTGTTATAGAGCCTGGAGAGGGTTTGAATGAATTCCCTTGTTTATGGGGCTCTTTCTACCGAACGGCGGGTCATTCGGTAGTTTCCATACGAATTTCTGGAAGTATGGAGGTCTCAGCGGTGTTTGCCTAGTCAAGTGTCCGATTTTAGTTCCAGACACTCGACGGCAAAACACCGCTGTTCGGTAGTTTAAGATGGCCGCCGCCACGTGTTTGTTTCCCGAATGGCGGCCACCCAGAGGACAAAGACCACACTGCACTGATTGCCAATTACCTGTTTGCAACATTGTTGCAAACGGTAATTGGAGGCACACTCATTCCTGGGTGGTCTGGTTGTTCGGTAGTTTCATTCCCTTGTTTTATTTGAATGATTCTACCGAACAACTAGAGGAATACAATTCTTTACATACATTTAACTGTCATTATACCCGGATACCATGCTTTCTATACATGTACATACACATTAAACCAGCCATATGACCAAATACACTTATTCTCATACATGTCGTGGGACAGCCCGGTACCAATCCGCTACACTGCTCCCCCTTGCCCACAAGCCGGCATACACAGTCTGATCCAACACGGATCGGCTTGGGGATGTCCGGGGGCTCACGGATCATTTCTCTAAGTCAGTTTGTCTTGACAACCCGTCAGCATTTCCATTCTGCTTACCCGGCCGGTACTGGATATTAAAGTCAAAAGGCTGTAGCGCCAAACTCCAGCGCAGCAGCCTGGCGTTGTCTCCAGCCACCCGGTTCAGCCAGACTAACGGGTTGTGATCCGTGAGCAAGGAAAAGGGCTGTCCATATAAATAGGGTTGTAGCTTCTTTAGGGCCCACACCACAGCCAGGCATTCCTTTTCGATGGCGGCGTAGCTTACTTCTCGAGGTAACAGTTTGCGACTGATGTAAGCCACTGGATGTTCCCCGCCATCGGCCCCGACTTGACTCAGTACTGCCCCCAATCCAAACATAGAAGCGTCTGTGTGAACAAGAAAACGTTTA
Source organism: Pelobates fuscus (assembly GCF_036172605.1). Taxonomy (NCBI): domain Eukaryota; kingdom Metazoa; phylum Chordata; class Amphibia; order Anura; family Pelobatidae; genus Pelobates; species Pelobates fuscus. The sequence continues at coordinate 35,932,177 of NC_086319.1, read as the reverse complement.
GTTGGATTGGGAGCTGCCAAGACAGGGGCATTTATCAGTGCATTTTTCAATTGTTGGAATGCCTGCTCACACTCCGGGGTCCAGTTTACTTGGCGGGGAAGGTTCTTACGGGTCAGGTCAGTGAGGGGTTTGGCCAGGGCGCTATAATTGGGAACAAACTTCCGGTAATACCCTGCTGTCCCTAGAAACGCTAAAACCTGGGTCTTAGTCCTAGGGGTGGGCCACTGGGCTACAGCCTCTACTTTGGCGGGTTCGGGTTTTTGTTTACCGCACCCTACTCTATGTCCCAGGTATTGTACCTCAGCCATGCCGATACTACACTTGGCCGGCTTCAAGGTCAGACCTGCTTCCCTTATCCTATCTAGTACAGCTCCGATGTGAGCTAAGTGTTCCTGCCACGTATTGCTAAAAATAGCAATATCGTCCAGGTAGGCACATGTATAGTCCTGGAATCCATCTAGGAGTCGATCCACCATCCTTTGGAAGGTGGCTGGGGCGTTTTTCATCCCAAATGGCATGACCTTAAACTGGTACAAGCCAAATGGGGTGACAAAGGCCGACTTCGGGATGGCGTCTGGGGCCAGGGGGATTTGCCAATACCCTTTACACAAGTCAATAGTGGTGAGGTATTGGCCCCTGGCCATTCTGTCCAGTAACTCGTCTATCCGGGGCATCGGATAGGCGTCAGATACAGTCTTCTCGTTCAATCTCCTATAGTCCACGCAGAAGCGGGTCGTACCGTCTCGCTTTGGTACGAGGACTACAGGAGATGCCCAAGGACTGTCTGAGGGTTCAATCACCCCCAGTTGGAGCATTTCGTCGATCTCCTTACGCATGTTTGCCCGTACCGCTTCTGGAATGCGGTATGGCGTCTGGCGCATGGGTAGTTGCCCTGGGGTCTCGACCCGGTGAGTTGCCAGAGGCGTGTATCCAGGTACATTAGAGAACGTGTCGCGTTTCTCTTCCAATAGTTGCTGTACCTCGATCCGCTCCTGTGGGCTCAGCCGATCTCCCAGCGTAACCTCCCCTAAATCTCCGGACAGCTGCCCATCCCCCAGCAAATCGGGGAGGGGTAAGCTGTCAAACTCTTCCGTGTTAGGGGCACAGATGGCGGTTACCTCCTCAGTACGCTCGTGGTAGGGCTTCAGCATGTTCACATGGAGCATGCGTCGCCCCCCAGTCCCTGTGCAGGGGCCGATAATATAGGTGGTATCGCATCTTTGCTCCACCACCTTATATGGGCCCTGCCAGGCGGCCTGTAACTTATCATGTCGGACAGGTTTTAAAATTAGTACCTTCTGCCCGACCTGAAAGCTACGGTCCCTGGCTCCCCGATCATACCATGTACGCTGGCGGGTCTGGGCCTCCTGAAGGTTTTCCCGTACCGTCTTGGTCAACGCTTCTAGGCGGTCCCGAAAGGCCAACACATATGGTAGGATGGGAGTGCCATCTGTGCTCCGGTCTCCCTCCCAATGCTCTCTAATAAGATCCAATGGGCCTCGGACCCTCCTTCCAAACAATAATTCAAACGGGGAGAACCCTGTGGATTCCTGCGGCACCTCCCGGTATGCAAATAGGAGGTGCGGCAGGAATCGTTCCCAGTCCTTGTGGGTCTCTGCGAAGGTTCGGAGCATCTGCTTCAAGGTACCATTGAATCGTTCGCAGAGCCCGTTCGTCTGGGGGTGGTAAGGGGCGCTGATAATAGGCTTAATGCCACAGATCCTCCAGAGGTGTTGGGTGAATTCTGCGGTAAACTGGGTACCCTGATCCGAGATAATCTCCCTGGGTAATCCCATCCGGGAGAATATCCGCATGAGGGCATCCGCGACCGTCTCAGCGTGGATGTTGGTCAGAGCCACTGACTCTGGATACCTGGTGGCATAATCTACGACCGTTAAAATATACCGTTTTCCTGACGGGCTAACTTTATTGAGGGGGCCTATCAGATCCACCGCTATTCGGCTAAAAGGTTCCTCTATTATGGGTAAGGGGTGAAGTTTAGCCTTCCTGCGATCCCCCCTTTTTCCCACTCTCTGGCAGGTATCGCAAGTCGTGCAATATCTGCGTACTTCCTGGCTAATCCCTGGCCAGAAGAAACTCTGGGTTAGTCTGTACCTGGTGCGACTAACCCCTAGATGTCCGGATAGCGGAATATCATGCGCTATCCGGAGTAATTCAGCCCGGTACCGCTGTGGTACCACTAATTGTCTCCTCGCTATCGGTCTAACCCCGTAATCTGTTTGGTTGTTTCCCTGTATAAAAGTTGTTTATCCCAGATAAACTTCTCTCCCTCCGCCCCGGGGGAACCCGTGCCAACCTTGTCCCTATACACCTGAAGCGTGGGGTCTGTTGCGACTTCAGCTACAAATTCATTAGGTGGAGCCCAGGGGACACATTCTAGAGGGGGGGTAGGGTTGCTTACCTGGACCTCCGGCAGTGTGTTGTGGTCCTGGGTGCGGGCCTGTTGTCGGGTGACTACAGGGTTGACCTCTCCTGTGGTGGGTGACTGGGGCTCAAAAGCAGAAGTGAGCCTCCCCAGATCGTTCCCCAATAAAACCTCCGCCGGTAAATGTGGCATCAACCCCACCTCCACTTCCCCTGCCCCCGCTCCCCAATGTAAATGTACCCTTGCTGTAGGTAGCCGGTACACTGCTCCCCCAGCTACCCGGACGGCAACAGTTTTGTTCAGTTTTGCCTGATCTGAAATCAGGTGGCTCTGTACCAAAGTGATGGTGGCTCCCGAATCTCGTAATCCCCGGACTGCTGTACCATTCAGATATACCGTCTGTCGATGGTGCCGTAGATTATCCACATTGGCCTGGACCGGATCTGCCTCGTGCAGTACCTCCCATTGTTCCACAGTAGTAATGGGGACTGCGGAACCATATGGGGTGGTGACTAGGTCCTGGTAGTGGTGGGCTGCGGCCGCCCTGGGTGGAGGTGGGCCTGGACGAATCCAGGTGGAACGGTCCCGTAGCTGTGGGCATTCCCTTTTATAATGTCCCCACTTCTGGCAGTGATGACAGGGGCCAGCGGTGGGTTGTCGGAACCGGGGCTGTGCAGCGGGTGGTGGAGGTGGTGGTAGCGGTCTCGGTGGAGCTGGGGTGTAGTTGTTTCCCCCGAATGTTTTAAAGGTTGCTTTTGGAGCTGCAGGTTTTTGTGACCTGCGTGCATCCAGGTAGTCATCCGCTTTCCTAGCCGCCTCGGTAAGGGAAGTAGGGTTTCTGTCCCTTACCCATTCCTGGACCTCATTGGTTACTCCCTCATAGAACTGCTCCATCAGCAACATTTGTATTACATCCTCCATAGAACGTGCCTTGCTAGCTTGCACCCACCCGAGCGCTGCCCCCTGTAATCGGCATGCCCACTCTGCGTGCGAGTCCTTCTCTGTTTTCTTTAGATCCCGGAACCTCCGCCGGTATGCCTCGGGTGTTATAGCATACCTGGCGAGTATAATTTCTTTCACTTTACTGTAATTCCTTATTTCGTCATTAGGTACAGTCCGATATGCCTCTGCTGCCCTCCCGGTTAACCTTCCGGCCAAAATAGGTACCCAGTCCTCTGCGTTAATTTTATGCAGTGCACACAGTCTTTCAAAGTCTTGCAGGAAAGCGTCTATATCTTCCTCTGCCTCCACATATGTTTTAAAAGCCTGGTATGGTATTTTAGGCTTACCTTCCTGTGGCACATTAATTGCAGAGCTTTGTTCTGGTGCCTGTGTCCTTAGGATGAATTCTTGTACCTCGGCCATTGTCCTGGTAACAATTTCTGTTGGGGGGTTTTCCCCATAAAAGGATAGCCTGAACTGAACCTGCCTCTGGAATTCCGATCCTTGTGGTGTTCCTCCCGGCTCCCTCTGTGCCGGAACTGAATCGCCCTCCATTCTGTACTCTGCCATGAGTTCTGTAACAAGTACTGCTTTCTTCTTATTGCTGGCTTGTATACCCCTTGCCTCTAGGAGGTCCTTTAGCGTGGAGCGTTTTAGCGCAGAAAAATCAATCTCCATCCGTACTCCATTTACGCTTGTTCCTCTGTGAGTTTGGATCCCAGCGCTGCCAACCAATGTAGCGGAGAGCCGATCTTGCACAGCTATTCTCCACTAGAGATTCCAGTGAGGCTCAGGAACAAGGTGATGTTAAGTCCACAGGCAAGGTTTCCAGCAGGTAAAGTAATACAGCAGTATCCCCATCGCAATCCCAATAACTGGACGACACACAGTTTCAGGAGTAGTCTGACAAGCTTTATTCCACAGTTCCTTATAAAGCCCTCTCCCATGCAAGGGAGGAGGTTCTATCACTTAAGACATTATCCAATCTCTAAGTAGTAACCTCCCACAGATCTCCTCCCCTCCTCTAGCATCATAATCCCCTTATTGTGTACACAGTTTTCCCCGAGTTTTGGATGTACCCTAAATACTTGGGGTACATCCACAAATCCAACATCCCCAGATAGCTCTATTCTGGGGGACCAACATACTTAAAAATTAGCCCATTCGGATGAATGGTTCGTGAGATATGGGGTTCCAAAGATTTGACCGACCGCATGGGTAAAGTATCCGAAAACAGTTCCATGCATTTTGGCCCTGCGGTCGGTCACAAACAAGGGAATGAAAACAGGCGAATTGCCTGTGTTATAGAGCCTGGAGAGGGTTTGAATGAATTCCCTTGTTTATGGGGCTCTTTCTACCGAACGGCGGGTCATTCGGTAGTTTCCATACGAATTTCTGGAAGTATGGAGGTCTCAGCGGTGTTTGCCTAGTCAAGTGTCCGATTTTAGTTCCAGACACTCGACGGCAAAACACCGCTGTTCGGTAGTTTAAGATGGCCGCCGCCACGTGTTTGTTTCCCGAATGGCGGCCACCCAGAGGACAAAGACCACACTGCACTGATTGCCAATTACCTGTTTGCAACATTGTTGCAAACGGTAATTGGAGGCACACTCATTCCTGGGTGGTCTGGTTGTTCGGTAGTTTCATTCCCTTGTTTTATTTGAATGATTCTACCGAACAACTAGAGGAATACAATTCTTTACATACATTTAACTGTCATTATACCCGGATACCATGCTTTCTATACATGTACATACACATTAAACCAGCCATATGACCAAATACACTTATTCTCATACATGTCGTGGGACAGCCCGGTACCAATCCGCTACACTGCCAATACTTGTTAATAGCATATCGCAACTTTTTATTGTTAGCAGAGAAGTTACAAACAAAAGGAATGTTCAATGTATTATCTTTCCTCCTTGTTTCTTTCTTTTTATAGGTTAGTAAATCTTTTCGTTCTAATTCTTTTACTTCGTCTATACTCTTTTGGAGGTTGTCCTCTTTGTACCCTTTTTCTAAAAACTGCTTCTTAATTATCTGTGTTTGTCCTAGAAAGTCATAGTCTTTTGTGCAATTCCTTTTCAGCCTCATAAACTGGCTCTTAGGTGCGTTTGTGAGCCATGGAGCATGATGGCAGCTGGTCAGGTCGATATACCCGTTACAGTCCACCTCCTTGAAGTAGTTTTTTGTGAAGATATTTCCTTCCTCTATAAAAACAGTGAGGTCCAAAAAATTGATTTCTTTTTTACTTTGGGTAGAGGTGAGGCTAATTCCCCAGTCATTACAATTTAAAAAACTTAAAACATTGTCTAGACTCAAATCGTCCCCCTTCCAAATAAAAAATATATCGTCAATATAACGGCGATAGGTGACCAAGTTCGCAAAAAACTCGCTATCTAAAATAAATACCTCTTCCCAGTACGCCATGAAGAGGTTTGCGTAACTGGGTGCGAACTTGGTCCCCATCGCCGTTCCATTGATTTGCAAATAAAAATTCTCCTTGAACCAAAAAAAATTATTGGTCAGAATTAAAAAAAATATATGTTATATTACTTACTCACTCACTCACTCACTCTCTGGGCCGGCCTAAGACATCATGCTTCCTAGGTCCAACGATAAATGACTATGGGAGGATAATGTATAATAAACACAGGTTACTGGCTATGGTGGGGTAATGTATAATAAACACAGGTTACTGGCTATGGGGAGGGGATAATGTATAATAAACACAGGTTACTGGCTATGGGAGGGGTAATGTATAATAAACACAGGTTACTGGCTATGGGGGATAATGTATAATAAACACAGGTTACTGGCTATGGCAGGGATAATATATAATAAACACAGGTTACTGGCTATGGCAGGGATAATATATAATAAACACAGGTTACTGGCTATGGGGGGGATAATGTATAATAAACACAGGTTACTGGCTATGGGAGGATAATGTATAATAAACACAGGTTACTGGCTATGGAAGGATAATGTATAATAAACACAGGTTACTGGCTATGGGAGGATAATGTATAATAAACACAGGTTACTGGCTATGGGGGGTAATGTATAATAAACACAGGTTACTGGCTATGGGGAGGGGATAATGTATAATAAACACAGGTTACTGGCTATGGGGGGGATAATGTATAATAAACACAGGTTACTGGCTATGGGGGGATAATGTATAATAAACACAGGTTACTGGCTATGGGGGATAATGTATAATAAACACAGGTTACTGGCTATGGCAGGGATAATGTATAATAAACACAGGTTACTGGCTATGGAGGATAATGTATAATAAACACAATAAAAAAAAAAAAAAAAAGAATGCAGCTTCAGAATTAATCTAAATTGTATGCTGTCTAGGAGGTGGGAGGGTGTGGGAGGGAGGGTCTGCTGCTGATTGGCTGGAATGTGTCTGCTTACTGTGAGGTACAGGGTCAAAGTTTACTCAATGATGACGAATAATAAGCAGACCGAACATCGCATATGTTCGCCATCCGTGGCGAACGCGAACATGCGAGGTTCGCCAGGAACTATTCGCCAGGAACCGTTCGGGACATCACTAATCTCTAGCCATTTATTTTCATAATATAATATATATCTCATATGGATAATATTTCTAAGCAGTTATGAGCAGTAAATATTAAAATGGAGGCTTAACACAAGATGGTGGGTTTATTATATGGTTTTATGCTATCAGTCACCTAATCTTAATGTTCTACTATTTTTTACTTCTGCTTTACCTCATTCATCTCTACCAGCATGTACTCTTTTGTCTGTCTAAACAAAATCAAACGCTCAGTAAAATAAAGTATAAAAAAAATGTTCTATCTTCAAACACCTCTTGAAAAATACCAGCTTTGAAGACAACTATTCCCTAAGCTTCCAAAATATTAAAACATTCTGCAATGTTTTCTAAGATTACATCTATCTTTTTTCAATTTCCAGGTGAATTGCCATAAATAACCTATTGTATTCCCTGCTTTAAAATGTATTTAATATTTTAGACCGTTACTTTTTATTTCACTATTTATTAGAGCCCCCTGCTGTTTTAATACCCACTTTATTTCTTTTTTGGAAACACTGTGTTGGTAAAAGATGTAACCTTTTGCAGTGTTATCAAACAGTAGTGATGGCTTGATGTCCATTGTCTTTGAAGGATTTTATGTAGCTGAAGCACAGTCTATGTAGTTAATTGATCTACCTTTCAAGGTCCCTTGTGCCTTGGAGAATTACAAAGGTAGGTCACCTACAGCATGTGTCCTGTTAATCATTCGTAGTTTCGTTGACAAGAACAGAAAGCAAAGTATATATGACCTATGTTGTCAGTATCACTTCAAGAGTATAGAAATCTAAAGCTAGTTAGAGAAACATTCTTTCTTTACGCCATACGTTTAGCATCAAGTGTGTACTCCGTAACTATATTTAGTACACTTTGTTCTTAACCTCTTCAATATCAAGAGGTTTGCAAAAAAAACACCCCCTGAATCTGAGTATTTTGAGTGTCCTGGAAAGTAATGTTTATATGCATTTTTCATTTCAGTATGCCTAGATAGCACATTATGTAATGGAATCAAAAACAAACATTTTGTGGGACAGAAAAACCTTTAACCCCTTAAGACCTCAGGGCGTTCTATGCCGTCCTTATTTTGGTGGCTCTAAACGCTGCAGAGCGGCATAGAACGCCCTGCGATCTTTTGTACTTACCCGGTCACCGGCGATCCCACGCCGGCGATCGCGGTATGGGGACTTACCTAGGAGCCCAGGGAGTCCCCCTCCATCCTCTTTGGCCCCCCTGGGCCATGTGATCGCAAGGTCCTTGCGAGGACCCCGCAATCACATGGACGGCATAGCTGCCTGAAAATGAAATTAAATAAGTTAAATCAGTGTAAAAATAAATTAAATATACTTAGATCATATATTTATTTATTATATATATGATCTAAGTATATATATACACATATACACACATACACATAAATATACATACACTGTCTATGTGTATTTTAATATTAATATATACATAATTATAAATATATATATATATATTAATATCAAAATAAACGTACAATGATATTGATTAAATATATGTATAATTTTAATTATATATATATATTTATATATAATAAAAAATAATAATATATAAATACGTTAAAAAAAAGAAAAATAGATAAAAAAATATATATATACATGCGTAATTTCGATCTAACTGTATTTTAAAATTAATATATATATATATATATATATATATATTGATATACATGTAGAATGAAATAATATATATATCTATATACATAAGTATATACGTATATATCACTATATATATACCTATATATCAATAAAAAAATTCAAAAAAATTATATACATATATATACACATATATCTATATACACACATATATATATATATAATAATTATATGTATTTATTTATGTAATAATTTTACATAATTAGGTCATTTTATTCATTACAATTTGCAGGACCTGCCTGACAACCCAGGCCGAAAGTTCAGGGAATTTAATTTACTAGCACTATATTTAACCCTGTAACTTTCCAAGCCACCATAAAACCTGTACATGGGGGGTATTGTTTTACTCGGAAGACTTCGCTGAACACAAATATTAGTGTTTCAAAACAGTAAAATGCATTACAACGACAATATCGTCAGTGACAGTGAAATACTTTGCATTTTTCACACACAAATGGCACTTTCATTGATGATATAATTGTTGTGATATGTTTTACTGTTTTGAAACACTAATATTTGTGTTCAGTGAAGTCTCCAGAGTATAACAGTACCCCTCATGTACAGGTTTTATGGTGTTTTCAAACGTTACAGAGTCAAATATAAGGCTTGCGTTTCATTTTTTTCACATTAAAATTCGCCAGGTTGCCTTTGAGACCGTACGGTAGCCCAGGAATGAAAATGACCCCCATGATGGCATACCATTTGCAATAGTAGACAACCCAGGGTATTGCAAATATGGTATATTCAGTTTTTTTAGTAGCCACTTAGTCAAAAACACTGGCCAAAAATCCAAAAGTTGATTCAGGCTCCCATTGGCCCACGTCATTCCAGCACCCCCACACACGAACGTTTTGCAAATGGGGAGTTTGCGGTTGTGCAAATTGACTGTTTGCGGTTGTTTGCGGTGTGTTAAATGGGGAGCTTGGTCTGTCACTGTGAAGCGTGTGTAACCCTTACACTACCTGATCGATACAACATCATACCTGATGTTTTAAAGCACGTTATTCCAAACAATTTAGGAATGTTAGGTGATTTATGCCCTTTATGGATTAAAACCAGACTCTGCATCAACTATGTAATTTTCCATGGGAGTTTTGCCATGGATCCCCCTCCGGCATGCCACAGTCCAGGTGTTAGTCCCCTTGAAACAACTTTTCCATCACTATTGTGGCCAGAAAGAGTCTCTGTGGGTTTTAAAATTCGCCAGCCTATTGAAGTCTATGGAGGTTCACTGGGCTCGTCCGTTCACGGACATTTGCGGAAGTTCGCGTTCGGCGTTCGCAAACGGAAAATTTGATGTTCGCGACATCACTATTAATGACAATTCGTTGTACTCTATCTTTAAGCCAATGTTCCACCCAAAGAACAAGAATATTCATCTAGACCAATTTTTTTTTTTTTTTTTAATTCTTTATTTTTGTTGTGCACAATATTAACAAATAACCTTGGTGCGCCACAACAGCGACATCAGGGTGAATTGATGAACATTCGCTATACAATTTGTGACATTTGCTAAACAGGCACATTTTTATGTGAATAGTATTTCAATAGCTTAGGTTCTCGTTTAAGTGGGTTAGCGAGGTGCACATGTCAGGAAAGGGTAAACAGAGGAGTGACATAGATACGAAGTATGACATGTGCAAGCATTGTATGAACACGGCTTTACAGTGTAGTATACGTTAGGTTAGTTCTATCCTATCTCTTGTCCGGCTAGGCTGGGAATAAGTGGTTGCAGGGCAGGAAGCATATAATAAGCATGTGTGAAAATACTACTGCTGGTTATAGATTTGAGGTGATCTAAACAAAGGAAACATGTAGGATACGAATAAAAGACCCTCTGCAGACATGGGGCCTGTGGAGTAAGAGAAGGCATTGAGAGAACATGTACAAAGAATTACATGAGCTTAACTAGCCTATATGGTTTCTGCTTAGTTGATGTACACGAGTAGATTACTGCACCTTCCAGGATCAAAGTAAAGGGAGTAATGAAAATGATAAAGAAGATGGAGCCAGAAGAGAGCAAGAAAAAAAAGAAAAACAGCCATATTGCTAATATTGCAGAACAAATTATATGTGACATTGCTCATACGGTGGATCTGGTCTCTGCTTCAGCATATCCCCTTAGGTGACAAGGATGGGGAACATGTGTGAGAGTCATAGAAACATAGAAACATAGAATGTGACGGCAGATAAGAACCATTCGGCCCATCTAGTCTGCCCAGTTTTCTAAATACTTTCATTAGTCCCTGGCATTATCTTATAGTTAGGATAGCCTTATGCCTATCCCACGCATGTTTAAACTCTTTTACTGTGTTAACCTCTACCACTTCAGCTGGAAGGCTATTCCATGCATCCACTACCCTCTCAGTAAAGTAATACTTCCTGATATTATTTTTAAACCTTTGTCCTTCTAATTTTAGACTATGTCCTCTGGTTGTGGTAGTTTTTCTTCTTTTAAATATAGTCTCCTCCTTTACTGTGTTGATTCCCTTTATGTATTTAAATGTTTCTATCATATCCCCCCTGTCTCGTCTTTCCTCCAAGCTATACATGTTAAGATCCTTTAACCTTTCCTGGTAAGTTTTATCCTGCAATCCATGAACCAGTTTAGTAGCCCTTCTTTGAACTCTCTCTAAGGTATCAATATCCTTCTGAAGATATGGTCTCCAGTACTGTGTACAGTACTCCAAGTGAGGTCTCACCAGTGTTCTGTACAATGGCATGAGCACTTCCCTCTTTCTACTGCTAATACCTCTCCCTATACAACCAAGCATTCTGCTAGCATTTCCTGCTGCTCTATTACATTGTCTGCCTACCTTTAAGTCCTCAGAAATAATCACCCCTAAATCCCTTTCCTCAGATGTTGAGGTTAGGACTCTATCAAATATTCTGTACTCTGCCCTTGGGTTTTTACGTCCAAGATGCATTATCTTGCACTTATCCACATTAAATGTCAGTTGCCACAACTCTGACCATTTTTCTAGTTTACCTAAATCATTTGCCATTTGGCTTATCCCTCCTGGAACATCAACCCTGTTACATATCTTAGTATCATCCGCAAAAAGACACACCTTACCATCAAGACCTTCTGCAATATCACTAATAAAAATATTAAAGAGAATGGGTCCAAGTACAGATACCTGAGGTACCCCACTGGTGACAAGCCCAAGCTTCGAATATACTCCATTGACTACAACCCTCTGTTGCCTGTCACTCAGCCACTGCCTTACCCATTCAACAATATTGGAATCCAAACTCAAAGATTGCAGTTTATTGATAAGCCTTCTATGTGCAACAGTGTCAAAAGCCTTACTGAAATCTAGGTAAGCAATGTCTACTGCACCACCCTGATCTATAATTTTAGTTACCCAATCAAAAAAATCAATAAGATTAGTTTGGCATGATCTCCCTGAAGTAAACCCATGTTGTCTCTGATCTTGAAATCCATGTGTTTTTAGATGTTCAACAATCCTATCCTTTAACATGGTTTCCATCACTTTCCCCACTACTGAAGTAAGGCTTACTGGCCTATAGTTGCCCGACTCCTCCCTATTACCTTTCTTGTGAATGGGCACAACATTCGCTAACTTCCAATCTTCTGGGACTACTCCTGTTAACAATGATTGGTTAAATAAATCTGTTAATGGTTTTGCTAGTACACCACTAAGCTCTTTTAATAGCTTTGGGTGTATTCCATCAGGTCCCATTGACTTATTTGTCTTTACTTTTGACAGTTGAAATAGAACCTCTTCCTCTGTAAACTCACGTGTAATAAATGACTCATTTATCCTTTTTTTTAACAGAGGTCCCTTTCCTTCATTTTCAGCTGTAAATACCGAACAAAAATATTCATTGAGGCAGTCAGCTAGACCTTTATCCTCATCTACATACCTTCCTTCTTTTGTTTTTAGTCTAACTAATCCTTGTTTTACTTTTCTTTTCTCATTTATGTATCTAAAAAAAGTTTTGTCCCCCTTTTTTACTGACTGTGCTATTTTCTCTTCTGTGTGTGATTTGGAAGCTCTTATAACTTGCTTAGCCTCTTTCTGCCTAATCTTATAGGTCATTCTGTTTTCCTCACTCTGGGTTTTTTTATAATTACTAAATGCTAACTTTTTGTTTTTTACTATTTTGGCCACATCTGTGGAGTACCACAGTGGTTTCTTGAATTTTTTGCTTTCACTGACAAGCCTAATGCAATTTTCTGTTGCCTTCAGTAGTGCAGCTTTTAAATAATCCCATTTATTTTGGACTCCATTTAAGTTGCTCCAGTCTGATAATGACTCCTTTACACATATTCTAATTTTAGAAAAGTCTGTTTTTCTAAAGTCTAAAACTTTTGTTTTTGTGTGGTGTGACTCAGTCACTGTTCTTATATTAAACCACACTGACTGATGATCACTGGATCCTAAACTTTCACCTACAGTAATATCTGATACCAAATCTCCATTTGTTAACACTAAATCTAGTATGGCCTCTTTACGAGTTGGCTCCTCAACGACTTGTTTTAGAGACAATCCCAGTAGGGAGTTTAGAATATGTGTGCTTCTGGCACAAGTAGCTATTTTTGTTTTCCAATTCACATCAGGAAGATTAAAGTCACCCATGGTGATAACTTCCCCCTTCATTGTCATTTTAGCTATTTCTTCAACTAGTAGATTATCTAACTCTTCAATTTGTCCTGGGGGCCTATAAATCACACCTACACGAACTACTGTGTGATTACCAAATTCTAACGTAACCCAAATGGACTCTATGTTCGTCTCACTAACCTTTATTAGGCTAGATTTTATGCTATCCTTCACATACAGGGCCACCCCTCCCCCTTTCTTGCCTTCCCTGTCTTTTCTATATAAAGAGTACCCTGGTATTGCTATGTCCCAGTCATTTTTTTCATTATACCATGTCTCAGTAACAGCGACTAAATCTACACTATCAGTTGCCATTATTGCCACAAGTTCATGGATCTTATTCCCTAAACTGCGAGCATTTGTAGACATGACTCTAAGCTTATCATTTTTTAACACACTTGCTACAGGCACCTTCTGTCCTTGTTTTGGGGGACAATTGGATTGATGTTTTATCACCCTTTTGCCCCCCCCTCCTAGTTTAAATACATCTTAGCAAAACCTCTGAACTGCTCACTGAGAACATTTGTTCCCTTTTGAGAAAGATGCAAACCATCTTTTTTGTACAGTTTATTTCCATTCCAAACAGAGCTACCATGAGCAATAAAGCCAAATCCTTGCTCCCGACACCATTCACCAAGTTAAAGTCCCTAATACGCATCCGCCTGTCATTCTGAGTGTTATGCACAGGCAGAACTTCAGAGAATGACAGTGTGGAAGCAACCTGCCGTATATCATTGGCAAAAACACTAAAAACTTCCTTAACCTCTGAAACCTCATTGCAAGCCAATTCATTTGTCCCTAAATGGACAAGTACATCCAATTCACCTTCCTGCTTTGCTTGCTTAACAATATTACAGATACGTCTCCTGTCTCTGTGAGCAGTAGCTCCGGGAAGACACCTCACAAGACCACCATTGTCCATCTCCACACCTCTTATGATGGAATCCCCCAACAACAACTGCTTTCTATTAGGCCTCATCATAGTCTTCAAGCCTCTCTGCACAACACCACTGGCCTCAATGCCTCTCTCCACAACAGCACTAGCCTCAGTGCCTCTCTCCACAACAGCACTAGCCTCAGTGCCTCTCTCCACAACACCTCTAGCCTCAGTGCCTCTCTCCACAACACCTCTAGCCTCAGTGCCTCTCTCCACAACACCTCTAGCCTCAGTGCCTCTCTGCACAACACCACTAGCATCAGTGCCTCTCTGCACAACACCACTAGCCTCAGTGCCTCTCTGCACAACACCACTAGCCTCAGTGCCTCTCTGCACAACACCACTAGCCTCAGTGCCTCTCTGCACAATACCACTAGCCTCAGTGCCTCTCTGCACAACACCACTAGCCTCAGTGCCTCTCTGCACAACACCACTAGCCTCAGTGCCTCTCTGCACAACACTACTAGCCTCAGTGCCTCTCTGCACAACACCACTAGCCTCAGTGCCTCTGTGCACAACACCACTAGCCTCAGTGCCTCTCTGCACAACACCACTAGCCTCAGTGCCTCTCTGCACAACACCACTAGCCTCAGTGCCTCTCTGCACAACACCACTAGCCTCAGTGCCTCTCTGCACAACACCACTAGCCTCAGTGCCTCTCTGCACAACACCACTAGCCTCAGTGCCTGTCTCCATGACACCATTACACTCTGAAAGTGCAGAAAATGAATTATGTAGAACAACAGACTGTGCAATATGCCTTTTATCCACAACTCTAAGTCTACCAGATCCTACAGTAATCCATCTGCCATTCCTAGTATGTCTCTGTGGCAGTGGCTTTGCAGCAGTTCCAGCCTGAGTTTGTTTACCAGATAATTTACAAATCTCAGTCTTCAAAAATACAATCTCCTGCCGCAAGATAGACAACTGTCTACAGATTAGACAACAACCAAACCTCCAAAAAGTGGAACGTGAAACAAATGCATAGCAACTATTACACTGAACTAAGTCTGCCATTCCAGTGAGATCAATTATTTAAATCAAACGAATCTTAACTTTTTATTTATCCTCCTGAATACCTCAGATTACCTCCAGTTTATCTCCAGAATATCTCCAACCACAGACACTTAGAAGCAACACTCTCCAGAATATCTCCAACCACAGACACTTAGAAGCAACACTCTCCAGAATATCTCCAACCACAGACACTTAGAAGCAACACTTAGAAGAAGCAACCAAGCTCTATTAGCCAAGCTAATGACAACAGCCCTTATATACTCCTAAAATCACCTCCCACTAGGAATGTTTAACACCTGGGTAGGCCTCTGCTTATTAGCAAACAATAGCTAATTTACACAGCAATCAATAGCAAGTAGCTACCTAATCCAATCAAATGCCTTATAATTACCAACAGGAAATCAAACCTTGTGCAATCAGAAACCTTTTCCTACAGATGAATCTTACCTGTAACAGTAAAAAAGAAAACTCTTAGCACAACTCTTAGACAGTTGAAGCTTCTGTAAAACTCTCCAGAATATCTCCAACCACAGACACTTAGAAGCAACACTTAGAAGAAGCAACCAAGCTCTATGTTAGCGTCCATAGTGCAGTGCCATAGTGGTGGTGTTTCTTCGGCCTGTGTGGTTGGTGCTTTAAGGCTAAGGCCCGTGAGGCTCTTTTCCCAGGGGGACGGGTTACAGGATAGGTAGGCCTTTGCTGGCGAGATTTGCCCTGAGGGGATTTTCTCCACCGTGCTACTGAGTCATTCTGCCTGTAGCTTCAACTCCGATGTTCTTTGCCGCTCTCTTAGTTTAAGCCAGCATCGCTGGGCTTGCGTTATGATTGTGCTGGTTAGTGTGCTGTATGGCTCCTCTCCTCTAGGGCCTCGTGAGGCATCCACGCTGCCGCCATCTTGGGAGGTAGGTCTTTGGAGTGCCGAGCCTTCTGATTCTCCACCTCTCCCGAGCTCTCCGCAGTGGGGACCGGGATAACCCCCCCGGCCCACAGGGGGGGGAACGGGTCCGGCAGGCGTCTCAGAGGGTCGGCATTCGGTAGCCAAGTAGGGAGACAGGGTAGCGGCCGTCCACCCCGCTCCCAACTCAAGTAGGCCGCAGTCCCCGAAGCTTTACTCAGCCCTTCAGCGTCCAAAAGCTCCCGATCTCGGGGTCTGCCACCCAGTCCACCGCCGCGAACAAGTTTCTTGGGCTCCTTGCGGATGACAGAACTGCAGGAATAGCCTAAGAGGCCAGATTTCTCCGGAGCCTCTCCTGCATGCGACCGGTCAGCATGGCGGACCGGCCCCGCCCCCTAGACCAATTTATTTTGATTGAACAGTAACCTATTGTGAGGACACGAATCAAATGATCAAATTCTTTGACAAATTTCAAGTAGATCACATCCACTGCAACACCCTAAACTATACTTCTACTTACTTCTTCGTAGAATGCAATTAGATTAGTTTGACATGACATATGTTTCTTAAAACCATGCTGATTATTGCTAATAACTATGTTTTTACCAATTAATTCCTGAATATTATCCCTTAATAAGCCCTCAAACACTTTCCCAGTCACATAGTTAAGCTCACCAGTCTATAATTTCCAGGCAAAGATTTTGAACCATTTATGAATAACAATGAATGCCTTCCTACAATCCTCTGGTTCAATTAATTAAAGAAAAGAATCTTGAAAGATTTTTCCACTCTTATCTCCGTAAGTACTTATGGGAAAATACCACTAGGCTCCAGATCTTTTTTTATGTTAACTTTCTTTAGGTGCTGTAGCACCTGTCATCCAATCAAGTTTTTTGCAGCAATCTATTTTGCATATCTCTTTGCATATCTCTTGTCCTAGAGTATATACCGAGGAGAAATTGTTCTTTAAAATGTCTGACTTTTCCTGGTCTTCATTAACTAACACACCCATTTCTGTTTTCATTTTTTGTTTTATTAGAATTTATGTACTTAACCCCTTAAGGAAACATGACATGTGTAACATGTCATGATTCCCTTTTATTCCAGAAGTTTGGTCCTTAAGGGGTTAAAATTGTTTTGGGGTTGTTTTTGCTCTCTTTGACAATCAGTTTCTCATTTTCTAGTTTAGCCATTCTAATTGCCTTTTTGCATGCATGATTGGCTTTATTATATTTTATACAGGATGCCTCTTATTTGTCCGATTTAAATGCTTTAAATACCCTTTTCTTATTTTTAATCTTTAGGTTTACTTTGCCACAAAGCCACATTGGTTTAAATGTGTTTCTTTTATATTTGCTAACCAATGGTACATACTGAGAAATATACCTTGCTGATGTTTGTTTGAAGATATTCCATTTATCCTCAGTATTTTTTTCACAAAAGAGTTTATGCCAGTCAATATGTTGTAAGGCTGCCCTTATTCTATTGAAATTGGCCATATTGTGATCACTATTTCCCAAGTGCTCCCCTACTTGGATGTTGGTCAAAGGGTCAATATTGTTTGTTATAACCAAATCCAGACAAGCATCCTTTCTAGTTAGTGCTTGTACAAGTTGTGACATGAAGGTGTCATTTAATACGTTCTAAAACCAGATTCTTCTTGCTTAACTACCAGTCCCTCTATCCCAATTTATGTCTGGTAATTAAAATCTATAATAATTAACTTGTTACCCAGATGTGCAGCTTTCCCAATTTGCTTTAACAGCTCTTCTTCCTCATCAATATAAACATTAGGTGGTTTGTAACATATCACAACTAATAATTGATTTCCCTGCTTTTGCCCCAAACATATATCTACCCATAAAACTTCCACATTTTCTGTATCACATTCCACTTGCTTACAATTTGGATTTAACTCATGGTTGACATATAAACATACGCCATTACATTTACTGTTTTTTTGTTTTTTTACCTTCCTAAATAATCGAACCACTTAAGTAAACTGACCAGTCATTTCTGTTATGCATATTATATCATATTGCTAAGTGTATGCTATTGCCTCTAGTTCCCCCATTTTGTTATTTAGGCACTTGCATTAGTAAGCATACATTTAATATTATCATGAGTCACTTCTACTTTATGTGCATTTTTATTACTATTACATACCTCTTCTGCTCTGGTCTTTCCCCTCCCCCATCCGCCCTACATTTTATAGCATTTCTGTGTCCATCTCCCCTACAACTAGTTTAAAATCTCTTCCAACCTTCTAGCCATCCTGCCCCCCTTCACAGCAGATCCTCTTCCGTTTAGGTGCAATCCATCATGACTATAACGATTGTACCTAAGTGCAAAATCGGTTCCGTGCTCTAAAAAGCCCAAATCCCTGCTGCCTTTCTACTGTAGTGTGTGGCAAGGGTAATATTTCTGAAAATACTACCTTGGAATTCCTATTCTTCAGTTTACTTACTAATCCCCTAAGCTCATTCTTTAGAACCTTCTATTTTCTACTGATTTAGTCAATGGTATGAATATGGACCATGACAGCTGGTTCATCCCCAACCCCTCCAAATAATCAATACACTCTATCTGCAACAAGCACATGGGAAACAGCAAAGTGTCTGGTTAAAGAGGCAGATTACCCTAGCTACTCTCTTAACAATAGAGTCCCCTACCATCACAACCTGTCTAGCCTTTCTTACATTCTCAACCTCACCTGTACTAAAGGGGCTGTTCCTTTAGAAGGAACTGTTTCCTCCAGTACAGCTAGTTCTGAACTGATGCTCCCAACATCTTCACTCAAAGGGCAAATCTGTTAGGTTGCACAAAGTCAGGACTAGCTAAAACTTTCTTCCACCTTCTGCCCCTGCTATCATGTGATACTGTCCCCTAACTAATTACCTGTCCCCCAGCTGTCCCCACTAAACCAATTTCATGATTGTCAATCCCTCTCAAAGTTGCAATATGCTTCTCCAGATCTATAATGTGAACTTTCAGAGAAGCCACTCGCTCACACCTACAATAGAGGTATGGACCCTGGATGGATTTGTGTAGCAAGTTGTGCACGGAGTTAGATTTTCAATCTTGGTAACACCCATTATTACAGTTATCAAATGATACAAGTAGCGAACAATAAACATTATTTACCTCCATTGCTTAAACCCCTTGCATTTTTAACTCCTACTTGAACAAGCCTACTTAAAGGACCACTCTAGGCACCCAGACCACTTCAGCTTAATGAAGTGGTCTGGGTGCCAGGTCCAGCTAGGGTTAACTAATTTTTTTATAAACATAGCAGTTTCAGAGAAACTGCTATGTTTATCAATTAGTTAAGCCTTCCCCTATTTCCTCTAGTGGCTGTCTCACTGACAGCCGCTAGAGGCGCTTGCGTGATTCTCACTGTGAAAATCACAGTGAGAGCACGCAAGCGTCCATAGGAAAGCATTATGAATGCTTTCCTATGTGACCGGCTGAATGCGCGCGCAGCTCTTGCCGCGCGTGCGCATTCAGCCGACGGGGAGGAACGGAGGCGGAGAGGAGGAGGAGAGCTCCCCGCCCAGCGCTGGAAAAAGGTAAGTTTTAACCCTTTTCCCCTTTCCAGAGCCGGGCGGGAGGGGGTCCCTGAGGGTGGGGGCACCCTCAGGGCACTCTAGTGCCAGGAAAACGAGTATGCTTTCCTGGCACTAGAGTGGTCCTTTAAAAGAGACTATTTACACGCAACAAGTGAGCAAGCTCAGTGAGTTAGCTTTGTGTTTATATAGGTATACAAATCCCACACAGGGTGAAATTAATGAAACAGTCCCCTATTTAACTCAGCAGCAGCCCACAGGGGAGAAAAAAAACAACTTTTTTCTTTTAAGATTCACAAATTAAGCAGATTACTGAATAAAAAATGACACAAACCACTGTCCACAATGATTTAGTTTAGTCAAATCCCATAATATCATGCCAGTCTTTCTTTTTCTGTGATAACATTGTTAAACAGACAGTTTGTAAATTAAATGGATAATACATTCATTATTCATTAGACTTAATTTATTGTTTTTAACATTACCTTGTAGAGTGGTTGATAAGGCAAACTGAAAACTCTGTTTGTTTTATGGTTCCAGGTAGTAGTTCATTCTCTATACCAGTATCCCTATATCCCTATACCAGTGATCTCTGCAAAAATATTTGTAGAATATGATAAAATATCCAAAATCTTAATATAGACTCTGAAAAGCTTACTTCCTTATTTTTCTGTCTTACCAACTGTGATGCTTTTTTCCTTGTGGTGTGTTGACTTGACTTTGTTTTTTTTTGGGGGGGGGGGGGGGTTTCAGACATTACCAGCCTTTTATATTCTTTCAAGCTTTCTGCATCTTAGGCCTTGGTATATTAGTCATCATCAATGTTTTTCTCTCCCTTCTTTTTCCTATTTATGTGACTTTAATTTACCGTATATACTCGAGTATAAGCCGAGTTTTTCAGCACATTTTTTGTGCTGAAAAACCCCAACTCGGCTTATACTCGAGTCAATGTCTGTATTATGGCAATTTGCATTGCCATAATACAGACTGGGGCTGTGGGGGCTGTGAGAGAGCGTTACTTACCTCTCCTGCAGCTCCTGTCAGCTCTCTCCTCCTCCGCGCCGTCCGTTCAGCACCTCGGTCAGCTCCCAGTGTAAGTCTCGCGAGAGCCGCGGCTCTCGCGAGACTTACAGTGTGAGCTGATAGAGGTGCTGAATGGACCGGCGCAGAGGAGGAGAGAGCTGACAGGAGCTGCAGGAGAGGTAAGTAACGCTCTCTTACAGCCCCCTCCTCCCCCCCACTGAACTACCAATGCCACTAGACCACCAGGGAAGGAGCCCCCCTCCCTGCTATGTATAAAGCAGGAGGGGGGACGAAAAAAAGGAAAATAATAAATATTACCAATAAAATAATAAAAAATAAATATTAAAATAATAAAAAAATAATTAAATAAAATAATAAAAAATAATTATAAAAAAATATTAAAATAATAAAAAAATAATAATTAAATAAAATAATAAAAATTATAAAAAAATATTAAAATAATAAAAAAATAAAAAAAATTGCCCACTCCCCACCAAGGCTCTGCAACACACACACACACACACACACATACTCATACACACATACACACACATACTCATACACACATGCACACACACACACACTGCACTCATACACACACTGCACTCATACACACACTGCACTCATACACACACGCTGCACTCATACACACACGCTGCACTCCTACACACGCTGCAATCCTACACACGCTGCACTCATACACACACGCTGCACTCATACACACACGCTGCATTCATACACACACTGTAAATAAATATTCAATTAAAATAATTTTTTTAGGATCTAATTTTATTTAGAAATTTACCAGTAGCTGCTGCATTTCCCACCCTAGTCTTATACTCGAGTCAATAAGTTTTCCCAGTTTTTTTGGGTAAAATTAGGGGCCTCGGCTTATATTCGGGTCGGCTTATACTCGAGTATATACGGTATATAAAACATTAATATTACTCCTCACAAAAAAATAAAAAAAATAATAATAATTACTATAACATAAAGCAGACAAACACAACATTCACACACGATGATAAAACCCTCTTCGTCTCTCTGCCTTGTTATTCATAATATTGATATATGAGGAAAAAAAACATTTCTCTCTGCATTTTCTCTTTCCCCTTTCTCTTTTCTTTTTACTTGACTTTGTTTTGATGATTCTCTGATCAAGAGACATTAGAGGTGTTTGCCTCATGTCCTTGCTTTTGTGTGTGTGCGACACTATTTTATCCCTAGGCTACTGGGCAGAGCTTTGCACACCCTTGACAGGGAAATGATAAAATCATATAGGAGACTTCCTTAACCCCTTAAGGACACATGACGTGTGTGACACGTCATGATTCCCTTTTATTCCAGAAGTTTGGTCCTTAAGGGGTTAAATACATAAATGGACAATAGAATCCAAGGGCACTTAGATAGCTATATATTGTCTTAACACATATTACATGTGGTCTGCTTTTTGAACATTTAAACTGTTTTTGGTGAAAGGTAATTTAGAGCTATCACAATTAGATTGGCAATACGTGTTTGTACATATATTGTATCACATCCTTGGTTAAGTTCAGCTTGGTTCTAACACTAGCCCTGTAGGCTGTGTCCTTAGCAGACATAGGAAGAACTATAGAGTCAGTACAAAAGGTTTGTCTGATAAGGGCAGCAGTTTAAATGTCTGCATCCATATGCCAAAGGTTGAATACAAACACTGTGGAACTAAAATTAAACAATAGGAACAACCCATTCATAGGTAGAGGTCAGTAATCTACTCTGTCAATTCTTTTGTTCTAAGCTTATGAGGACTTAAGCTTACAGATGAGACTTGAAAACGATCCTTACCATAAACATTTTTTATCAAAGATTTTCATTTATGAAATTCTGTACAACTGACATGGATGAGTCACCTCTGCCAGGATAGGTTTTATTTTGCCTGAGGCTTTGACCAAGATCTTATAACCCCTACTGAGCATTGAAGCGTAGCTGTATCAGCCATGTATTTTAATGCATCCTAAATATATTTGTATTTGCCATTAATGTTTAAATGCAAACTTGTTGATTTACAGCTTCAGAAGCATAATTATATCATGCATACATATACATGTAATGTGCATATTTATTTATACTATCCTGGTTAGTTTACAAACTAAGAATACTTCAAGTCCCTCTTGTGCCCTCTCAGTCATATCCTTCTCTTCACTTAAAGCTTGATAGATGTGTGTGCTTTAAGCAGAGAGAAATATCCTTAAATTTCATATCTGCTGCTTGATAAATCAAGCTCTTGGGGTGAGCGCTGTGAATGTGTTTGCTGAATAAGGATCATTTCATGAAAGTTAAAGCATAAATTCATGAAGTCAATATGGGCTATTTTTCTAAACTGCAAATGCTTTAGTGAGAGTTGGCAATCAAGCTGCTAAAATCAATATGAAATGCATAGAGAGAATGAAATCAGATGCATCGAGAAAATGTATAAAGGCAACTCTGTTTATATCAAAAATGTGTGTCATACATGTAATTTAGTTTATAGAGCAATTTGATAAACTGAAAATGTTTTGTTTATGTGCATATTGCTGCAGTGGTTATTGTCTTTGCATTTCTCTTTAATGCTCAGTGATAAAGGAACCATCAAAGAACC
This sequence comes from Pelobates fuscus, assembly GCF_036172605.1. Taxonomy (NCBI): domain Eukaryota; kingdom Metazoa; phylum Chordata; class Amphibia; order Anura; family Pelobatidae; genus Pelobates; species Pelobates fuscus. The sequence goes on along the minus strand of NC_086319.1, from coordinate 35,908,907 downwards.
ATAGCGATGCTACACCCCACAATACCATGAATGTTCTGGCACCTTCCCAAGGTAAGTATAAAAACTGTCTGTGAATGGCTTGGTCACATACCTGGAGTCCACCAAACATTGGTACCTCCTCTTCTGATCCCAGATGAGATGTTGGGGTTAGCTCTTTGACTAAGGTTGCTCAGCTGATCTAATGCAAAAAGCTGACTGTGCATGGCAGGGCTTTGCTCATTGGAGCTAAAGGAAGCTCCTAGCAGTAGCTTTCAGCTCCAGAAGAGAATATTACTGCTTGGAAGATGGTTCCAGGGTACTCCTGTTATCATAACCACCCAGCAAACTGTAGTGGTCATGATGCTCGAAGTGTTCCTTTAAATACTTTATTTCCCACTGAAATGAGTCCTGACAGATCTAACAAATATTTTGGCATTTTGATATTGAGAAAAATGAAGGTAGTGATCAAATCTTATAAACAATAAGGCAACAGAATATTATTTATATCCAGGAGTGTGTTTTCCTTACTACAGTGAGAGTAGCAACCATTTGTTAACATTGAACACGTAAGTAGCCAAGGTTTTACTATTTTAAACAAGTTATTAAACATATAATACAATTAATTTTTTTATTCTAGATTTGTGCATTGTGGAAAAATTCAGTACCCCTGAATCAATTTGTTCACCGAAGTTCATCGATGAGGCGTGTGGCTTGTCTAAATATTGTCCATGCAAACAATTTAAGGTATGGGCATGAAACAAGTTATCACTGTACTGAAAAAAAAAATATTTTTTGAGCTTTCAGTTGCATTTTGTAAGGTTTAAGTCAGGCTGATCCCTACTTTATGGCTTTCTTATTTATATAATTAATGTAATTATTTAATGGATTAGTGGCTGTTCATGAACAGAACACTGAATTAAGAAGCAAACTATTTTATTTGGCTATTATCAATTTCTTTTTTTTGTGTGTGTGATATGTCCCTATAGCACTTTGGAGTTAAGGAATTCAAACAACTTGTCGATCATCCAAAATTCAGATAAACTATAAATCATTTGAAACCTAATACACATATTTAATTTTATATAAATACATTAAAAACAGGAACATTTTAGGATCAGTTTGATATCGGATATTTATATTGGACATAATTACTTGTCATAATTACTTTCTCCCTCTATAAATGTCTCATTATGAAGGAAAATGCATCCTCACATTTACCAGTTATGGTGTATACAAAAAAATGTGTATTCATTCAACAATAAGTTAGGGAATTTAGTGATTTTAACATTTTAGACCAAAAAACTGAACTGGAAGCATTGCTGACAGCTTTTAAGCCTTAAATGTGAGATTAATTTTGAATTGCCAAAAATTCCGAACATTATCTAAGACAAACAGTAAATATCTCTGTATTTCTTAATTTCTTAATTTACACACTTTTACATACACATTATTTTTATTAAGGCTTTTGTAACGGATCGATGGGCACCCCGACTGGGTACCTCCGTTGAAGGAGGCTCCTAGCACTTCCTGAGGCCTCCAAGCACTGCAGCAGACACCATAACCACTGTAGACTCCTCCAGAGAGCAAAACAGGAACCAGCTATTCCAAGAGCTTAGCAGTGATTTAGCAAGGGAATATGACAAGCATAGCAATCCCTTGTAGCAGATTCCCCCAATAAGAGACGACACTCCAAATTGAGGGTAAAGTAGAACTCAGGTTTAATTACACACACTCTGCTTTTATGCAATTCTCCCCTGCAAGGGAGACGCCCACATCCAATTATAGATTACCCAATCACACAATGGTTACATCCCACAGATTCCCTCCCCTTAGCCTGAGAGGTAACCCAATTATACGTACAATTTAAACATACATGTTACCCAACTTTCATAACTCTAAAACCATACATCCAATATTAATAATAGTTACATATTATTAATCAGCACATTCCAAATACAAACATACCCCAAAATCATACGAATCCGTGCAGCCGTTCGGGAGATAGGTATAAGTCACTTTTGACCGACCGCAGGCACCTTTTCATGCACACACCGCTGACTGCGTTTGAATAAGTTAAAATGGCCGCCGCCACGTGTTCGTTTGTCGAATGGCAGCCACTTCGACGACTTCGGCACTTCGACACTTCAACGACTTCGGCACTTCAATTGCATTGGAAGTGCCAGTTTAACCCCTTAAGGACCAAACTTCTGGAATAAAAGGGAATCATGACATGTCACACATGTCATGTGTCCTTAAGGGGTTAAAAGTTGGAACACTGCTCCCAAGTATTTAAAGGGCCAGGAACAGCATACAAACATCCATTGTGCCCAAATACACTTCTTACAGGGTTAATACACCCCAGGGCCATAGTCGCAGGGCAGGAGGCTAGCAACCAGGCTTCTCCAGTTCACAGTGGCGAGGTTGGTTCCGCCACAGCTTTCTTTTGAAGTCCTTATTCAAATATTTGTGATTTTCTGCAAAATTGTACTTTGATATGTTTGTAATCTGAATTTCTTTTTTTTTTTTTTTTTTTATAAATATCGTTTTATTGAGATAGTTTCAAGGTGAACAAATCGCATTTAGTCTGTGAGCAGTGCGAAACACGCAGGTTTCAATCATTCAGAGTCTCGTTTGAGATTTTTAGATGCGCAGATCTCTAAAGAAGCAATGGTAGTTGAGACTCGTTGTGTCTCTGGGCACAGTAGGTTCCAAATTACGATATTTAGCATGTTGCAGATTAATTACAGTCTGTCAGGTCCGTTAGCTATGTTCAGGCTATTTGTAATCGCTCGCTCTGCATTATGTTATTTTTTTGTAATCTTAGGTTCTATTGTTAACTTATTCTTACGAGTTGTAAGTGTCTCTCTGTCTTTAGTGTCTTTTGTCAATAATAGGTCCAGAATAGGGATAGTGGGGGAGTGGGAGGGGGGGATGGTAAGTGTGTTGTGTCCCTTAGTGGTCCTCTTCCCATGTGTATATTTCATGACCTTTTCTCAAGATGCTGATTGTCATGTGTTTGGTGCAGCTGGAGGGTTATCTTTTACTTCTGTGTGTTCCTGCATAGAGTTTGATATCTAGTGGCAGTGTGTCTGTTTGTTAGTTTGGTTAGTTCCCCTTTCAGTCTCCCCCATTGTCTACATTCAGTGATATTGTATTATCGCTGAGTTAGGTGTTGTGTGTTATCTCCTTCCAGCGTGGTTCCTCCTTTCTCTTGTTCTTGTTTTGTCTGCCCCCTGACATTAAAGATTTCACTTGTTACGTGTGCGTTCCCATATCTCAGGGGGTCCTTGATAGATCCCCCGGGCACTGGTCTCACCCGCAGGGGCTCTGAGGCAGGGTAGGGTTGTGGGAGGGCCGGAAGGGGGTGTCTTACTAGGGTTTCAGGTGTCGCGTGTTTCTTGTTTTCCTATGTGTCTTGTCTCCTTGCTCCCTGTGTCTGTGTATGTGTTAGGTACATGTACCAAGACCCCCACATTTCCTTATGTTTGTTGCTTCGTCCCAATAAATCAGCGTATTTTGCTTCCGCTGTGTGAATCTCTTCTACTCTCTGTAGCCATTGCGTGATTGTGGGTGGTTGGGTGTTTTTCCACATTGCCAGGATCAGGGACTTGGCTGCATTCAGCAGGTGTCTCAGGATAGATTTCTTGTATTGTGCAAGTGATTTTTCTGTGAAGTGAATCAGTGCGGCTTCTATGCTGAGGTCTGGCATATCACCTAGGACCTTGAACAGTTCTTGTTGGATCTCATCCCAGTATGGTTTTATTTTGGCACAGTCCCACCATACGGGTCTCACGGTTCCCGACTGGGTTCCGCATCTCCAACAGGTGTCAGGTGTTCCTGGGAATATTCTATGCAGTAGCGAGGGCGTGCGGTACCAGTGTGAGATCAGTTTAAAGTTGACTTCTTGGTATCTTGAACTGATCGAGCTCTTGTGCTGAAGTATGAGTATCTGTTCCCATTGGGCATCTGTGTATGTTCTGTCCGTGAGGTCCTCCCACTGTCACTTGAAGGCTATGTTCCTAACCCGGTCTCCTATTATAATCCGTTGGTATAGTATGGATACTCTCCCATCTGCTTCTGGTTCATTCACACACAGGTTTTTGAACCACGTGATGTCTCTATGCACTGCCAATCTGTTTGGTAGATTGTAATAAAAATGTCATAGCTGCGCGTAGCGGAACCTGTGCATGGGTATAAGGGTTTTGGTTCTGGTCCAGTCTCGTATGTTCTTTAGTCCTGTGTTGCTTAATGCCTCCTTCAGGGGTAAATAGTCATCCCCCTCTGCTGCTGGCCACGCGCTCCTCGGTAGGCCTCCGCCTAGGTCAATATTATTTGTTAGTGGGATCAGTGGGCTCGGCTGGGGGAATATGTATGTTTCTTTTCTCATTGTGGCCCATGTTTTCAGTGTTTGTGTTATGGGCGAGGTTTTGTCGGTGTTTGGGGTTTCCCTCTAGGTTTGATGCCATACCTGTGAGTGCAGGGTTTTGTTCGTGCTTTCTCTGTCCAGTGTTGCCCAGCGTTTGTGGTGAGGGGCTGTGTGCCAGTCTCTTATCCGCTTTAAAACAGATGCATAATAGTATTTGCGGAAGTCTGGCAGTGCCAGGCCTCCCCATGTTTTGGGTAGGCATATTTTATCGTCGCTAAGCCACACTCGGTTCCCCTTCCAGACATATTTGCTAACCGCTTTTCTCAGTGTTGTGAAGAATTCCGGTGGTAAGTGCCAGGGTATGGTGTTGAAGTAGCAGAGGAGTCTTGGAAAGATGTTCATCTTTACTACTGCTGTGCGACCGTGCCATGAGATGCAGTCGTAATTCCAGTTTATCAGGTCTTTCTGTATTTGTTTGAGGAGCGGGGCGTAGTTCCGTATATATGTTTCCGTTGGGTTGCTTGAAATCCAGATTCCCAGGTATCTCATCTGGTCATCGCAGCTACGAAAGGGATATATTCTTTTGACGTGGTCCCATTCGGATGTTTGGGCTGAAATTTGTATGGTTTCGCAATTCGTGTGGTTTAGCTTGAGCCCCGAGGCTCGGCCGTAGCGTTCGAACTCTTCCATCAGTGCCAGTAATGTTTGCCGTGGGTCCTCTATAAAGAAGAGCATATCATCCGCGTATGCCGCAACTTTATGTTCCTGATCTTTATATTGGAATCCTCGTATGGCGGGTGTTCACCTGATCTTGTCCAGGAACGGTTCCAGTGTTAGGGCAAATAGGAGTGGGGATAATGGGTAGCCTTGCCTGGTGCCGTTGCTAATCAGGAATCCATCTGTGAGTGCTCTATTGACTCGGATCCGTGCGTTGGGGTTGCAGTAAAGTGTGTCGATTCACGTGACCATCCCTTTCCCCAGTCCTACTTTGTTGAGTGTCGTCATCATGAATTGCCATCTCACTCGATCAAACGCTTTTTCAGCGTCCGTTGAGAGCATAAGTAGGTTCTTATTCTCTCTTTGAGCTAGGTGTTGGATAGTGAACGCTCTCAGAGTGCAGTCCCTAGCTTCTCTTCCCTGTATGAAGCCCGTGGAAGTAGTCGTGGGATCAGGATATCGCCAATTTTTTTTGTAGTAGCCTATTGAGAAGCCATCTGGTCCGGGTGCTTTGCCATTCTTCGCGGCCTTGACTGCTGTCCGCACTTCGTCTTCAGAGATTGGTGCTTCAAGTATTGCTGCTTCTTCTCTCGTGAGCGCGTCGGGTTGGAATTCTTGTAGATATTGTTCTACATGCCTGTTCGCCTCATTTTGGCATGTTCCTGTTTGGTTTGTGTGTATGTTGTATAGTTTCGTATAATATGAGCGGAATTCGTTTGCAATTTCCTCCGGGAACTGTGTGAGGTGTCCCTTTGAAGTCCGTAGCGCCTGTACCTGTGCTCTCACTTGTTGGCCTCTAATCAGATGGGCCAGCAGTTTGCCACCTTTGTTGGCATGTATATAGTAGAAAGCTTTAGAGCGTTGTAGTGCTCTATGGTGTTTACGGCCTATGAGCTCCGTGAATTGTCTACGCGCTGATAGGAGTTCCCGGTACTGTGCCTCTAGCTGGCTGTGTTTGTGAAGGGCTTCGAGGTTCATTATTTGGGCTGTTAGGTTTGCTATTGCTTGCTGGTTCTCTCGCTTTTTGCGTGATGCGATCCTAATAAAGTGTCCCCTGAGGACGCTTTTGTGTGCCTCCCAAAGCGTTATTTTCTACATACCTTCCGTGGTGTTCTCTGCAAAGTATTGATTCAGATGTTCTGCTAATTGCGTCTGGACTAGTACGTCCAGAAGGAGTGATTCGTTCATCCTCCATCCCGTTTGGGTGGGTCTGAAGAGTACGCTTCTGATCGCAGGTGTATGGAAGATTCGCTGTCGTCTGCCTATGAAGTGGGCCTGATTGCAGCCTTCTTTAGGAAAGTGAGGCCTTCTTGTTGTATGAAGATGTAGTCTATGCGCGAATAGCGTCTGTGGAGGGGCGAGTAGTAGGTATAGTCTCGGTCATCGGGTGGAGTGTACGCCAGGTATCCACCAATCTTATGTCCTGGAGCGTCTTGCGAATCCTTCGGATCGCTGCCTGTGCTATTGTGCTGTGTCCTGTGGAGGAGTCAGCTAGAGGGTCTAAGGGTAGGTTAAAATCTCCTCCGAGTATCAGAATGCCCTCTGTAAAGGTTGCTAGTTTCAATAGTGTTCTGCAGAGGAATTTGGCTTGGTTTGTGTTCAGGGCGTACATCGAGGTGAACGTGTATGTTTTCTGAGATATCGTTCCCTTCACGAAAAGGTATCTGCCGTCCGCGATCGTTTCGGAATGTGTGAACTGTAGGTTGGTGTTTAGGAGAATCGAGACACCCACTTTTCGAGCAGTCGGGTGATTACTGTGAAAGGTGGTTTGGTAGTGTTTGTTTCGTAGTCTATGGTTATCTATGTCCCTGTAATGCTCAATTGTTGACAAGATGGAAACAACTGCAGATTTCTGAACTTGATATTGTTTATTGCTTTTAAATAAAAAAGATAATCAATTTGAACTGTCTCTTTAATTCCTGGCAGGTTATAAACAGCAGCGGAGTTGAAGTTGTTTTAAGATAAGGCAAATTTAACACAACCAGCGAGAAGTTCCAAATTAGGAGACAGATGATTAATTAGTAGGTGTTGAAAACAAGGTTAGGAGTTTAGGTGGAGCAGATAGCGAACCACTTAGAATTAGGATGGTTATATATTAAGCTTGAGCCAATCTGGTTTACTTAACTTATGAAGGAGCGATAATCCAAATTGGTGATAGAGATTCCACAGAGAATCGAGGTTGCAGCAGGCAAGAGAATATCCAAAAACAGTCCGAGGTCGTAGGAGAGGAGAAGGAGGGTAAACGATTAAACAGTCCGGGTCCGATACACAGTAGAAGTAGTAAATATTCAGGTTGAAGTTCGCGGGAGCTTTCGAGTTGATCCAGCACTGTGGTGTTGACGCGGTCTCTCTATGAATCCTGGGAACGACCGCGTCATAGGAGGGGGAGTGGCCGCGCTCCGAGAACCCGGAAGTCCACGGTTAGCGAATGCCGGAAGGTCTGACAGAACCCCCCTCATAAGAAGCAGCCACCGGATGCTGTCAACGAGGTCTGGATGGGTAGCGAGCATGGTACGCATTGATAAGTCGACGAGCATGCACCGCGGAGGACGACACCCATGAATCTTCGTCAACTCCGTAGCCCTTCCACCGGACAAGATATTGTAAGGAACCACGATGGATTCGTGAATCGAGAATCCTCTGGACCTCGTATTCCTCTTCACCTTGTACCAGAATGGGATCAGGAGTGGTAAGAACATCCCTCATGAAAGGGTCGGAGTGGTGTGGTTTAAGCAATGACACATGGAAGACTGGATGTAGTTTCATGGTAGGTGGAAGTTTCAATCTAACCACGTTTTCGTTGATAAGCGACAATATACGGAAAGGGCCAAGGAAGAGTGAGCTCAGTTTCTTTGAGGGACGGTTGGTGACAATGTTTTTTGAAGAGAGCCATACTAGATCACCAACCTTGTAAGTAGGGGAAGGTCGTCTACCAGTATCGAAAAACTTTTTCTGAGCAGATGATGCATTTTTAAGGTTATCACGTAACCTGAGGAAGAGGGCAGACATGAACGAGTTATGGTTGGAGACGTATGGATTAGAAGAAGGAAGTCCTTGATCAGGGAATGAAGAAGGATGGAATCCAAAATTTGAGAAGAATGGAGTCATTTTGCTACTAGCGTGTACCGAGTTGTTGTATGAGAACTCTGCCATTGGTAACCACGTGATCTAATCATCTTGTAAATGAGAGCAATAACACCGCAAGTATTGTTCAACACATTGATTAACTCTCTCTGTTTGTCCGTTGGTTTGGGGATGATAGGCTGAAGATAATTTACGTTGAATGTTGAGGGAGGAACACATCTCATTCCAGAATTTGGAGGTGAACTGTGTTCCTCTGTCTGATATGATTTCTTCAGGAAGACCATGGAGTTTCACGATGTTGTTGATGAATATTTTTGCAAGTTCAGATGAAGAGGGTAATTTCTTCAAAGGAATAAAATGGGACATCTTGGTGAAACGGTCTACCACTACCAGAATGGTGGTATGATGTTGCGAAGGAGGGAGTTCTACCAAGAAGTCCATTGAGATGGACTGCCAAGGTCTTTCTGGAACAGGTAGGCTCAGTAATTGACCGAATGGTGGATGATGGTCAGATTTTGATCTCAGACAGGTTGGGCAGTTTTTGACATAAGATTCTATGGTTCTGTCCTGGCGAGGCCACCAGTAATATCTTTTAGACAGCTCCAGTGTTTTCCTTGTACCAGGATGACCAGCCAGAGGGGAATCATGAATCAAGGAGAGTATTTTATTCCTAAGCAAGGGAGGAATGTATAACCTGTCTTTGAAGTAGTACATACCGTCCTTTTTTGATAGATTGCTTTGTTTGGGAAGTTCAAGATCTTCTTCTTTAAGATGTTTAATATCATCAATTAATGACGAAATAATACCTATGATTTTAGGAGGTTGAGTTTCGTTTACAGGAAGATCTTGGTGAATTCTGGACAGGGCATCTGCCTTTTTGTTTCTGGATCCAGGTCTGTAGATGATTTGAAAATTGAAACGGGAAAAGAAAAGATTCCAGCGTACTTGTCTGGCAGAGAGTGTTTTGTTGGAATGAAGATATTCAAGGTTCCTGTGGTCTGTATAAACAATTACAGGAGTGCGTGTGTCTTCAAGTATGTGACGCCAGTTTTCGAATGCAGCTTTAATACTTAATAATTCTTTTTCTCCTACAGGATAATTTCGTTCAGCAGGAGACAAAGATCGTGAAAAAAAAGCTACTGGATGGAGAGGATCTTGAGGCGTTTGGTGTTGAGAGAGGACAGCCCCGATAGCTGTGTCAGAAGCATCCGTTTCCATGACGTAGAGAAAAGCAGGATTAGGTAGTTGAAGAATGGGAGCACTTGTGAATCTCCGTTTTAATTCATCAAAGGCTGCTTGAGCCTTATCGTTCCAAGCAAAGGACCGCTTACTGCTATTGAGCAGGTTGAGGGGATGAGCAACCTTGGAGTAATTTTTAATGAACTTCCTATAGAAGTTGGCAAATCCCAGAAAACGTTGTAAGTCTTTAGTATTAGTAGGAGTAGACCAGTTGACAATGCAATCTATTTTGGAGGTATCCATACTTATTGAATGAGGGGAGATAACGTATCCCAAAAAAGTGATTTCATTGACTTCAAATATACATTTTTCTGGTTTTGCGTATAATTTGTGTGTTCTTAATCTGGATAATACCCATCTCACGTGTTTTCTGTGTTCTTCAAGGTTGTTGGAGTAGATGAGAATATCATCTAAGTAAATGATGACACAAACGTCTAGGAGATCTCGGAAGATATCGTTAATGAAATGCTGAAAGGTTGCAGGGGCGTTACATAGCCCGAAGGGCATGACAAGATATTCGTAAAGACCATATCGGGTCCTGAACGCCGTTTTCCATTCATCATTGGCCTTGATTCTAACAAGGTTATATGCCCCACGAAGGTCAAGTTTAGTGTAGATGGTAGCTGTTCTTAATCTTTCAATCAACTCATTGATCAGGGGAAGAGGGTAACGATTCTTGATAGTTATTTTATTTAAAGACCTGTAATCGATGATTGGCCGTATAGTCTGGTCCTTGTTTCTTACAAAAAACATGCTGGAAGCGGCTGGTGAACAGGAAGGTCTAATGAACCCCTTACGGAGGTTTTCATCCAGGTATTCCTTGAGGGTTTTTAACTCTGATTCAGAGAGAGGATAAATATGTCCAAAAGGGATAGGAGCACCAGGAACAAGGTCAATCGGACAATCATAGGGTCGATGAGGAGGAAGTGTCTCTGCTTCCTTTTTACTGAACACATCAGCGAACTCTGAATAGCTGGAAGGTATAGTGGATTCCCCAGTAACATGCAAAATGGGGATGTGTTGTAGACATGTTCCCTGGCAATATGCAGAGTTAAACGTGAGAGAGAAAGGAGCCCATGTAATAAGTGGGTTGTGAGTCCGTAACCAGTCTATCCCTAATATTATTGGATAAAGAGGAGAATTTATGACATCAAAAACAAGAAATTCAGAATGGATATAATTAGTAGTAGTCCTTAAAGGGACAGTTTCAAGGCGAATGGGCCCCGAGGAGATTAAGGAGCCATCAATAACTCTGACAGAGACGGAATTACGTTTTTGAACACAAGGAATTTTATTTTTTGTAACAAAGGATGAGTCCAGGAACACCCCATTAGCACCGGAATCAATAATGGCCTTAGTCGTAATTCTTTCTTTGTCCCACTGTAATATGAGAGAAACAGAGGAGAAATGAGAGGTTGGTTTAGAAGGAAGTACACTCATTACAGTCGTGGTAGAACCATGCTTACCGCCTCTTGGACGTTTCAATAGGGGACAGTCTGGGACCACATGTTCTTGGAAGCACAGTACATGCAGAGGTTCATTTGTCTTCTTCTGGTTCTCTCTTCTGGAGTAAGAGGACTTCTCACAACCCCTATTTCCATAGGTTCAGCGGGAGTTATAGGTTTCTCCGGTGCCTTTGAAGAGGTGAAGGGTTTTTTCCATAGAGAGCTAGTGAGTGATTTCTCAGCTTTTCTTTCCCTAAGTCTTCTGTCGATACTGATTGACAGTTGGATAAGTGTATTTAGTGTAGTAGGTAGTTCAGTTCTGGAGAGCTCATCCTTGACAGCTTCAGATAACCCAATACGGAACTGGTTACGTAGAGTTATGTAATTCCACTGAGTTTCTGGTGCCCATCGTTTAAATTCAGCAATGTAATCTTCGACAGGCCGGTTTCTTTGCTGCAGTGTTCTAATGGTTAAATCTGCAGTCGCTTGTTTGTTTGGGTCTTCGTAAAGAAGAGACATGGCTTCAAAGAATTCATCCAGAGAATCCAATATGGGATCATCATTCTCAAGAAAGGAATGAGCCCAGGCCATGGGTTCACCTCTCAAAAATGAAATAACAGAACAAACTTTAGATCTTTCAGTGGGATATGATCGGGGTTTTAATGCAATCAACAACTTGCAAGAATTGATAAACTCTCGGTATTGGGACCTGTCTCCAGAGAATTTTTCGGGGTTGGAGACAGCAGGGTCACTAGCCGAGTGTGTAACTGTGTGAGGAGTATGTGTTTGCAAGTCCCTTACATAAGTAAGGATTCTTTCATTGGTGATCTGTAGATCTTGCATGCCTTGAGTAAGCGTATCCACTCTTTGGTTTAATCTGGTGATTTCAGAAGTGAGATCTGCTGTATCCATTAATTAGGCTGGATCAATCTGTAATGCTCAATTGTTGACAAGATGGAAACAACTGCAGATTTCTGAACTTGATATTGTTTATTGCTTTTAAATAAAAAAGATAATCAATTTGAACTGTCTCTTTAATTCCTGGCAGGTTATAAACAGCAGCGGAGTTGAAGTTGTTTTAAGATAAGGCAAATTTAACACAACCAGCGAGAAGTTCCAAATTAGGAGACAGATGATTAATTAGTAGGTGTTGAAAACAAGGTTAGGAGTTTAGGTGGAGCAGATAGCGAACCACTTAGAATTAGGATGGTTATATATTAAGCTTGAGCCAATCTGGTTTACTTAACTTATGAAGGAGCGATAATCCAAATTGGTGATAGAGATTCCACAGAGAATCGAGGTTGCAGCAGGCAAGAGAATATCCAAAAACAGTCCGAGGTCGTAGGAGAGGAGAAGGAGGGTAAACGATTAAACAGTCCGGGTCCGATACACAGTAGAAGTAGTAAATATTCAGGTTGAAGTTCGCGGGAGCTTTCGAGTTGATCCAGCACTGTGGTGTTGACGCGGTCTCTCTATGAATCCTGGGAACGACCGCGTCATAGGAGGGGGAGTGGCCGCGCTCCGAGAACCCGGAAGTCCACGGTTAGCGAATGCCGGAAGGTCTGACAGTCCCTGAGGGTAATCTGAATTTCAATACATAATAATTGATTATTTAGATACACAGATTTATTTTTTTATTTTTAGCTTTTAAATCACAACAAAATAATCAAATAGCTAAAATGGCTGAATAAATTAAAGGTATGCCCCAAGCACCATAACTACTACAACTGTTTATATTATCTATGACTGCAGTCCTTGGGATTTTTGCTATGCTCTTTTCTGGCATAAGAGGGTGAGGCTAAGGAGTCAACCTTTATGGTGCAGCAGTCTTCAAAACAATGTTTTTGCAAAACCTATAGAGATTTGAGCATACATAAAATAAAGTATATTAAAGAGGCCAAAACCTATCAAATACATAAAGGTTTGTGGGTGCCTGTAGTGTCCCTTTAAAACTGACATATGAACATGCTTTCCCCTTTTAGTTTACTAAACATTCTCCACAATATTTCAGCTGTGCTGTGTACTTGCGAGAGTGTCATTGATCACTGACAACAGAAAATGGGTTCATGTTTTTAGCATTTTTATACTAAATTATACCTGTCAAACAGAGCTCACTGAGAGGCCAAATATAATAGCTTTTCTATATTTTCAATGAGTTTGCAATATCAAAGCTGTAAAATCAGCACAGATGTGTGTTGCCTTAGAACTTCAGGTTGTTTAAAGTATTGCTGTTTTTCTAAATGCTCCTAGTCATGTGTAGCTCTGTACTTATGTAAAAAAACTGTTTATAAAGATGTTAATGCATTAATTGGGATTGTCACACAGATGTTAGCAACATTATAGTAATGCTACAAAACTGTAGGTAACATCGACTTTTGACTTATCAAACAGTGTTTGGTTTGGTAGTCATTTAGTGAAATAATAAGAGCCATTTTATTGAGCTGGTTTCATTCCTGCAAAACGAACTTCTCAGAAGTCAAATTTAATGTGCTCTTTTTAAAGTATTTAGGATACATCAACGCCAATAAAAGGGAGAAATTAACATGTAATCCTGATGGTAAGTTTTTATTGGTAAAGAAAAAGAATAGAGATGGGTGAGTGAAAAAAAAAATGCATAATGTCCAACATGTTTCTACTATTGAATGAAGTATTTAGTAGACTTGTGCTTTCATTTTCAAACAAATTGCAACTCATCACAAAAGAATCGGAGATACTCCAAATAGACAAATTACGAAGCAAATAAAATGGACAATTGACAAGTTATTTTGTGATTTAGAGTTACACCCATTCCACTAAAAAAAAGATGATTTGTGGAAAAAAATATAATTGATGGTTAGGAGACAGACAGTAAATGTTGATTGTATTCACAGATTGTCAGAATATGAGAGGATCCTAACCATAAGTCAGCAATACTATCAAACACAGAAAGAAAGAATAGATAGGCATATTAACAGACCTTACTGTGGCTGGGCTTAACATTAAGCTAGAAATAGGAAATATCAGAATTAATTGACCAGGAGAAGGACACGGAAATATTAATAATGAAGTCAATAGGTAAATGCACAGTCATGGACAGATGTGGGTCCTGGTAAAGGAAAAACAATAAAAAAAATCCAAATCAGTAAACAAAGCCAAATCAGAAACATAAATCAGGAACAGTAGTAAATGCTCTTACAGGCTATCAGAAACCACAAAAAGGCATTGAACCAGAAATTACACAAGTTTACATAGGCTTTCTCCCTGCCATGAGTCACTTCCTCCCAGATAGAATGAAGCCGCGCGGGAGGATGGAGGAGGCCATCAGGAGGGAGCTGGAGTGCCAGAGCCTCACACTCCCAACTACCTCAGCCTGCCACTGGACCCGAGGGAACCCATAAGGTAGGGCTGGAGGGTGGCTTTATAAATGTAAACTTTGCATGTGTGTGTCTCAGTATTTGTGTGAGTCAGTATGTCTGTGTGTGTCTTAGTATGTGTGCATGTGTGTGAGTATGTCTGTCAGGGTTTCTGTGTATGTCACCATTTATGTGTGTGTGTGTCAGTATGTATGTCAGGGTGTGTGTGTGTGTGTCAGTATGTCTGTGTGTGTCTTAGTATGTGTGTATGTGTGTGAGTATGTCTGTCAGGGTGTCTGTGTGTGTGTGTCACCATTTCTGTGTGTGTGTGTGTGTGTCAGGGTGTGTCTTAGTATGTCTGTGTGTGTCAGTATGTCTGTCAGGGTGTCTGTGTGTCACTATGTCTGTGTGTCAGTATGTGTCTGTGTGTGTCAGTATGTCTGTGTGCGTGTCAGTATGTCTGTCAGGGCATATGTGTGTGTGTCATTATGTCTGTGCACGTGTCAGTATGTCTTTCAGGGCATATGTGTGTGTGTGTCAGTATGTCTCTGTGTGTCGGTATGTCTGTGTGTGTCAGTATGTCTGTCAGTGTGTGTGGCAGTTTGTCTGTCAGTATGTCAGTGTGTCAGTATGTCTGTCATTGTGTAAAAATGTAAACTTTGCATGTGTGTCAGTATGTATGAGTGTGTCAGCATTTGTGCATGTCTTAGTATATCTGTGTGTGTCTTAGTATGTCTGTCAGGGTGTCTGTGTGTGTGTCACTATTTCTGTGTGTGTGTGCGTCTGTGTGTGTATCAGTATGTCTGTCAGTGTGTGTCACTATGTCAGTGTGTCAGTATGTCTGTCAGTGTGTATCTCTGTTGTCAGTATGTATATCTGTGTGTGTAAATCTGTGTATCTGTATTTAGTATATCTATGTTTCTCTATGTGGTCTGTGTGTATCTGCATGTGTCAGGTTGTGTACCTGCTTGTGTATATCTGTGTGTGCATCTGTATATAGTCAGTGTTTTATCTGTGTATCTGCATGTGTGTCGGGTTGTGTATCTGTGTGTCTGTATCTGTGTCAGTCTGTATCTGTATGTGTCAGTGCATGTGTCAGTGTTTACATCTGTGTATCTGCATGTGTTTTAGTGTGTGTGTGTGTGTGTGTGTATCACAGTGTGTGTGTGTGTGTGTGTGTGTGGCAGTGTATGTGTACATGTGCATACATCTCATCATTCAAATCGCTACACACAAGTACACCCCTGCATTCAACCTTCAACACTACATGCACAGTCCTGCATTGAAACGTCAACAATACATAAACACCAAAAATATATATAAACACATCCCAGCATTAAAAAAAAAACTACACATAGATGCATGCTTGCATTCAAACACCAACACCACATACAAACACACCCCTACATTTACACAAACATACTCTATACAAAACATGCTTCCATTCAAACACAGAAACACAACTCAGTGCTAAATACAACTCTGCAAGCATGGGAAAATGATTCTGCTACTGCTTTGGGAAGTGGAGAGCGTTAATGCATGTCAGGGAGTGGGGGTCAGGGGGCCCCATCAAATGCTTGAATATTAAAGACGGCCCTGGGTTCACATACTTTGTATTTTGAGCACAAAAGAATGCTGCTTCACACCAACATGTGTAACTGTGTATGGGAAAACAGATACCTTGCCTAGTTTGGATTTAGTCATTGTTCTCAACAATTCTCTACTAACAGGGTCATAACTAAAAACCTCAGGATCCCAAGCAAGTACTGAGGTAACGAAGGTAATCCTCAGCTGCCATACAAATCCTATGATACTTTGCCAGCTGTGGATTGACTGTTTACCCATCCTTTCAGGGTTATATTTGTATGCAATAGGCATTTGTATACAGTAGGAATGTAGGCATATTTTTGTATGAAGTATATTTAAGTGTATGTTCATGTATGTGGGTAGTATACTGATTTTCGAATGCACAGGTATGTTTGTGTGTAGTGTAGGCAAACATGTGTGTAGGGTTGGTGTTTGAATACAAGCTTTTTTATGTAGTATTAGTGTATGAATGCAAGAATGTGCTTGTCTGTAAAGTTGGGATGTGAATGCAGGAATGTGGATATGTAGTGTTGTTGTCTGAATGCAGGACTGTGTACAGTTCAATTTTGTGTACAGTATTGGCATTTGCATGCAGGGATGTGCTTGTGTGTAATATTGGTAATTGCATGCAAATGTGTATTCACAAATACACATGCACTGCCACACACATATACAGAGATGCTCATATACACAAATACACTCTGAGAGATTCACACACAAATTGACACACAAACACACTTTAATTGACACATAGTGACATAGATGCCCAGATTCATGCACATATCCACAAACACTGACATACATGTACAGACTGTCACACTTTATTATCCCCAGGCAAGTAGGAATGGTGAGTCTCAAGGAGAATGCAAATCCAAAAGGAGTTTAATAACATAAAAACAGCAAAGCAGGATTAAGGCACAAAATAACATAAAACAAGTAGTCCAAAGGAACGTTCATAGAAACAAAATGCCCACAACACATCACGTTTCAAACAGTGAGGTCTTCTTCAAGGGGAATCTCTTTCCTCTATGGCTACTGTCTTTTTTACAGGGCACTCACAGGAAATTAACTTTAGCACAAGAATCAGCGTCTCCATTCCTCTTCCGGGTAGCGGACCCTTTCACTAATATATTAAATAAAATAGTCATTGCACTTTTCATTGGAGACAGTAGTATCCTTGGATATTGTGCCCCCCTATCAGAGAGCCCTAAGGTGGCCACTGCTCATACAAAGGCCAGCCCTGGTTGGAGGGTAAGCAGGAAAGCAAATGTTATGTAAAGCTTGCTACCTGCTGCTGCCCTGCTTGCTGCTTCCATTCCTGTATGGCCCCCTGACCGGCAGAACTCCAGGGCCCAGTCACAGTTGCGACCATTGCAAGCCTGGAAGTTCCACCACTGTTACTGACTTGACTTTATCTAAAGAGGATAGTTTTTATCTTTGACAGCTGAAAACATAAAAAAACTCAAGTAAAAAAGAGGAGAGTTTTCCATTACATACTTCTTATAACTGTTATTTTGTATGCATAAAAATAAATAGCACACACTAAATCACGGAGAACATGCTTCATAACATCTATTTGACCAAATGTCAAGACAGGTTGTTGCTTAAAAAATTGATAGGTTGAAAACTAAAAAAGGTTATATTTTCCTCATGAGAAAACTAAATGAGAAACCAGGCATACTGTAATTATTGACCTATACATGAAAATCAGTTTTTAAAACATCAAGCACCATACATTAAAATTAGTCTCAAAAATATCTGTGCAATGTGAAGATTGGTTTGAAGGGTCTGCAATTTGAATAATATTAGCCCTTTGTTGTACATTATGTAAAATAGTCAACTTTTTCAGAAAAATTTATCGAGACAAAATCTTTGATAAAACTAATATGAAACCAAACACCAAAAATCAAATCCTTATTCATAATACATCATGCCTATCCAAGAGAAGAAAAAGACTTACAAACTTTCATGATAACATTTTTCATGAAAATATGTCTCTGGATTAACTGACTACAGATTACTAGACTGAGATTTCTTGAGTATTTTCTTTATCAGAATGTGAAACTTTTGCATATCAGTCTAATTGACTTAACCACTTAAGGACCACATGACAGTCTATGCTGTCATACAGTGCAGGGCTTTAATGCCCAGTGACAGCATACATAGTCATGCTGTAAAAGTACCAGCAGGAGCGAAATCTCTGATGGCACCAAGGACCCCTAAGTATCTTTTGATACTTAGAGTCCCCTCTGTCAGCGGGGTCCACAGTTAATGGCCCCAGACTTACAGATGAACTATCAGCAGGGCTCAAGGTGAGCTTGCCCATAATGCTTGAAATAACCCATCTGAGTGACCTTGCTCAGCTGTGGTATTTCTTTCACTGTCCCCAGTGGTGGCCCCTCTTTCAGTTGAGGCGACAGTCTGCAATCACGCTTCTGCAGTAAATTGAAAAATGTGTTAAATTCCAGAGTTTGAAAAGAGACTGGGGATGTCTCCCTGCTTGCCCCCTGCAGCAGGATCAGGGCTGGGCTCTAAAAGTTGCCCAGCACCGATCTCTGTGTAAGGAGCTGCAGCATGATGAGAGTCAGCTTTCTGTACTGTGTTAGCTATTAAATCCCTCTGCTGAAATCATCTTTCAGAGTGAATCCCTTAAAAGGTGGAATTAGCATTATGAATATAATTATGGAGTAGATTGTGGGTTAGATAATGGGTTGGGTTAGGGTTGGATTAGCATCAGATTATAGGTAGTATTAGGGTCCGATTTTAGGTAGAGTTAGAGTTATTGGGTTATGGGTTGTGATGTAGCGAACGGTTCGCTGGCGAATAGTTCCCGGTGAACATAGAGTGTTCGCGTTCGTCACGGCGGGCGAACATATGCGCGGTTCGATCCGCCCCCTATTTGTCATCATTGAGTAAACTTTGACCCTGTGCCTCACAGTCAGCAGACACATTCCAGCCAATCAGCAGCAAACCCTCCCTACAGCATCCATTTTAGATTCATTCTGAAGCTACATTCTTAGTGAGAGGAGGGAAAGTGTAGCTGCTGCTGATTTGATAGGGAAATGGATAGCTAGGCTAGTGTATTCAGTGTCCACTACAGTCCTGAAGGACTCATCTGATCTCTGCTGTAAGGACAGCACCCCAAAAAGCCATTTTTAGGGCTAGAACATCAGTCTGCTTTTGTTTCCTGTGTAATCTAATTGCAGTTGCCTGCCTGCCAGCTTCTGTGTCAGGCGTACAGTGGATACTGTGCCCACTTGCCCAGTGCCACCATTTTTTTCTCTGTAATAGATTGAATAGCAGTTAGTTGTCTGCAAGCGTCTGTGTGTCAGGCCAACAGTGTGTGCTCTGCCAACCTCTGCATGACAATGTTTGGCATTTAGTGAATATTCCCTATTCTGCTCTGTGTCAGTGTGTATCAGGGTCCCTGAGGACAGGTGTCAATCCATATCTGCCAAGTGACCCTATGTAGGGGGAACAGTCCCTATTCTGCTCTGTGTCAGTGTGTATCAGAGTCTCTGAGGACAGGTGTCAATACATATCTAAACAAAAACAACAAGATATGTGAACACAACCCAGTGAAAAGAAAATATAAATAAAAGCAAACCAGGACTTCCCCTATGTCATAGGTGGAGTATCCAGGTAGATCCCCGAAGACTTCCTCTTGTCTTCAATAGGTATATGCAAATAGGATAGGGGATAATCTGCTAAATATAAATAAAACAAAACAACAAAGCATATAACTGTGTGGAGACTGGCACTGTTATGTATTCATAATTGGTCACTCACAAATTTGTGGAGATAAAACAGCCTTGAGTGATATATTGTTTTCTTTCAGTGTCCAGAGTTTTGTCCCTCCTCACAATTTCATCAATCCATAGATGTATATATCTCAAGAAAGGGAAAATATATACAAAAAATGTAGTGCACTTCCAGAGTATGAATAAAAAAGGTATTTAATCACTTACATTCAAGTTTAAAACAAACAGCATGTCACCATAAAGCGTCCTACGCGTTTCGTCCTTAGCTTGGACTTCCTCAGGGACTTGGTGTCAATAAGGTGCAGTAAAATACAATACAATAGCAGCAATAAATATATCCCTCCCACAGTCCTTTTATACATCCCCATTCAGTGTTAAAGTTCTTTCAGCTGGTGTTCGATTTTCATTTTCGCGGCATGGAACCGGATGACGTCATCGCGTACGTTGCGTGCGTTCCACTTGCGTTTCACGGAAACGGATGACGTCATCGCGTGCGTTGCGTGCGTTCCACTTTGCGTTTCACAGACCCGGAAGTGGGTCGTGATCGTTGGTCACTCATTCTATTACACTGACTCAAAGTATATACAAGTGGGTGGACAAAACGGGGAGGGGGAAAGGGAAACAATTAAAAGAGTTCTCTGGATGGCACTATCTTCACAAAATAGATGTGGAGTAAAAAACGAAAAAGATATATATTTACATTACGATCTGAGTTTATGAATCTCTTAGTATAACCCATTTTCACAAATGAAAAATCCAAGTCTATGCAAAGACATATGTTTTTTACTTGTTTTATATCCATGTGCAATTTGTATAACTCATAACAAAAAATATATTTTTGTATACCTAAGGCTATATACAGGAATCCTTAACTAGACATCTCATACAATTACAATGTAATATATATTATATATGTGATGTACATATGATACTGAAGTGGTGAAACCCATTTTCATTGCACCTTTGTCTCTTTCTTCTTATAAAACAGAGGTATATATATCTCTAAATCGGAAAAATATTATTATATTAAAAAATGTTGAGTTATATGGATAAAAATGAAAATGAGAATAAAGATGAAAATAAAAATAAAAATGAAATTAAAATTAAAATTAAAAAATAAAAATAAAAATAAAAATAAAAATAAAATTAAAATAAAAATAAAAATAAATATAAAAATAAAATTAAAATAAAAATAGAAATGAAAATAAAAATAAAAATAAAAATAAAAATAAAAAATAAAAATAAAAAATAAAATTTGAATTTAAAATGAAAATAAAAATAAAATGTGAATAGAAATGAAGATGAAAATGGGGATAGAAATTAAATTAAAAATGAAAATAGGATGAAAAAATGTATACATATAATAAAAGTCCTTAATTTTTGAATTTTTGAATGAGAGAAAAGTGCAATGATTCCCAAACATTCCACAAAGACAGAATATGAGATAAATGGTGCATTTAGTCTTCAAAAAAACTCCATAAATCTATATCTAAATTTAGACCAAGGGGTTGGAGTGTTTTTAATTTATTGATCCAAAAAGTCTCTCTTTGAGATAGCTTTTTGGTCAAATCCCCTCCTCTCCAATATGGGTCCACATGTTCTATACCCAAAAAAATGAAACTCCGCCAATCAAATTTATTACAAGTGTTGCAATGTAGTGGTACTATATGTTTCGTTGAATTTTTCCTGATATTATTTTGATGTTCTAATATCCTCTCTTTTAATTTCCTACATGTTCTCCCCACGTACTGTTTCCCGCAAGGGCATTGTAGCATGTATACCACATTTTTCGTATTACAATTTATGTTCGATTTTATTTTAAATTTCTCTTTTGTAGTGAAGCTTATAAATTCTTTTTTTTGGATGAATTTTTGGTTTTTGCATGCTTTGCAAGAATTGCAGGGGTTAAAACCACTGATGTTTAGAGTCATGCTTTTGCGTGGAATTTTTAGAGCATAACTTGGTGCCAATAGATTTTTTAGGTTTTTTGATCTCCTAAAAATGACTGGTGTTTTTTTCGGTAGCACTTTACCCAAAATGGGATCCTGACGTAAGATATCCCAATGTTTGTTTAGAATCTTTTTTATTTTCCAATGTTGTGTGTTATATTGGGTCGTGAAAGAAAAATTATAGTTGTCCTTAGAATGTTTTTTGGGATTGGATACTATCAAGTCTCTTCTGTTCTTTTCTCCTATTTCTTTAATTTCTTTGTCTAGCAAAGTTGTTTCATATTTTTTTGCCACAAATTTATTTTTTAGGTGTTTAGCTTGTTCCCTAAAGTCTGAATTATTTGTACAATTCCTTCTCACTCGTATTAGCTGGCTTCTTGGTATGGTCTCCAGCCATTTATCTTTGTGACAACTTTTTCTGTGAATAAAACTATTACCCTCCGTTTTTTTAAAAAAACATTTTGATTGAATCTGATTATCTTCTATAAAGAGATTTAGATCCAGAAAGTTAATACTAGTGATATTGGTTTCATGTGTAAATTTTAAACCATAGTCATTTTGATGGATGTAGTGTATAAATGATGACAAATCTTCATGTGAGCCTCGCCAGATTAGTATCATGTCATCAATAAAACGTTTCCATAGGACCAGGTTCGCTACCCAGCTATGCCCACTCCATATGTGGTTGGATTCCCAATTCCATAGGACCAGGTTCGCTACCCAGCTATGCCCACTCCATATGTGGTTGGATTTCCATAGGACCAGGTTCGCTACCCAGCTATGCCCACTCCATATGTGGTTGGATTAAATTTCTAAAAACAACAAGGAACACCTCTTCAATAATTTTCCAATAATACCCATTTTCTATTTTCTCCCCAAACTACACAAGAACCCTATAACCCCCCCAGGTAGGCCAATTATCAGTGGCATTAATTCCGTATCTGCCCATCTATCAGAATTTGTAGATCACCACCTGCAGAAATATGCACAAGAAGCACCTTCTTATTTAAAAGACACTGCTCATGTTTTAAGAATTTTGGAGAATGTAATTTGGGAACCCAATTTTGTTTGGGTGACCATAGATGTCACATCACTATACACAATAATAAAACACAACAAAGGTATAGTTGCAGTGGAACGAATTATGGAAAAAGATGAAAACATATCACCAAACTTTCGAAATTTCATTTTAAATAGCATCCACTATATTCTTAAACATAATTATTTTTTCTTTGATGATTCATTTTACCTTCAAACCACCGGTACAGCCATGGGGACCAGGTTCGCCCCCAGCTATGCAAACATATATATGAGGGATTGGGAATCCAACCACATATGGAGTGGGCATAGCTGGGTAGCGAACCTGGTCCTATGGAAACGTTTTATTGATGACATAATACTAATCTGGCGAGGCTCACATGAAGATTTGTCATCATTTATACACTACATCCATCAAAATGACTATGGTTTAAAATTTACACATGAAACCAATATCACTAGTATTAACTTTCTGGATCTAAATCTCTTTATAGAAGATAATCAGATTCAATCAAAATGTTTTTTTAAAAAAACGGAGGGTAATAGTTTTATTCACAGAAAAAGTTGTCACAAAGATAAATGGCTGGAGACCATACCAAGAAGCCAGCTAATACGAGTGAGAAGGAATTGTACAAAGAATTCAGACTTTAGGGAACAAGCTAAACACCTAAAAAATAAATTTGTGGCAAAAAAATATGAAACAACTTTGCTAGACAAAGAAATTAAAGAAATAGGAGAAAAGAACAGAAGAGACTTGATAGTATCCAATCCCAAAAAACATTCTAAGGACAACTATAATTTTTCTTTCACGACCCAATATAACACACAACATTGGAAAATAAAAAAGATTCTAAACAAACATTGGGATATCTTACGTCAGGATCCCATTTTGGGTAAAGTGCTACCGAAAAAAACACCAGTCATTTTTAGGAGATCAAAAAACCTAAAAAATCTATTGGCACCAAGTTATGCTCTAAAAATTCCACGCAAAAGCACGACTCTAAACATCAGTGGTTTTAACCCCTGCAATTCTTGCAAAGCATGCAAAAACCAAAAATTCATCCAAAAAAAAGAATTTATAAGCTTCACTACAAAAGGGAGATTTAAAATAAAATCGAACATAAATTGTAATACGAAAAATGTGGTATACATGCTACAATGCCCTTGCGGGAAACAGTACGTGGGGAGAACATGTAGGAAATTAAAAGAGAGGATATTAGAACATCAAAATAATATCAGGAAAAATTCAACGAAACATATAGTACCACTACATTGCAACACTTGTAATAAATTTGATTGGCGGAGTTTCATTTTTTTGGGTATAGAACATGTGGACCCATATTGGAGAGGAGGGGATTTGACCAAAAAGCTCTCTCAAAGAGAGACTTTTTGGATCAATAAATTAAAAACACTCCAACCCCTTGGTCTAAATTTAGATATAGATTTATGGAGTTTTTTTGAAGACTAAATGCACCATTTATCTCATATTCTGTCTTTGTGGAATGTTTGGGAATCATTGCACTTTTCTCTCATTCAAAAATTCAAAAATTAAGGACTTTTATTATATGTATACATTTTTTCATCCTATTTTCATTTTTAATTTAATTTCTATCCCCATTTTCATCTTCATTTCTATTCACATTTTATTTTTATTTTCATTTTAAATTCAAATTTTATTTTTTATTTTTATTTTTATTTTTATTTTCATTTCTATTTTTATTTTAATTTTATTTTTATATTTATTTTTATTTTTATTTTTATTTTTATTTTTATTTTAATTTCATTTTTATTTTTATTTTTATTTTTATTTTATTTTTATATTTATTTTTATTTTTATTTTTATTTGTATTTTTATTTTTATTTTTTAATTTTAATTTCATTTTTATTTTTATTTTCATCTTTATTCTCATTTTCATTTTTATCCATATAACTCAACATTTTTTAATATAATAATATTTTTCCGATTTAGAGATATATATACCTCTGTTTTATAAGAAGAAAGAGACAAAGGTGCAATGAAAATGGGTTTCACCACTTCAGTATCATATGTACATCACATATATAATATATATTACATTGTAATTGTATGAGATGTCTAGTTAAGGATTCCTGTATATAGCCTTAGGTATACAAAAATATATTTTTTGTTATGAGTTATACAAATTGCACATGGATATAAAACAAGTAAAAAACATATGTCTTTGCATAGACTTGGATTTTTCATTTGTGAAAATGGGTTATACTAAGAGATTCATAAACTCAGATCGTAATGTAAATATATATCTTTTTCGTTTTTTACTCCACATCTATTTTGTGAAGATAGTGCCATCCAGAGAACTCTTTTAATTGTTTCCCTTTCCCCCTCCCCGTTTTGTCCACCCACTTGTATATACTTTGAGTCAGTGTAATAGAATGAGTGACCAACGATCACGACCCACTTCCGGGTCTGTGAAACGCAAAGTGGAACGCACGCAACGCACGCGATGACGTCATCCGTTTCCGTGAAACGCAAGTGGAACGCACGCAACGTACGCGATGGCGTCATCCGGTTCCATGCCGCGAAAATGAAAATCGAACACCAGCTGAAAGAACTTTAACACTGAATGGGGATGTATAAAAGGACTGTGGGAGGGATATATTTATTGCTGCTATTGTATTGTATTTTACTGCACCTTATTGACACCAAGTCCCTGAGGAAGTCCAAGCTAAGGACGAAACGCGTAGGACGCTTTATGGTGACATGCTGTTTGTTTTAAACTTGAATGTAAGTGATTAAATACCTTTTTTATTCATACTCTGGAAGTGCACTACATTTTTTGTATATATTTTCCCTTTCTTGAGATATATACATCTATGGATTGATGAAATTGTGAGGAGGGACAAAACTCTGGACACTGAAAGAAAACAATATATCACTCAAGGCTGTTTTATCTCCACAAATTTGTGAGTGACCAATTATGAATACATAACAGTGCCAGTCTCCACACAGTTATATGCTATGTTGTTTTGTTTTATTTATATTTAGCAGATTATCCCCTATCCTATTTGCACATGTCAATACATATCTGCCAAGTGACCCTATGTAGGGGGAACAGTCCCTATTCTGCTCTGTGTCAGTGTGTATCAGGGTCTCTGAGGACAGGTGTCAATCCATATGTCAAGGTGTCAATATGGCAGGTGTCAACCCATATCCATTGTGATTTAGGAATGTTAGGTGATTTATGCCCTTTATGGATTAAAACCAGACTCTGCATCAACTGTGTAATTTTCCATGGGAGTTTTGCCATGGATTCCCCTCCGGCATGCCACAGTCCAGGTGTTAGTCCCCTTGAAACAACTTTTCCATCACTATTGTGGCCAGAAAGCGTCCCTGTGGGTTTTTAAATCCGCCTGCCCATTGAAGTCTATGGCGGTTCGCCGGTTCACGAACATTTGCGGAAGTTCGCGTTCGACGTTCGCGAACCGAAAATTTTATGTTCGTGACATCACTAGTTATGGGTTAGCTTATAGGTTGGATTATAGGTTGGATCATGGCTTGGGTTATACATGTGGGGTATCATTGGACTTGAGAAAAGTATCAGAGTATATTTACATATAAATTAGTAATATGTATAAAAGAACATATTAAACTCCTGTGAGGTGTCACAGACTGGAATAAATGTTCCTGTGCTAACAAACGTCAAATGAATGACACATTGTATTAATCAAATTAATTTTAAAGTCATAAATTGCATACTTGAATTAAAACAAAGGTAAATGTGGTATAAATTATTATAGAAATAGACTATCTTGAGCCAATTAAATACATGTATTTTTTTCACTAAAGAAGAGTAAGAAGAGTTATGATAACATTTTAGTAATTATGAGCATTAGTATTTTTATGCCTTTGTATGTTTTGTTTTGTTTAGTTTTTTTTTAGCTAAAACACTCTGTAGATGAGATGATCTCCAATTAATATTTCAATATAAAAAAGAGTACACAGTCTATCTATTTTCCTTGATTTTGCAAAGACCTTTGACACAGTAGACCATGACATTCTACTGCATAAACTAAAAAACGTAGGTATTGGTGACCGCTAACCTGGTTTCAATCATATGTATTGGATCGATCATAATATGTGACCATTTCTGACAGTGAATCCCTCCCTCTCCCAGTCACGTCTGGTGTTCCCCAAGGTTCCATTTTCGGCCCCCTACTATTTACATTATTTAGAAATGATTTGCAAATCCTCAATTGTACGCATGTACGCAGACGAAACATTAATCTATGCAAGCAAATCCGATCTACCGCAGCTTGAGGATGTGCTCCATGACCAGTTCACAGAGGTAGAAGAGTGGATTGCAAAAAACAAACTCTTCCTAAACACTGTCAAAACTGTCACAATGATCTTTGGAACAGTACCTAAATTACATAAATTACGCAATTCCCACCTATCCATCAAAACAAATTCAAATAGCACACTGACCGCAGTACACTCTTTCAAATACTTGGGTATGCTGTTAGACCCCAATCTATCTTTCGGCCTCCACATAGAAAAACTTGCATCTAAAACTAGGTGCCCTGTAAAGAAACAAATCCTGCCTAAGCTCTACAGTAGAGGAAAAGATTGTACAGCAAATGCTGATGCCAATAATTGATTATGGGGATGAAGTATGCACCGCAAACACACCTTAATAAACGTAACACATTGTATAACTCATTCTGCAGATTTGTGCTACAATGTAATTACAGGACCCACTATTTTGACATGCCAAAAGAACTAAACTGTCTGTCTCTGGAATCCAGACGCACCCTTCATCTTTCCAGCCTTGTGTTAAAGAGCTTTTCTGGGAAGCTCCCACCCTACCTGAGCAGAATGCTCTCCCCGGCGATTCCCACCTCCTATAAACTCCGATCCAGTACAGCACTTTATTTACTCTACCTAAATACAAAAAGAAAGCAGCTCGGTCTTCTTTGCCTACAGAGCACCACAATTATGGAACGACCTCCTGCACACTTTCAAATCTTCCTCAAGCACAAAGTCATTTAAGAGATCTCTCTCCACATATCTCAAAACAGAATGCACCTGTCATGGTTGATTATATATGTCCTACCTGTTCTATGTTAAATTTTGTATATATTGTGTATTAATATTGTTTTTGTATTTTATTGTACCCTATTATATTAATGCAATGTTTTGTGGACATACTTGAAAACAAGAGAAATCTCAATGTATCCTTCCTGGTAAAATATTTTTATAAATAAATAATAAAATAAATCTAAAGTCTTAGGGAAATATATCAAACAGGACAAGAGTAGGACAAAAATAAACAGTGATATCTTTTATTGAAGTGGTTTTAGATTATTGTTTTGTTTAAGTATCAAGCAGAATTTGAAATCAGTATAAGCAACTTGATACTTAGCCCCATATTTAAAGAAGCATTCTAAAACAGAGGGCACTTTAGCTTGTTGAAGTGCCATATGTGTAAGTGTATCCTCTCTAAAGCCAAAATAGCCAAGTTGGAAGTATAGTTTTTTGGGGGAGATTTTCACTTTGGAATCCTGACTTTTGAATCTTTATTGAATAACCTCGCATGTCTTAATTTTTTGTTTCCATTTATTGGTTTTTAGATCACCTTAACTTTACTAATGCTTAGCTTGCTTCTGTTTGATAGATATTGACAATATTCCTAATGCTAGTTACAATAGGAAAACACTGAGGCATTTAAACCAATCAACAAACATTGCACTTGACTGAACCTTATTTTAACCCTAATATTTTAGTAAGGATTACCTTGTGATTCAGCTCCTCACCCTTCAGTTTTTACTAATGTTGTGGGTAATATGATACATTTTTAGATGACCCACCACTATATAGTTGACTATGCACCCATTGTGGATAGCTCTAACCACTCTTCATGGTCCGGGGATGTGGGAATTGCCTTGGACATTGAGTTCTCCAATGTGGTACTTTGTTCTCAGTGTATGAGTGTCCCATTGGTTATCTTATGTGCCATGCAGTATTTATGTTCTGTATATTTTAAAATATTTTATGAGAAGGTACAAAGTTATATTTCATAAATATTACATATAAATAAGAAATGTGCACATTGCATGACAAATCTGTCATATTTCCAACAAAATTGCCTATTGTTCTTGGATTATCATGGAACTGGCATTAAATGCTTATTAAATTAATTCCTTACAAGTTACATTCTTTTTTTTTTTTTTTTTTTTTTAAATCCACAACAACATCTACGGTTGTTTTCAGTGTTTTTTTTAATATCCATCTAGTTATGATTTTATAGAACCTAAAGTAAAATGTGTATTTGATCTAAAGAGTAAAAAGTTAAAAAATAAAAAATCAACAAAAACATTTTGACCAGCCTCTGACTGTTCTGATCTTTGTGTTTCCATACCTTGCCTTGTTTTATTGTTCTGTTGTCTCTATAAGCCCTGACCTTGGCTTGTTTCAGCCTTTGCCTCACCTGCTTGTTACTGTGTTTTTGCCCACCTAGGTCTCACATTACATGCAGTCATTCTAAGGACAAGTGGTTCTTTATTCAGTCATCAGCATAAAGACCTGGCAATGTATTAACAACACAAAAGCTCTTTGTTAAGTCCTTGTTGCCAGGTCCTAATGGTATTGAGTGACTAGAGTATCCATTACAGATTTCTAGTGTGATGGAGCATCATTTGTCTTTTGATTTTGTTTAGAGGTTTGGGGTGTAGACTCTGCTTCAAATGTCAGCTTGGTGAGTGCATGTCTGCTAACTGAACTTCAAGATGTGATTTGCAAAAGGAGCTAACATTCCTATATTGCCTAAATGGCCATTATTGACAACTATGCATGAAAGGCAATGTGTTTAAACTTCTTTTACAGGCCATTTTACTGAATTATATGGCACTCTAAAGAAATTTAAAGAAAATATAAGATTAGAAATGCATTCATCAATGTATCTCTCTATGTTAGAAACCCAGGGGCAAATAAAGATTTCATTAGATTTATTCTTTCTTAAAGCTGTTCATTTTGACTGTAATCCCGCGGTACTTGAAGGCAAAAAGGTAATTAAGTTTGCTTCTACGTAGGAAGAGATTATACGATCAATAGTATTTTCAAGCACAGCTTTATTCCAAAGCTTAAGAATGATGGTAAAGAATATAAAGATAAATAGCACTTTGAAGTTATAATATATCTTTATTATAAAGTATAACATGATAAATAAAGTGATAATTGGAGTTTCTTATTGATTATAATTAATTACTTTTATTGTAGCATGCGGGAAGCATGCAATATATCTCTATAGAGTAAAGTCAACTACCGTAAAATAACTCAGATGTTATACAAATAGTGTACTCTATATAATACAGAGAGTGTAGCCACTACTTACATGTACTTCTTCTATATTTGCTAGTAATAGAATGTTTTCCAGTTAATGGCATGTAAAATAATACAGAATAAGTTCACCGTATAGCAGCATTTGATCACCTTGTTTATAACGTGTATTCTTAATTTTTCTTTAGATGTTATAATGTGTAGATACATGAACAAATAAAACGTTGTTCCTCTAAACAAAACTGTTAACCCCTTAAGGACCGGACTGTTTTTGCGATGTTGTACATTTGCGACCAGGCATCTTTTTGACACTTTTGTGGTGTTTGTGTTTTCCGCTCTCTCATTTACTGTTCCCATACAAATTATATATTGTTTTTTTCAGGACAAAAGGGGCTTTCTTTACATACCATTATTTATATAATCTCATGTAATTTAATAAAAAAAAAAAAAATGAAAAAATATGAAGAAAAATTGAAAAAAATGTTTTTTGACTTTTATGTGAAAAATCTTTTACTCATCTACAAAAGCGAATGAAAAAAACTGCTAAATAGATTCAAAATGTTGTCCTGAGTTTAAAAATACCTAGTGTTTACATGCTTTTTGCTATTTTTTGCATGTTATAGGGCTATAAGTACAAGTAGGATATTGCGGTTTCAAAACATACATTTTTAAAATGTATCAATAGTGACATTGTAACACTATTATCTGTCATAAATCTCTGAATACCACCCCACATGTACATATTTTTTTTAAAGTAGACAACCCAAGGTATTCAATATGGGGTATGTCCAGACTTTTTTAGTAGCCACTTAGTCGCAAACACTGGCCAAAGTTAGCGATCATATTTGTTTGTGTGTGAAAAAAGTAAAAAACTAAATTGAACGCTAATTTTGGCCAGTGTTTGTGACTAAGTGGCTACTAAAAAAAACTGGACATACACCATTTGCAATACATTGGGTTGTCGTCTTTTGCAAATGGTATGCCATCATGGGGGTAATTCTCATTCCTCGGCTACCATAAGCTCTCAAAGGCAACGTAACCAACCTGGCCATTTTCAATGTAAAAATATTTGACCCATATATTTGACCCTGTAACTTTCAAAAACGCTATAAAACCTGTACATGGGGGGTACTGTTATACTCAGGAGACTTTGCTGAACACAAATATTAGTGTTTCAAAACTTGAAAATGTATCACAACAATTATATCATCAGTAAAAGTGCTGTTTGTGTGTGAAAAATAAAAAAAGTCACTTTCACTGACAATATCATCGCTGTGATATGATTTACTGTTTTGAATCACTAATATTTGTGTTCAGCGAAGTCTCCCGAGTAAAACAGTACCCCCCATGTACAGGTTTTAGGGTGTCGTAGAACGTTACAGGGTAAAATACAGTGCTAACAAATTAAATTCTCTGGACTTTCGACCTGGGTTGGCAGGCAGGTCCCTTAAATTGCAATCAATAAAATTACTTAATTATGTAAAAATATTACATAAATACACATGTAGAATTTAAATATATATGCATATTTATATATTTGAAGTCTACGTGTATATTTATATAATTTATGTAATTTTGTATATGGGCATATGTATATTTCGTATTCTTTTTATTTATTTATATATACATAGATATATATACAATTTCATTCTAAGTGTATTTTGATATATATATATATATATATATATTATCAAAATACAGTTAGAATAAACTTTCATATAGAAAAATATTTTTTTTTTATTTTTATTATTATTTTTACATTTTTTTATTTAATTTAAATTACTTATTTGTATTTTATAATAATATATATATATACAATATATATATAGTTATTATATATATTATATATATATACACGTGTGTAATTTAATTATAAGTGTATTTTTATATTAATATATGTACATATTAATATAAAAATACACTTAGTATGACATTATATATATGATATATAGACGTATATTATATATTTATAATATACGTCTATATATCATATATATATATATATATATATACACATATATAATTATTATTTTTATTTATTAACTTTAACTTGAATTTTTTTTATGATTTTTCACTGGCAGGGAGACTGCCTGTCAGCACAGACAGTCCCCCTGCAGGCAGACACATAGACACCTATTGTGACCATGTGGTCGCCCTGTTGGGTGATCACATGGCCACAGGGGTCCTAATCCGACATGGGGAGACTGTCTGGGCTGCGGGCAGTCTCCCCACAACGGGAGCACTGCCGATCGCCGCCGGGGGAACGACGGCGATCGGGTAAGTACATTGGACCGTTAGGACGGTTCAGGACCGTCACCGGTCGGCAACGCAAAAATGCCGATGACGGTCCTGAACCGTCCTCGGTCCTTAAGGGGTTAAACTGGGTAGTACATTCAATTGCTCTAATTACTACACATCTTTTGTGATGGCTATGTGAAATCTATTTTGCTGTAATCTAAACATTTTGGGTGTTGGGCCTGTTATGCTAGTTTCACAGGAGGCCAGCATAGGGGAGGGTTTTCTCTAGAAGTAATGAATATCAAAAAAGATAGATACACTTGTATTGCCCAAGAAAAAATATGTATATAATAGACATAACCTCACCTTATAGATTAGCCCCTAAGTACAACTCATTGTATTCCAGGTGTGCCATAGTGACCCCAAGTGTAAATAGTCACCTGCTTGTTATAGTCATCTGATATCTCTCTGTAAATGAGATAAGTTATGCACTGCCTCCTTAACTCACATATGGAGGTCTCCATAGAAAACAGTAAGCTGCTGTGCTTATAATGCTTGGAGTGTTATTTTCATTTTGAAGGTGTCTTTAGATAATTACAACTTTGCCTATCTTCTAATGTCTGCCCAGAGCCATCTTATAAATATATATTTGTTTATTTATCAGGCATTTTTTTCTTCTTTTGTGATTCAGTCATTTATGTCTTATAAAGTCAGGTTTTTCACTTCCATGTAGGATTATAATGATGAAAAATTATATTATGTAATATGTCATTATTGTTAAAAGAAATATATTTATTTGTACACAGTCATTGCCAGGCTGTACAAAAATGTAACCAAGTAAAATATTTCATTTCTGTTTAATAAAGTCTAAAACAATTTTAATTTCTTCCCATAACTTTTAAGATGCTATCATATCACTTTATCGGGATTAATGTTAAGGATTAAACAGTTGCCATAATTCATATTCCTTCCATTTCCTTTTTCATTGTTTTGGTACTCTTAGCCTTATTTGTTTTTAATGTGTCTTCAAATTCGATTGAGATTATTACATCATTTAATTTCTTTTTTGTAATATGTTTAGAGACAAAACACTAATTCCTTATAGCCTGTACTTTTTCTAAATGCACATTCTAGTATCTGCAATATATTGTATACATTGACAAACTGTTTACACGTCTTTTTTTAACACCACTCCTGTTTATACCAAGCTGATCATCTATCAAACAACAAATTATACAAGTGTTTTGTTATCTTCAGTTCTACCATTGTCGGAGAATATACTTTACTATGTGACTTTTGATAAGAAACTCTCTTCCTACGAAGTATAAAAAAGTAATATCAGTTCCATATTTCTAGCAGTGACAACGCTGTAGATGCATGACGAGTCATTAGCTTTTCCACCCAAAAATACTCTTTGGAATATATTATTTATACTGTTGCCCTAATGATTGTCAGTTTAGTATCTACATTGAGCATGAACTTGTTTCCATACCCCAAGCATTTGCTATAAGAAATTCTGTTTTTGTTCATATTGGATATTCTGTCATATCAGTCCACGCAGACCACTTGTTTTCATACATTCCATGATAATATAAACATTCCTAGATATCATTACACATATCTGATATCAAAATGAATCACTTTAACAGAAAAGTAAATATGTGTACTGTTGTTAGGAAATCATTTACTTTTAGCCATTATAATAACAAAACTAAAAATATAAAATGTATACTTAATTTTTTTTAATTAAAAATAATATACCAAAAATAATGCACACATAATATAAAGTTTTAAGCATTTTAAAATGAGCAGATAACAGAGGTCTTTTATTTGAAGAAATATTTAACAAATTGTATAAAGGTTTTTCAGTTTATTTTATTTGATACTTAGAACATTAATTAAGCTTGATAAGTTTAGTGCTTACCAACTATTATTTATACAATCTTAGTGAAGCAAAAAACAAGTCATTTAATTATTTTCTTAAAATATTAAAGCACTTAATACACTCTGTATCATTTATAGTGGTGGGGTTATTTCTTGATCACGGCTATTGGATATGTGTTTATCTTTAAAAAACCTTTAACCAATAGCAATTATAATGCTTTTTTTCCGTGCAATGCATAAATATGGAAATGATGCAGGGGCATGTTCTATACACCAAAACTGCTTCCGTGTCCATTTAATAAAATAAATAGTAATAAATAAAAATAAATAAATAACAATAATACATATCATTGTATGCCCAAGCAACTGGAACCTGGGCCAAAATACAATAGCCCTTAACCCCTTCAGGACGGAGCCAATAGTGCACGTTCTGATCAAAACAAAACGTAAACAAAAACTGGAATTTGCGCTATATGTCTGTTCACCCGTAGTTCCCCTCTTTCAAATTATATGCACCCACACTTATTATATATCATTTTGTTCAGGAGAAACAGGGCTTTAATCGATCATTAACTATTCATATATGGAACATCATTTATTATGAATAAAAGTAAACAAAATGTGAGAAAATAAGATTTTTTTTTAAATTTGCATTTCCGTCTGACATTTTAACTGTGAATGTCATAATACTGTTAGGTTTTACTGCAAAAAAAATGCACATATTTGTAATCAGCGATGTCTCATGAGTACAACAGTACCCCCCATTAACAGGTTTTATGTTGTTTTGGAAAGTTACAGGGTCAAATATAGAACATTAAATTTTCAAATTGAAATTTGCCAGATTGGTAATGTTACCTTTGAGACGGTGTGGTAGCCCAGGAATGAGAATTACCCCCATAATGGCATACCATTTGAAAAAGTAGACAAGCCAAGGTATTGAAAGTGGGGTATGTTTAGTCTTTTTTAGTAGCCACTTAGTCACAAACACTGGCCAAAGTTAGCGTTCATATTTGTTTTTGTGTGAAAAAAGCAAAAAACGAATATTTGGCCAGTGTTTGTGACTAAGTGGCTACTAAGAAAGACTGGACATACCCCACTTGCAATACCTCGGGTTGTCTACTTTTGCAAATGGTATGCCATCATGGGGGTAATTCTCATTCCTGGGCTACCATACGCTCTCAAAGGCAACATAACCAATCTTGCAAATTTCAATGTGAAAAAAATGAAATGCAAGCCTTATATGTGACTCTCTAACTTTCCAAAACACCATAAAACCTGTACATGGGGGGTACTGTTATTCTCGGGAGACTTCACTAAACACAAATATTAGTGTTTTAAAACAGTAAAACATATTACAACAATAATATAGACCATAAAAGTGCAGTTCGCTTGTAAAAAATGCAAAAAATGTCACTTTTACTTAAAATATCATCGTTGTAATACAATTTACCAGTTTGAAACACAAATATTTGAGTTCAGAGAAGTCTCCCGAGTAAAACAGTACCCCCTATGTACAGGTTTTATGGTGTCTTGGAGAGTTACAGGGTCAAATATAGTGCTTGCGAATTAAATTCTCTGCACTTTCTCCCTGTGTTGTCATGCATGTCAATCAAATTTCAATTAATCAAATCACATAATTACGTTAAAAGATTATTTAAATATTCATGTAGAATTTTAATATATATGCATTTATAGGTATTTAAATTCTACGTGTATACTAATGTAATCTTTTATGTAATTATATGTATTTATCTATATATATATTTATTTGCCGTTATTTGTATTTTATATATATATAGATATATATAGAATGCCATTCTAAGTGTATTTTGTTACCGATATATATATATATTAATAACAAAATACAGTTAGAATGAAATTACATATGCATATATCATTTATATTAAATTTTGTTTCAATATTTTATTTATTTATTTTATTATTTAATTTATTTATTATTTTAATTATACGTATTTATATATAATATATATATGTACATCTATTATATATATAATATATATACATATTATATATATGTAACGTCATTCTAAGTGTATTTTAATATTAATATATATACTTATATTAATATTAAAATACAGTTTGTATGACGTTACATATATAATATGTATATATATTATATATATAATATATATACATATTATATATATATAAAAATATATTTAATTTATTTTTACACTTGTCTTTTATTTATTTTTTATACTTCCCACCAGCAGGGGGACTGTCTGATATTTCAAACAGTCCCCCTGCTGGCAGATCCACAGCCAGCTATAGGGGGCCATGTGATCGCTCTTTGAGAGCGATCACATGGCCCCCGGGGGCCTGATTTGCCGTGGGAGGGCTGCCTGGGCTGTGAGTCAGTCCTCCCGAAGCGGATCGCGGCGGAGGTAAGTATAACTTACCTCCTGGGGCTGCAAGCCGTTACGGCGTGCTATGCCGTCATAACGGCTTTAAAGCCCACTTAACCCGTGACGGCATAGCACGCCGTAACGGCGTTAAGGGGTTAAACTTACTTAACATACATTGTTTACATACTGGTCCAATAGCCTTTCTAATTACGAAGAGAACATAAATTCAATATGTAGTAACATGGTATGGACAATTCCCTGGTCATACAATGTATTGGAGGTGATAGTGACAAAGGGTGATTCAAATGAGTAAAGTCTTGTAGTAAGGTCCATGGATTTTGCCTGCAAAAATAACGTCAACATACCCTGGCTAGCGGTTTAGAAACATTGATAATTTTTGAACATCAATAATTACTGAATAAATACATACATGGCCTTGTAATAAATCTACGTGTGTTCAGTATGTTTTTAAAAAAAACTCCTTGATTTTCATTTAGTCTGTTAACACAATGCAAAGCAAAGACTAGAATCCAAAGGTCAAAGAGACATTTTCAACATAAACATTAGTGCATACTCTTTGGTTGAGGTTTTACCATTGGTATGTGTTTTAATAAAACTTAAATGAACACAGTAATATTTTTTTCCTTTATTTAAACTTTTTTATTTTCAAGTACACATATCAAGAAAATAGTATACGTACAGGGAACATGACATTTTTACCACAAGGTACATGGTGGCATATCTCTGGTTTACAATTAAGATGGATTATGACTAGTCATTATTATTGTTTTAGCTTTAGCATCAATGGGTGGATCAACCCGACAGTGTACAACCGTTTTATTGAAAGAAAAGAACTAACGGGGGGATATGGCGACAACAGGGAAAATGAAGAAAGGAATGCTAGAATAGACATGCTCTATGCATCATACGCATGAACAAATATATGTCAGGGAAACTTTTAGGGTATGATGAATGCTGTTAATTTCCATCTGTCCATAATTTCAACAACAAGTTTGTAGTCTATATTTCCAGTGTGACAATTGAGGAGGTTATGAGCAGCTATCGGATGCTGTTTTGAATGATTAAAATAGATTAAAATAATCATAGGTCATTTTTAATACAGTATGGGTCCTACTTTCTCCCCTACTTTCCCCATGCTATCTTCCCGAAAATGCTTGGGTTTAACAGGTTTCCTGGCCATTGTTTCACAATTGTTTGTACATTCTAATATCTAGATGCAATGTGTCTGTAGTTCGAGCTGTGGTTTTCAGCCAGCTCTGGCTGATGGCAGTCAAGGCTGCAAGGAGTATGTGGTAGGTTTGGTATTGCATTGCTTTTTGAATATTTGGTTGGTGAAGGTAAAATAGGTACGTTTTTGGAAGCAGTGGCAAGTTTATGTTGGCACTGTCTTCTATCAATTTAGCTATGTATGTCCAGTAGCTTGCTAGCTTTGGACATGTCCACCATGTGTGTAACATGGTGCCGGTGTCTGTAAGGCATCTCCAGCATGTTGCTGAATTTCCTGGGGTGCTGTGGACCATGTACCATCAGTACAGTACTTTTCTAGTTATCACTATTTGGGAAGCACATGTGTAAATTGTTTATGAACTAGGAATATTTGGTTTTGATTTTCTAGATTGTTTTTCAGTTCTTTTTCCCCAGATTTTTAAATGAAGGCATAGTGAGATTGTTCTGCTCCAATTCCAAAGCATAAAACATAGAAATTAGTTTTTTTTAAGAGGAATAGGTTTTAAACATATTTTTTTTAACCTATTTGCTCATTTCCGATTTTTTTATTTTTACACAATGTTTCTGTAACCAAGATTTAATTTGTAAGTATAATAATTTGGCTATGATTGTAATTCTGTAACTCTTTTGTAAGATGTCAAAGGCTAAGATGGTGGATCCTTTGGTAATTTGGTAAGTTGATGTAGTACCAGATCTGTGCTATGAAGTGTGTTTAAAGTCTGATTGTGGACAAGGCTGCTATGGATAATGAGGGTAATATCTGTTCTGTCTGTTTGTGTTTCTGCCTATGTATGTCCCAGGCTTAGGTTATGTGATCTGTTGTAGGAAGCATGTTTGCATATTTTATTTGCAAATATTAAGTTATCCATGCTGGTGAGGTAATGTCTAGACCTCCAGTGTGTCCCACTTCCAATTGGTCCCAGTGAAGAGGGTTGTGGTGATATGCTAAAAGGAGTAGGCTAAGTAGTGTTGCTTGGTGTGGTTGATACATTTTTGAATTTTCACACCCATGCCTCCAGATGTAAAAGGCTTATAGAGTGTATAAAAATAGAGGAGATTCCTACACATAAATTAAACAATAGTTTTTTATTTTTATAATTTTTTTTGTAGTGCTTGTTGCAAACAGCATGTGTCGTATAGGTCAGTAATTACAGTAATAACAAAATTAGCAATACCTTTACAGATTTCTAGCACTCTTTTTTTTTTTAAAGCAAGCTGGAGTGAACTGTCCTATACAGCGCTGATGAGACTGATATTGGGTAGTATCAGCTATACGTCTCAGGCTGTCTAGGAAGATTACATTATTACGCGTTGAGGAATGTCTCAAGGTCAATGTGGTGATGTAAAACTACATGGTGACTCGTGTTCTCGTGAGCTTCTTAAGTAGCCTGCCGTTACTATGGGGGCCATGACATGGGGTTATGTGCAAGAGAGATGCATAAGGCAGGTGTTAATTAAGAGGTGACTGTTAATTAGCTAGTTAGACTTAAAAAAAATTACACCAGACCCATGTGATTATTGGGGGGTTCCTTTAAAAGTAGATCACACCTAAAAGAGTATGTGAACGGTAATTCCTATTTAAAGTGTGGCTTTCTTAGGCTTGTCCAAAGCCCATCACAGTCTTTAGGCTATAGTGGCCTTAGAGTGTAAGGTGCTGAAGCAGGAGGAACACATAGTACACTGAACACATAATAAAATACCAGAAACAGAAAGAAAAACATAAGGAGAGATCAACCGGTTGAGTGGGAACCACTGCGTAAGGTGTTAACTTCTTGCCATGTGGGTCCTTGGGCTCAGTAAATATTGACCTAATGGTCAAGTTCCTGATGTGGTAGGGCCTGTAGGCCATGGGATGATGGTAGTAGGGTCCCAAGTCACTGATGGGGCCATTTCAGGTGGGTTGGTATCGGGCACGGTGAGACCCACGGTGAGACCCAATATGGGTCTCAGCAGGTGACCAAAGCATGTGTGTAGATCCGTTGTGTTTCACCAGTAGGGTGCCTTGGGTCCCCCACCGGTAAGCCATACCAGAGGATAGGAGGTGGGCAGTGACAGGGCCCAGGATTCTGCGCCATTGCAACGGTGCCTTTGAGAGGTCTTGGAAAATGTTTAGTGAGGAGTCCTCGAATGTCAGCGGGGGTTTTACCCTGTAGTGCTGCTATAATGCGGGCCTTATCTGCTGTAGATGTGCATCAAATTATGCACCTGCAGAAGAAGGCTTGGTGGTGCTAGTGATCCAGAATATGCCATCCAGAATGATTTTCTTGTCCAGTTATCAATTTTTGTATTGGTAGGGTTGGACGGCATATTGGGGTAGAGATATAAGGCAATTTTTCCCAGGCCTGCGTGGAGCTTACAGGAATTTCGTCTAATCAGGTTCATGCGTTAGCTCCACCCCAAAATATAGATTTTATTGTACTGCTTCTCCTAATTTTTACTCTATTGGTTTCTTCTTACATGGTCTGTGAACCAAATGGTTTGAAAAACAACCTCTCGGTGTACTGCACAAATATATACTTAATATTTATGTTTTGCAGTACACTGTTGGACAATTGTTGCCCCATTTTGGTTCATCCAAATAGTTTTATCTGAAATGAGTGCATGGACAAAATTTGTCAGAACCAAAATGCCACTTGAGTGAAACTCAAATCACCCGAAACAAAATGTTTTGAGGGACAAATTGATTTAGATGAAGCAATTTTTCTCAAGTCTACTCTCAACATGTTGTTGGATGTGCTTCAGATTTGATACTAAAGCAGTGAATATATGAGCTTACCTTGGTCTTTGAACTGCTGATAAAATTAATTATTGTGAGAAATGTAATATCAATTCAATTATTGTTTGTGTGTTTTTACAAAGGGTCAGTGAAGAGATTACTATAATACACAATTACAATGTATGTAATGGCTTTATTGTATATATTATTTGGACAAAAACTGAAAAGAATATAAAATGAGTACCATTAAATTGGGTAATATTAACAAACCCTGGATGTTGGGCTAAGGTAACATCCTCAGGACATACTTGAAAACCAGAGTTATCTGAATGTACCATTCCTGGTTAAATACTTTGTTATTATTATAATAATTATTATTATTAATATACACCGTTTTGGGTATTACCATCTATATATCAAGATGCTCAACATGCAATCTGCATGTTTAAAAGTCAAACTAAGAAATGTAGAGCATGAGGTCTTCTTTTTCACGTAATGCTCTCCTTCGAATTTTCTTTGCACATAATGCTTATAGTATGTATTTAACCCTTTTTGATATTGTTACTATGGTCATTTTACATGTTATATTAAAGCTGAATAAAAGATTCATAGTGAACAGTAACTGTTTTTAATACAAATAGCATTTAGTGTTAGCAGCCAGGTGAAACAAGAATATCTTCAGAGTAGAATCCTTAGAGATGGACAGTGCATTTGATGACATTTAATGTTCTAATTCTTGCTGACATCACACACTCTCACTACTATTTTAGAAAGTTATAGGCTAGCCAACCCCACACTAAAAATCTAGATCTCCATGTGATTATTTGAGTTATATTTTCCATATCTTAATAAAATTTTAATCATATTATTTTGGGTATATTCATTTAAACTTAGTAAACTGAGTTTAATAAATACTATTTCAGGTGACGAGATACACTCATGTTCTTCACTTGAAAACAGCAGCTTCAGTTCCACTCTTTAACCATCACTAACCTGTTCTTTCCCTGTTAAACCAGAAAAAAACAAAGACATCGCTGTAGACCGATACACTAGATAAATCTTAGGAAATATAACTCAATAGATGTAATAGTTGCAATATAAAATACTCAGGCAGCCATATGTTGGAGAAATAGGACAATCATTATATATCCATGCCAGGCCTCGTAATCCATTACAGGTAACAAGCCAATCTTCACATTTGCAAAGGTATTAGTCAATAAAACCATGTTTTATTTCCTGTCAAGTATATTGATCGGAAACACCACAATTTGCAACTTTTACTGAGTGGAGGTCAAAACTGAAGAATAGAACAGGGCATGGAACATATTGAACAATACATCAAAGTACTTTACTCAGCAAACCTTGATTACTACAGACATGCAAGAAATATATTTTAAACTTTTTCTTTGTAAATGAGTTTGATTATGTTAGTTAGATGCAATTAGAATTTTGACTTTTCTAGAAATGATTCGAGAAATCTTAAATAGAATGATAAGAAACACACTCGGGGTAATACATTAACATGTATTAAGCCATTTGGAAATTTCTACACTTTTTCCTTAAATCTTTCAACAGGTAATAAAGGTATTTTGGGTGTATATTGGGGCTTCAGTCTTAAATGCACTTTATGCATTAGTCTGAAATGCACTTAACTTAACATTCTATGCGTTCATACTGATACTGAAGTTAGATGGTGAAATTAAAAGACATGAAAATGAAAGAGGGTGGCATTATGTTTAATTTTTTTCCCTCCTTCACCCTTCAGACTTCGATAGAAGAGGACCGAGTGGGAAACCGGATCCTGACCATGCTTTTAATGGGGTCTCGTTGTTTTCAAACAATGTATTTGTCTGCTTTGCATAGCCAAAATGATTCAACAAGGCAAAGTACATAACTATAAGCTATTGAATCGCAAGGTGTAGTTTTTACACATGGCTTCTCCATTTTGGTTTTATTTCTGTTAAATTAATCATAACATGGTGTAATTATGTATATTAACACATAAGATCCAGCACATTCACTCATTCACTAAACAGTAATGTCAAGCACACACAATGTAATAGATTTTATTACAAATACCTAACCTAGACAAAAATTAATTGGGGTTTAGTTACAATATATGATCATACATTGCATAAGCTTACTACAATGCCAACATATCGTAGATATACAGTACACACACACACACACACACACACACACACATATATATATATAATGTATGTAATATATTTGTATAGCATTTATATATACACATGTATAAAATTGATACATTTTTACTCCTAGGTTAGAAAACTTTTTTTACCTGGTGCGAAGAGTATAGCACCCTTGGTTTTCTTTAAAAAAAAATAAAACGTAACTTTTAAGAAATTATCAACGTTTCAGACTTTCTAAAAATCTTTCATCAATAATTTTTTTTAATATATATATATATTTTTTTTTTTTCTCGATGAAAGAATTTTAGTCTGAAATGTTGATAATTTCTTAAAAGTTAAGTTTTAATTTATATATATATATATATATATATATATATATATATATATATATATATATATATATATATTCTTCTGTGTTAAATGAATGTAATAATTTTACAGTGACAAAATTGTGCTGCATAAAAATGCTTAAATATGATATTGTCTTTCATACAATATTTCCAAACTTTAGAATGATATATGATATTTTCACTATAAGCTTAACAATTCTTCTGGCAATTATCTAGTTAATGGAAATGATTATATATAAATGTTTAATACATTTGTAAAGATTGTGTTAAATAATTTAAATTGACAGTAGGCTTTGCACACTGGACAAGTAGCATGAAATCATTTAAAGGATATTCATGAATATAAATTAAGGTTAAACTATTCAGAAATGCACTGTATTTTAAACAGGTAGCATCACTGAAACACTTTGATCAAGCTAACTAAGGATAAAACGACATCATTACCTTACTTGAATTTGGAGAATGTCTTCATGATGCCAAAGTACTGAAATGGATAGCTGTTAAAAATTGCTTTTTGTCTTTTTAAATAAAAGCTACTGTGGCTATGAGTCCTTAATGTCATTATTTGTACAAAAATAGGTACGAATAAAAATGAACT
Source organism: Pelobates fuscus (assembly GCF_036172605.1). NCBI lineage: Eukaryota > Metazoa > Chordata > Amphibia > Anura > Pelobatidae > Pelobates > Pelobates fuscus. The sequence continues at coordinate 35,865,539 of NC_086319.1, read as the reverse complement.
CCTTCCATAAAGAGTCAGACATATTTTATTGTTGCTTTAGCACAGTATATAATTATCAATGACAAATTGCCTCAAAGATTAACACCAACTGGCATTCAGTAATGTCACAATGAATGAGTTCAGAATCAATTTATTGATGAAAGGCAAATAATTCCCTCTCTTATCTTTATAGCGGATGCCTATTGTTTGAAGCAGAATAATGTTAATGTTAGTGTATGGTATATGAACGTGATACTAGCAATCAAGGTATAATAATTACACAGCCAACATTTCAAAGAGTTCATTTTTCATTATTATCATGTTTTGTTCTTCACTTTACTTTGTAATATTTGAACTGAAGATTCTATAAAAATAAGATATTACATTTCTCAATAAATTCGTGGTTATTAAACAGTATTGTTTATGTTCTTAAATTAACAGAGGAAAAAAAATAGAGACTTTGTAAAGCAAAGCAATTCCCCTTTGCTGCAGCAATATCATCACCTAGCAAGGAATTAGGTTTCTCTGCCAGAATTCCATTGCATCCACATCTCTACAGACGAACTCTAAACGTGTAGATCCAATTGTAGGAAAGACATCATGGTTATATTCTATCAACCAATGAGGGGGCAAAAGGAACGTCTCTGAGTAAATTGAGTAGACTACAAAGATGGCGTGCAGGTTCTAACAGTACCCTTGATATGTCCTGTATGGTATATACATGGTATCATAGTTATGGTAGATGGATATCATGCCTACTTAGATTTATTGTTGTATCATGATGGCTAGTGTACGAAGTTGGAATGTCGAAGAAAAAATAAAAAAATACAGACCACACAGCTGAAAAAAGCAGATGTATTGGACTGCATATAACTGGAATTGATCAAGTAGTCAAACAAAAAATTAATAATAGAAGTGGATATGCTAGGTATCCCTATGAAATAATAAAGCTAAAAAATAGATAGGAATAGTATGTCATATGCCCATACTAGTAAAAATATATTGTAATTTATATAAGCAGAATTGACACAACAATTGGGCTTTAATATGTCAGGTTCGATGTGTCCCCTGCTATATGTAATTACTGTGACTAATGAGAATGAAAAAGAAAGGGACAAAGAAAATATATTTAGAAACTACCACTTAGTACAAGTCTCCAAAAAAGAGTTCTTCCAGAAAAAGGTCCCAATGGATATATGGGTAAGTATAATGGTCTCAAAATATGCAAAATATTGGACACACAAACAGTAGGAAGTCCAAGGAGGTTATAAGTATATGAGAAGAAAGAGGTGAACAAATTATATAGATATTGTGATGCTTAGGATGCTCACGGCATATCTATAGACAGAGTAGATAGTAAGAACGGATATACAAAGCAAATGTAACTAAAGTTGCTTAAACTGTAACTAAAATACTGGCAGCCTAAATAGCAACAATGTTTCTAGTAAAATGAAATCCGCTGGTTACATGTACTCAGAGCCTCAAACAGTGGTAGAAATTGTAACCTATCTATTTAAAACATAGAACAAAGACAAGTTATGTAATTACATACTGTGAATATGTGAAAAGGATGTGATGTCTGAAAAAGACAAATGCCTGACGCGCGTTGCAGTGCTATAACAAGCACCTTCGTCAGAGGCAAGGTTCCTAGGAATGTCACCAGGTTCTGTACAATTACACCTAAGGCACACCTGTGCAATAATCATGCTGTCTAATCAGCATCTTGATATGCCACACCTGTGAGGTGGATGAATTATCTCGGCAAAGGAGAAGTGCTCACTAACACAGATTTAGATAAATTTGAGAACAATATTTGAGAGAAATAGGCCTTTTGTGTACGTAGAAAAAGTCTTAGATCTTTGAGTTCAGCTCATGAAAAATGGGGGCAAAAACAAAAGTGTTGCGTTTATAATTTTGCTCAGTGTATATCTATATATACATTACAAAAAAGTGGTTTATGAGATTTACAAACATGTACAATACTTCATATTTAGATAATTATCTTTATTATCCCCAGTGTATAGAGATACTGCGAACCAATAGTTATATAATAGGTTTCTGCTCTGCTCAAGTCCTCCCGCCCCACCACCTGCTCCCTAGATCCAATTCCCTCGCATCTCATCCGTACTCGGTCTTCTTCTCTTTCTCCACCTCTCACTAAAATTCTCAATCTCTCTCTCTCCTCTGGTATATTTCCATCGCCCTTCAAACATGCAACTGTAACCCCAATTCTAAAGAAGCCCAATCTTTACCCTAACTCCCACACCAACTATCGTCCTATCTCGCTACTGCCTTTTGCATCCAAGATCCTTGAAAGAATTGTGTATGCAAGATTGACAGACTTCCTCGAGTCCAACTCTCTGCTAGACCCGCTTCAGTCTGGTTTCCGCGCTAAGCACTCTGTGGAAACGGCACTGACCAAAGTATCAAATTATCTACTCGCTGCAAAATCTTGTGGTCACTACTCTATCCTAATTCTCCTTGACCTGTCTGCAGCTTTTGACACTGTTGATCATCAACAGCTTCTTCTCATCCACCGCAATATCGGTCTACAAGATATTGCTCTCTCCTGGTGCTTTCAGTGTTTCTTTCTCTGGCTCTGCTTCTTCTCCCAAACTGCTCTCTGGTGGTGTCCCCCAAGATCAGTCCTTGGTCCCCTACTATTCTCCATCTATACTGCCTCCCTTGGTAAACTCATTAGCTCCTTTGGCTTCCAATATCATTTCTATGCAGATGACACACAAATCTACCTGCCCTCTTCTGATCTATCCCCTTCCTTCTTGACTAGTGTCTCTGACTGCCTCTCTGCTGTTTCTAACTGGATGGCTGCCCACTTCCTTAAACTAAATTTGACCAAAACTGAAATTCTGGTCTTTCCTCCCTCAAGTGTTGTTACTCCTGTAGTAGTGTACAGCTACACAAGTCATCAAACTAACTTTTGACAGGTGCCCCGCCCCTTTTTAGTAAACCACGCCCACTGCGCAATATAACCCCGCCCATTGCGCATTGTTGTGTGATCCGCCCCTTTTTTGACTAAACCACGCCCATGACACCTTATGGGCCCCGCCCCTAATACATTTTTATTTTGTCAGGTGCCCCACCCCTATTTATTAAACCACGCCTGTTGCGCAATATGACCCGCCCATTGCGCGACGATGTGTGTACCGCCCCTTCTTTACTAAACCATGGCACTAAACCACAACCATGGCACATTACGTCCCCAGTGCTATTTTTGACGTAGTAACGGCCATTTTTATGAGTCCACACACACGGCGTGTTATGACCACGCCCATGATCTTTATTACATATTAGCGAACATTTTAATGAAGCCACATCACGGGGTGTTATAGACACGATACAATGTTCATAGAGTGTGCCACCATATGGTTGTATGAGGTATTACATTCTTTGATTGGATTTTTTACATTTATTTTTAATTTCATTTAGAGGAAGGATATTGCTGAGTAAAGGGATTGTGTCTGGGCATGTTTTTGAAAGATGTGTCTGGGATCTTTTTTAAAGTATAGAACAAACACAGAGGACAGATTTATATAAATCGGAGAAATAAATAAATGCCAAATTAACTCATATAGCAATGTTTATTAGACAAAAAAAAAGTCAATGCAATATTCACACGAAAAACAATAATACAATATCCGCAGGAAAAGCTATAATACAATATATGTAGGAAAAGCAATAATCATCAAATGTATTAGTCAGAAAAGCAAGGAATAAACATCACAAATTCAACCAATCAGCAGGATGCTTTAGTATACGTGGGCGCTTCTTAGGTAGCAAATAGCCGTGAGATGTAGTTAATCCCGGGGTGCTAAAAGAAATATTTGGTAACGATTGTCTCTTTTGAAAATGGGGTGTTATGTCCCGAGTCTCACTTGGAAGGCTCTGCAATTTCAATCGTTCCAAATAGTCTCTATTTGATGTGTTGCCCACAACTGTAGATGGTATGTTCAGGTCAGCCATAGCCTGAAGAAAAGTATCCCAGCCCAGAGGTAATTTACGTACCGTAACATTGTGACTCTGGGTAACACTACGTACCAAATCGAGTATGCTGGATCCCGGTACAACAGTGTTTTTATAAACAAATTCACCCTTATCATTCCAAGCGGTAATGTGCTTAAATTGAGACATTCTACTCAACAACAATTCAGCATTTTTTTTATAGCGGACATTTACATTATTAACAACTTCATGAAATACAGCGTCTGAAACATCAGAGACTCCAGCAGCATGAGGATGTGCTACAGGGGTGTTTGGTACTGAGGATTCTCCAGGAGGTAAGAAAAGTGTCAAGCCCAACTTTTCGCTTTCACTCTGTTTAGCACGTACCAAGTATTTATGCAATATAGTGGTATACCTCTTTATCTTCTCATCATCCGACACACCTCTATTTTGAAGAATAGACATAATCTCATTATCTAGGTTCTGAGTGACAGACTCACGAGAGGCCTCAGAGCTCTGAGTGGTTCGCTGTATTAGGTCTAACTCTTGTTTAGACACTAAGTACTTTTTCTCAGCATGGGCCATTAACGGTTAGTCAAAAGACCGGTCAGCAGAGGTATAGCAAATCCCAACAGAGAGCCAATAAATCCTCCAGACTGTTTAACCAACTGCTTCTTCTTACTAAAAGACACCTTTTTGTTGCTCAGTGCTTTTATATTTTTTCGCCACTTTTTTAGCTTTTCTACTTGTTGTTGTGATAAAGGTATCTTACCTTTAAGGGTATTAAGAGCAATTTCACATATAGCCGTGACTAAATCATGAGATGCGGAGCATAAAATATCTTTTTTCTGTGATGGCGAGGCACTTATTAGACTTTGTAAAGCCAACCAATTGCGACGTATACGCATAGACATCCTTACAGGCTCTGAGATTCGGCAGGGAATGACCTGTTAATGGTATGTTATCGGCTTTTAGAGGGCTGTTTGTTATAAGTATATGCCGAGGGAAGGTCGGGTGGGAAGAGACCAGTTCTTAAGCGGTACTCTTCGAGGGTTGTAGATCTTAAATCTACAAGTAGATAACCATAAGATTTGCGTGTGGCATCTTCAAAAGCATCTAGAAAAAATTGTGATTTACCGGGGTACATTTGGCGGGCCAGAGTAGTGATTTGCAGTTTATCTCTTGGGTTCTTAAAAAGTACCATATATTTAGTGTTTAAAGCTATAGTACGACTTTTTTTACCTTGACAAAACACATTCTGCACCAGATACATAATACTCAGATTTCTGTGGTGCACATACTTGGTAAATGCTTTCTCAATTTCTGAACTCTCACTAGCAGCCTCCATTAAGTCATCAACAATAGTCAAATTTACTCTGTTAGGGGGAAACAAATTATCGTCATTAAATGTTGTGGGTAAACCCTCTATAAAACGAATATTTGGGGTTGTGAGTAATAATTCATCATAAAGCACTTGCCAGCAGGCATAAAACCAAACAATGTTATCAGGAGTGTGCGACATTAATGTGGTAGCATTCTGTAAAACCTGTTTGACAAAATAACTTTTCCCTGAATTAGAAGGGCCGGCCAATATGCATGAAAAAGGATGTTGTAAACGAGTGTCCATGGTGAATGGTTAGTAACCAAATGGGAGAGTGGTAAAGTTGTCGACCAAATATCTTTTTGTATAAACACACTTTTGTGTTTTCTGTAGTGGTCGCGTCTCTATCTGCCAAAGGAGTTTATTTCTGACAATTGAGGTCTGTCGTACCACTATTCTTTTCTGTTCATCAGGGTCTGAGTGCAAGGGGTAGTCCAACACCAGGTCTTTTAAACTGTCAAAGTTAATCAACTGGGCATTACTGGCATGAAGCGTTATGCCTTTCACCTTTAGAGATGTTTTATCCGTCGATAGTTTGTAACCATAAGTCTTGGGCCCTGCAGATACAAACTCTGTAATGTGTGTGTCACAGGGTATTTCACTAGTCAGCTCGCCTAGATAGTCCCTTAGAGGTGGATTCCAGTCACCCGCTGTACTAACAAAAATAACAGAGTCAGTGTCGTGGTAGAGACATCTCTCATTAAGACGGTCTAAAACATTATACAGTTCAAGTCATGCATAGGCGGTGGTAAAACATGCAATAAATATATTGGTATTGCGAGACGGACTGTGACAGCCCTGGGCGTACTTCCAACTGAGCATGGCTGTGTCATCATTTATGAATGACAGAGAAGACACCTCATATTCAGGTAAAAATACATACCCAAAAAGCTTGTCAGGATCAGATACAAGACTTGTGGTTTGCAAATTAGGTTTCTGACCAAATTTGCCCCATAAAGAATTAAGAAACAATTTGGCAATCTGTCTTTTTGCAGGGTTTACTTCTATTTTCTCTGGTCTTAACAAAATACCCTCTTTAGCGTAATAAGCATCGATGTATTGGCGTCTTTTTTCATCAGTCGTACACCATTCAGGGTAACCTGAGGATTCCTGTTTATCCCTAAGGTGCACCTTTATATACTTTTCAAATAACGTATCGGAAGAGTAAGGAAAGTGCCAAATCTCAAAGATTTTTCCCAACCGGTAGCCCTTAATCAGGGCTTGCTGTATTTCAATAGTGCACCAAGTACCTGTCAAAGATCGTTCCTCCTCATTATGTTCACAATGTGTTGTTTGGTTATTGGCTGTGCATGTGCGACATAATGGGAACATAAGTTTGCCATTCATTTTAACCGGTAGAACAGGGAAAAATAAACCTCGGGGTGGGTACACTGTTACTTTAGCAAGGCCAAAATAGTGTTCAAAAGGCTGAAAATTATCATAAACGATTACCGGGTGACCCGTGGGATATAATTTTGTTTTGTTGACGTAAGGGTATAGACTGGTAAAATCATAATAGTGTATGCTCTCACCTGGGGCCGCTTTGTGGTACAATTTGATTGCGTTTGTGCGGCCCCCATAAAGGGCATCACGAGGCTCCAGCGGTTGTGGAAAATCTTTATCGATAAGAAAAGCCTGTAGATCCTTGTCAGTTTCTAACAGGTTTGACCAATCATGTTCCCACATCTCACGGACCACATAACCCAGCATTTTTAGAAAATGGGTTTTAACATTGGTTTTGTGGTGTAATTGTGCATAGGTAGTCTTTGTAACTGTGTTAAATGCCTTTTCATTAAAACAAACTGGGCAACCGTGGTAGAAACAACCCTGAAATTCAAAAGCTGTATGCTGGCCATCAATCAGAGCGTACCCATCCAAAAAATAGTTACCAACAGCCCTTTCACCACCCTGTAGAGCGTGCTGAATAGTGATCCCCTCTTTGTGTGCAACATACATTAACCACTGTATAGACTTTGTTGAGAAACGTTTCTGATTTGCATGGTAATTGTCAGAGGGTAAAATTGCTATGGTATTTTTCGGTAAAAACTTAAATCTGTACATGGCCATGCACACAGACGCTAATGTAGTGAGTTGGAAAGGGTCAATATCATTAATGACGGTTTCAGGACCGTCGGGGCCCATAATAGTTTTTACCTTCTTGGTCATCTCCATCACACTTTCTCTGTAGCAGACACAGGCCTGTTTCAAGATTTTAACATCATCTATACAGTATTTTTTAAGTTCATCTTGAAAATTGAACTGGCAATGTTGGTTCTCTTGATACCAGACCATAAACTCCTTTTTATCATCACACATCATTTGGTCATAACCATAATAGTCTACCGAAGGCATAGGGCCAATATAGGACTGATTCTGGGATGTGTTAAAAAAGTGTGGAAAATATCCTTTACAGCCAACGAACCCCAGGGCCTTTGGCAATTTACTTAGTTTCATGGGGAGAAAATTTAAAGAATCGATAAATCTGATACCTAGATCAGCGACAGTCACACAAAGTAATTTACCACCTTGCGCCAACAACTCGATAGCTATTTTCTCCTTAAGAAGTTGATTCACCACAAAGTAAGAGTCATACCTACCTGCATTATGCGCTATGAATGTGTAGCTACTAAAGGGTTTGTTTATAAATGTTATTACAAACTCCTCTAGGCACGATGTACCCTCAAACTCCCAGCACTTATCCCCTACTAACTCTGAAGCATAGATATAGTTGGGGATATGTACACCGGTCTCCTGCATACATTCAAAGTCATAAAAAATGTATTTGTTAGTAGGGTCTTCTGGGGTGTATCTTCTCATATAACAAACATGGCCATCAAGCGTGACTACAGTGTCATAGCAAACCTGACATTGGAAACCTTTACACTTATGCTCGGCCATTACAGTGTAACGGCCGCAGGAATCACAATAAGCTTTCTGACGGCACTCTATGTTTCCGGATACGGAGAGCTCTTTGTGCAACTTTAAGCACTCCTGTGAACGACAAAAAGTGCGACAACTGGAACATCTAGGGATCTCCCCTTTCACTTCTACACAGTTCTGTCTGTGACAGGCCTTACAAAAATACCGGCAGGAATGATTGTTTTTGTGAGAGAATGGTGTGTGACAGTACTTACAGAAGTATGATTCCCCAATGAACGCATTAATTTTTTTAATGCCATAATAATGTTCGCCCTCATGGTATATAAACACAACTTTATCTTTACAGGGCTTGTCTGAATGAAAATAGTGCCACGAACCATGATTGTGATACATTACTTTAATTGTAATGCCTAAATGTTGTTCAAAAGCTGGGATGTCGCTAAAACTAACCAGACGATCATCAGGGATACCTACAGCTTTATGTATTTCCCTGGCTCTCTTCAACAACACAGAGTCTGCAGGATTATCCTGAGCCACAAGGGCACAAATGCTAGCTGCTAGACACAGGTTATTATTATCATTGTTTAAATCATAAAGCCACCTCTTTTTCCTGGCAATGATACAACTATAGGGTGTTGACCGAAGACGCCTACGATGCATTACACCACCGACTCTATTCCTAACAATGATTACAACTAGCCTTAAAGACCTGCTGCCAATAATTTCAGCATTGCTCTGTACCAAGTTTGACACTGCGTTTAAAAAGGTTTCTGCATTCAATTCATCTCTACAACGTCTAATAGAGTGTAACGGTCTGCCAAGATCATCGCTATCTAGTCTTAATTGAACAAAATCGCTTGGCCCTATATCAGGCATCATTCTGTTTAAAAGCTCTTGAATAGCATCATGTACAGACTGGAGTGCGTCTGAAAACGATGTTATTCTGTCTAAATTTACAAACCGAAAATGTTCATAATATTCCACGGCATTGAAATTGTTAATATCTCTGCGGCGTTGTTCAACACGCTCCAAAAATACAGGAGCCTCTAGTTCATCATTGGGGTTCTGCACTTTGGGGTGCTCCTGCGAATCGTTAATATTCTCAGGACTAAATGGACTTTGTTGTATCTCTGGGGAAAGATCTGTAGGTGATGGGGCTATTTCAGTATCATTTGTGTGGGGTGTCACAGGGGTAACAGGAGTGTCAACGCCATCCTCAGCTGGAAGTACCACAGGGGTTAAGCATTTGTCTGTATCACAAGGGGTCTTACGGCGTTGCCTAGACATCGCAGAACGTAATGCACCTCGCAATGTATTTATGGCACGTTTTACGGTTCTAGCTCGGCGTTTAGCTACAAGTCTCTGTCTGGTCCATTTTTTGGATTGAGATAATAAACCCCGTCCAACCATGACTAGTCACGCGGGGGTCAGTAAATTTAGACCTGAACGAAAGGCATCGGTAGCACGGTCAAGTCTTTCTAAACGGTTTAAAAAATGAGTTTGTCTAAGCTCATCATCAGTCACAATAACAATGTTACGGATCTCACTAATTACAGAGTCAATAAAGGTTTCTAAAGCGAACCAAAAACCAAATTCCCTTAAAAACCACTGTAATAAATCACCGACGTTGTCACGGGGTAATTTATGGTTTGGTATAAGACCTCTTATTCCCAATGGACTGTCACGGCCATCGTGGGATAACAATGAATGGCCAATACTAAATGGGCGCCTAGCGGCGTAAAGTTTTAGACTCAGAGGCCTGCTTTGCTTTAAAAGAGCAGCATTATGCACTATTTTGAGTATTTCATTGATTGTATGGTCTACCGCATCCTTGACTTCAAACCATAAAGGAGCAGAACGCGTGAACCACAACATACATTTTCTAACATCAAGAGGTGATGTGGTCTCTGTATAAATGTGTGTGTTTTTGCTGTCATATCTACTTTTCTTAGGTGGCGGTGGTGTTGGCACCTTTACAGAGGTATTTCTGGATGTCAATGATGTAGTTCCTCTATGTATATTGTTATCGTTGCTGGTGGCTTGTGTTATATCCTGTAAAACAGTTCTACTTTTCTTAGGGATTGGTTGTATAGGAACATTTACAGGGGTAATGGATTGTTTCACAGGTATATTTGATGCTACAGTGAAATGTCGACACCCTGATACATTGACTGGTGATGTGACAGCTGACTTGCCCCAAAATGTATGTTTTGTTGTGTTTAATGACTGTATTTGTAGAGGCTCCTTTGCTACACATGTCGCACTAGATGGACGCTGCCTTAAAACCCCTGAGGTAGATGTTGACGGTTGTTCGTCATCACGTGTGACTGTAATATCTCTTGTAGAGCGGCTCCGGGTTAAAGACAACTTTGATGCTGTATAGAAAAAATAAATGAATATGTTAATATATCAATGTACATACAGAGCCTAAAAACAGACCCTCAGATATGAATACTATATTTATGTAGTAAATAAATATACAAATAAAAACCAACTCATACGTATACTTACCCTGTTTTAATTTATGCGGGTTGCAGTCCCTGCGTTCTCCGGCATTCGCGCTGTATGTCTTACGACCGTGATCCGCCGTTGGTAAGCGGCTAATGCCTGTACATGCATCAGAAACTTCTGAGGTTTTTGTACTTTTTATGGATGTTTCTAAAATAAATAGAAATATAATTATCACAGGGATAAAACCGGGTATGATACAACAGCATATAACATTATATAAACACACACCTGTTTTTAATGGTCTACGTGGATGTATGTTGGTGGGTCTGTCAGCCAATACTCCAGTATTAAAAGGACCTAAATAAATAAAATACAATAAGACTTAGTTTATTTTATGCATAAAAGACTCCAAAATAAACATTTGGAATTCTTAAACAACACTTATCAACATAGAAAATTTACAACCTTGTGAGGCGACCGTGAGCCTTCTGGGTAACCCATTTTCATTCGTTGGCGGACTGATTTTTCCCTGAAACGCGATAAAGTATTTGAACACTTATGACGGGAACACTATGACAGCATTTTACAATTAATGACACCAATCAGTTGTTTGACAAAACAGGCATAGTGAGATGTCTAACAGCCACAGTGAAATGCATATCAGCCACAGTGAAATGTATAGCAACCACAGTGATATGTATGATGCTGTAGCATCACAGCATATTTTAAAAATTTTATGCTATAACATGCAAGGATAAGCTGAGCATAACACATATGTACAACATATATAACCCCAGTATAACAAATATATTAAACAACATACACGGATAAGACCCCGCAAATGCATAGATAAGGATTTTGCCCACATTAAAATCATTACTATGTTCAGTACGTAACGTTTTAGAACACAGAGACACGGAAACAAGCAATGCAGACTCTATATAATAGCCCCTTACGTTGTTAAAAATAAAACGCAAAAAACATAAGGCACACAGTCTATACTACAGACCCTTATAGTTAGACATAAAACAATCCCATTGATGCTGTAGCATCACAGCATATTTAAAAAAATGTTATGCTATAACATGCACGGAGAAGCACAGCATAACACCCCCGCAAATGCATAGATAAGGATTTTGCATACATTAAAAACATTACTAACTATGTTCAGTACGTAACATTTTAGAACAGAAAGACGCGGAAACAAACAGTGCAGACTCTATATAATAGACCCCTACGTTGTTGAAAATAAAAACAAATACAAATGGCATACAGTCTATACTACAGTCCCCTACAGTTAGAAATAAAACAATCCCATAGACGTTCATATTTTAAAAAACATACAATTTTAAATATAAAAGAATGATGATTTAGAATTACTTACCATATCTGTGTCTTGGGTATTCATTATGTAGTTGTAACCAGGAGATGCCTTATGACCCCTAGTCTTGAGCCATGTCTTTTTATACCTTTTTTTTTTTTTTTTTTTTTTTTTTTTTTTGTGTTTTCTTGATGGGTTCGGGCAGGTGTATGATGGTCATTGTGTAAATGTGGACAGACAGGTGCATGAGGGTCATTGTGATGTGGTCAGACAGGTGCATGAGGGTCATCAGTAATAAATATATACATACTAATTGTAACAGACAAAACTGATTTTATTGAGATCAAGAAAAATCATAACAAGATATTAATGACGATAACACGCCGTACATCTCTGTACATGAACGCTATGAACACGTCTATTTTTTAACCCACGCATATATTGCCACACAAAACGGGATACTAAACGATCATTTTGTTTTAATTCACTTGTGAAATGGCTTAAAAGCTCTTTAAAAGCAATCCCTTTACACATATGATGAATAAAAAAAATACAGAACTCCCCACACACTGTAGACAGAGTACTTTGCAACTGAACATTTTGAAAGAATATCTGTTTAACATTTCTTTTTAAAAATATCAGTATTTCTTTAGGGAATATTTCACTTGTCGGTGCTAGTCCGTAAGAATCAAAAAAATATCCCTGTCTCTTATCATCAATATAAACAGCCAGCCAGTGCTCCCCGGATAATGTATGTGGATCCGTATTTATAATGAATGCCGCTGGTACGCTGTCCAGTTTAGAGGTTGGTAGTAAATCGCACGGGAACACACCAACGAATATACCTCTGGAATATGGGTCGCTGCGTAAAATATGCGTTATTTCTAAGGTGTTCATGGTTAGGTTTTAGAGAAAATCATAAAGAACCTCCCGTCTTTGATTAATTTCAATAATGTTTTCAAACAGTCCATAGACAAGCAAATTTACAGTGCGTTCCAGGGCCCTCGAAAAACGTATTTCCGCCCTTAGGTTACCGCTACGAATGAGTGAAAAATGGCTACTGCATTCCTGATCAGGTGATAGATCAAAGGCGAATAATGTATATCCGGCCACAAATTCTTCTCTGTTAATTATAATTCCAGAATCACCACAATTCTTCTGTGCCAATAATAAAAATGACATATATTCACGCACTGCGTTAGAATGTTCAAAATCAGGTTGAAAAGGCTTTGCAGGTATTTGTTCACCATCCAGATAGAGTGCCGCAAAATTCACATTATGGTGTTTGAAACACAAGGGATTTCTGTCATAAGCGCCTGAAAAAGCTTCATTGTCGACAAATGCTAAAATGACCAGCTTTGGAATCTGTCCCAAGAATATATTTTCCTGATTGCAAACACGACTGCCTGTGGGTACGCTGAACACTTTCATACTAGCGCGCTCTATGGCATATTTAGCGTTGCCTGTTAGAAGGCCTTGCGCGTGACCTATTCGCACTGCCGGGGATATCTGGACTCTTTTAACAAACAGAGATGCATTTAGAATTTGAAGTTTATACGGTTCAGCGTCTGCGGACATTAAACAAAACGTGTCTTTATTTCTGGTAAGCTTTATTTTCAAATCCAGACCGTTCAGTATTAGTTTGTCCTGAAAAAATAGATCACTATGTAGATGTCCAAGTAACTCAACAGTTTTACTGCGTGCTGTCATATGTGCCCGCTTTGTAAATCCTGTGTTGTCACCATCCAAAACTCTGTCTTGATGTTTTCCCGCAGTATCCTTGTAAAATAATCCGGCTGTAAACTGAGTTGATAAAGCATCAGCGCTGTAATTGAGCAGTGTTTCAATGTAGGCTCGGTAAGCGTAGAGATTATTAGATTGTGATATCAGCCTATCCCCGAGTGTAACATCTAGCTGATTAAACAGTGTCGCTATCGGGTAGTTGATTAGACTCACTCGTGCTCCATCTGCAATCGGCGTATTGTCATTTTTAACAATTTTACACGTAATGTACAACAGCGTGTTATTCAAATCGAAATAATGTTCACCGCTTCCTGCTATGTAGAATTCGAGTGGTGAAGTTTCCGAAATGGCGGCCAACGGTTGTACTTCCACATACAGGCTTTTTTCTATGCTGGTCTGAGTAGGCTTTATTTCAAAAAGATCCAGTTCTGATTTGGCGCATTCTACGGATGCAGTATGGATAAACGACATGTCAGCTGTTCAAAATATGTTGTTAGCGTTCCTTCGTGATACTCTTCTCTTCTTTCTAGCAGGAGTGCAAGCCTTTTTGTTGCGGGTGTACGTTGTACATGCAGGAAATACTCCTGATCGTTTCCGTTTCCTTTTAGGATTATTTGTACCTATGTATACTAAACCAGAGCCGTCCTGGGGTTCACCCACTATTTTATTCATCGCAGCCGTTGAAACTCTACCCACAACATCCTTTGCAATGTTCCTAGCCGCTGTTTTCACGTGTGGTTTCACCAATTCTAAACCGCGCCTGAACAATGGTACGGCTCTCCGGAATAAGCTTCTAAATATGCCCCCTAAACCACGACCGTACATATACGTACTACCATGAAATCCCGGCAGTCCCTGACCAGCCTGTGTCTTATAATAATTACTGTAAATGTGTGGTTCGCCATAGATTTTAACAGCAACCATGTTTGTTTTGCTAGTAGTAGACGCTGCGACGGGGGCGAAAGTGAAGCTTAACGATAGACTTTCCGTACTTGAATGAGACGTTTCTATTTTGGTCGTTCTTTATCTCTATTGTGATAGTATCGAAATGATGCTTACTTACTGGTAAGTAATCCGGTTTGATGTACTTCTGAGTTATAATCTCATTGTTATTACCTGTAATTTCAACGGACCGTAACAGCGGTACAAAGCTATCACCCACCCGCTGATGCTCTATTATATCTGTGTATACAAACAGGGTATAAAAACTGCTTTTTATATCTGCACAAATAGTTCCTGAAATAGTTCTATCAAAATGATTAGAGTCAATTCCAAGTATATGAGTCAATTTGTCGCTGGCTATAAATGTATCACGGCCGACAACATGTACATAGCGCTCCAAAACGTCATATTCCAGTTTAATATCCACCGGCAGATCATTATTCGCGGCAATAATCTTGTTAATATTCCGAACCAGCTTCTGAACATCATCATAATACCCTGATTTTACGTTCAGCTGTTTTAGGGGTCCGCCGGCTAAACCAACATATATGTATCCTTCAGCGGTTTCAAAAGTGTTCCATGTATGGGGATATTGTATTTCTGTTAAACCAACTTCCCATTCACCTTTTAAGATAATCGGCTTGGATAGTTTTGTCGTATAATTGGATATTTCGTTTTGAGGGTATATTTCGTGCGATGCGTTACTAGGCAGTGTTACGTAAAATGCTGTGTCCTCCATAGTCGTGTTGTTGTTTAGAGGGTGGTTAACTGCTTTTTGTCAATCCAACTATTGAATGACGCTGGGTAACCTAACCATTTAACGTAGTACAATATTTTACCTTTGTCGCTCTTCTGTCTTAAAACTTTTTCAATTCTGTAAATACGATTGTGATTTGGAGGTATTTTCTGTATTTCTTCAGCGTAGAATGATCCCTCAATTAAATCGCCGTTACAATCTTTTAACATATAGAGTGGTTTTATACCTTTGGTATTTAATGAGTCCACTACAAATATTTCATCAGTGAAGGTCTGCTCATACCCTTTACTGAAAATGTATTTATACTTTGATATCCTGACTTGGTCTCCAATTTTCAGCGCTGGTTTAATCCTTTTATGATTGAAATACTCCCCGTAAATGTTTTTCCACACCGTGCGTGTGTTTTTCTGCGTCACCGCTGCAGGAGCGCACCGTATTGTTCTGTGTACTGTGTGGTTGTAGCTATATATCAGATCATCCAGAACATCTACATAGCGGTATGTATTGCGTGCTGTAAAATAGCGCCACATTTTAGTTTTCAATGTTCTGTTAAAACGCTCGACAATAGCGGCCTTCACCATATTATTGGTTGTAAAGTGTATAACCTCACATTTTTTTAGGACTGTTTTTACACTCTTGTTCAGGAATTCTTTGCCTTTGTCTGTTTGCAACTTTTGAGGTACACGTCCCGACCTGAAAATATTCTGAAAAGCAGCAGCAACGTTTTTTCCTGATTTATTCTTCAAAGCCACAGCCCATGCATATTTTGACAGCACATCTATGACGGTCAGTATATATTTTATACCATCATTTTGCTTAGCAAAGTCAATCATTGAGACAAGATCAGCTTGCCATTGTTCGTGTAAGTGTCCTGATCTGCCAACCATTCTTTAACAACTGTTCTTTTTATGTTATGTTTTTTAATTGAGTTATAGAATTTATCAATACCGCTGTAGCTACCTGATTCTCTTGGTGTGTAATATATTGATTTTAATGCTGATATATTATTGCTGTTGGGCATCATGATTAAAGAATACTATTCAGTTGGTTATCTTGTTACAGCTGTCACCATGAGACCCCACCCCTGGGTTGTAAATGCCGGCTGTCTGTCAATAGTCATACTGTCCCATGTGTTTAAGGAAAACATTTAAGTTGTTGATTCTGTTACGGCTGTCATCCTGGGAACCCCTGTCTTGGTTGTAAATGCCATCTGTCTGTCATTGCTCATCTAAACACTTTTGGTTTTAGATCTGATTGCATTGCCACACGTGTCTAGTAATATTGTTACATAAGTTAATTTGGCATTTATTTATTTCTCCGATTTATATAAATCTGTCCTCTGTGTTTGTTCTATGCATTCAAAAAATATCCCAGACACATCTTTCAAAAACATGCCCAGACACATCCCCTTTACTCAGCAATATTTGGAACGATTGAAATTGCAGAGCCTTCCAAGTGAGACTCGGGACATAACACCCCATTTTCAAAAGAGACAATCGTTACCAAATATTTCTTTTAGCACCCCGGGATTAACTACATCTCACGGCTCTTTGCTACCTAAGAAGCGCCCACGTATACTAAAGCATCCTGCTGATTGGTTGAATTTGTGATGTTTATTCCTTGCTTTTCTGACTAATACATTTGATGATTATTGCTTTTCCTACATATATTGTATTATAGCTTTTCCTGCGGATATTGTATTATTGTTTTTCCTGTGAATATTGCATTGACTTTTTTTTTGTCTAATAAACATTGCTATATGAGTTAATTTGGCATTTATTTATTTCTCCGATTTATATAAATCTGTCCTCTGTGTTTGTTCTATACTTTAAAAAAGATCCCAGACACATCTTTCAAAAACATGCCCAGACACAATCCCTTTACTCAGCAATATCCTTCCTCTAAATGAAATTAAAAATAAATGTAAAAAATCCAATCAAAGAATGTAATACCTCATACAACCATATGGTGGCACACTCTATGAACATTGTATCGTGTCTATAACACCCCGTGATGTGGCTTCATTAAAATGTTCGCTAATATGTAATAAAGATCATGGGCGTGGTCATAACACGCCGTGTGTGTGGACTCATAAAAATGGCCGTTACTACGTCAAAAATAGCACTGGGGACGTAATGTGCCATGGTTGTGGTTTAGTGCCATGGTTTAGTAAAGAAGGGGCGGTACACACATCGTCGCGCAATGGGTGGGTCATATTGCGCAACAGGCGTGGTTTAATAAATAGGGGTGGGGCACCTGACAAAATAAAAATGTATTAGGGGCGGGGCCCATAAGGTGTCATGGGCGTGGTTTAGTCAAAAAAGGGGCGGATCACACAACAATGCGCAATGGGCGGGGTTATATTGCGCAGTGGGCGTGGTTTACTAAAAAGGGGCGGGGCACCTGTCAAAAGTTAGTTTGATGACTTGTGTAGCTGTACACTACTTCCTGTGTCTGTCTCCCTCCAAGTCAACGGTGCTACCATCAGCTCCACCACGCAGGCTCGCTGCCTAGGTGTTCTCTTTGACTCCGACCTCTCCTTCAAACCTCATGTTCAATCTATCACCAAATCCTGTCATTTCCATCTCAAAAACATTGCGTGCATACGCCCCTACTTAACGCCAGATGCGACTAAGGTGTTGGTCCATTCATCTGTCCTTTCTCGCCTTGACTACTGTAATCCACTTCTCAGTGGTCTTACGTGCTCCCAACTTGCGCCGTTACAGTCCATAATGAATGCGGCGGCGAGGCTCATCTTCCTCTCCGCCTGCACCTCCCATGCCTTACCCTTCTTTCAGTCCCTACATTGGCTTCCTATAAAATATAGAGCTCAATTTACAAATCTGGTTCTTGCTTTCAAATCTCTACATAATGCTGCTTCCACCTATCTATCCTCCCTTATACATAAGTATGTCCCGTCTAGGCCCTTACGAACTGCTGAAGACTTACGTCTATCTTCTGTCCGTACTCCCACCTCTGATGCTCGCCTTCAAGATTTCTCGAGGGCTGCACCGTTCCTGTGGAACTCACTTCCCTCCTCCGTTAGATGCTCACCCAGTCTCCATTTCTTCAAAAAATCGTTAAAACCCACTTCTTCATAAAAGCGTATCAATTAAACTGTTAATAGCTCCCAACTGATTCCTCTTCTGCAACTGTCACTAGTCTAATACTATCCTTACCTTTTTGTGTCATTTTACCCCACTCCCTCTAGCATGTAAGCTCATTGAGCAGGGCCCTCAACCCCTCTGTTCCTGTGTGTCCAACTTGTCTGGTTACAACTACATGTCTGTTCGTCCACCCCTTGTAAAGCGCTGCGGAATTTGACGGCGCTCTATAAATAATAATGTCTTGTTACATGGAAAATTTTCCATGCAATGCAATACCAGTAAGAGCTCTTTGATTGGTGGGCTTGTAAGCCATCTGACACTCAATTCTCGAGACTGAATAATATAATTAGAGCCCGCACTCACCACCCATAGGAAAGAGCTTGGGGGTACACTAGGTTTCCCCCTTTTATTACAATATATACACTCATTGGCCACAGTTGGCTTCATGACCAATGGTTGTATCAATGGTTGACCAATAGTTTTAAATACTAAGGAAAGGTGGAGGCATAGGAATGTTTTAAACATCCTTTTTTAAAACAGCTTTTTTTTTTTTTGCTTTTTTTTAATGAGACCAGCCACCACATAATTAACCTTTGCATTGCTTAGGGTTTTTAACTATTCACCTGCTAGGTCAGTCAGTATGCAAATAGTACTTAAAATTATCATTTGCTTGTAAAAAAAAAAATGAACCATAATTTGCGATAATTGTGCATCGTGCCTGATTCAATTTGGGTCTGTATTTTATCAGGACCAGTTTTTTGTGAATCTTCCAAATTTGGACACCGAATCTTGACTGTATTTGGCTTCAGTAAATATGAAAATTGCTGTTGCGGTCAGAATTCGGCCATTTTCATTAATGAATAACCCAGATAATCTCTAAAACTGACATTGCTGTTAAAGGTAAATAATAAATGGAAATCAAACTTTGTACATTTATTTCATTTTAATATTTACGTAGATAGCAATGTCTACACTAATTGTTTATTTCACTTTTGTTTATGTTCCACCTACGCATGCCCTTCTTCAAATAGGTTGTGTTTTTTTAAACATAAAAAGCTTGATAGTGTAGGAGTATATTTGTTCTCTAAATGTTCCAAATAGGTCATTTATCACATGTGAAGTGGATATCAATTAAGCTATATCCATTTGTTTTCCTAATGTAATCACGTTCACAGAGACAATTTCTTTGAAGAGATACCCACAGAGTATTTCATATCCTCTGTTTTTAACTTATAAAATAAGTACAGTAACCCCACTAAAGCAATGACTACATTAAGTTTACCATTCTAATTGTAAAATGTAACTTTAAATTGAGTTCAAATAAATTAAATGAATCTTGATAAGCATTTCATAACACAGAGCTGTGTTTGTTCTGTTGCAGATGTAATTCTTTGACAAATATTGTTGGAGTTGCATTAGCATAAGAAAAATTGAGCCAAGTATAGAAGCACAACCACTGTTCTAATGGCCTCTATAAATCCTAAACTCATTAAAGACAAAAGCTGAACTTTATTTGATAAAATATTATAAGAAAGGTATTGCACATTAAATGCACGCATGTTTCTGTGCACATTGCAAAGAATGCGTTTGCCTTTTCGTGATTAAACTTAGTGACCTTTAGAAAATAGTTAATTGATGTTAATCTGTATTTTAAAATTTAAATATAACACGTCATGACAGGAAAATAGAGCTCAGAGTACGGCAGATCCTTTTTTTTTTTTAAAAAAAAAACAACAACTTTTTTTAGGAATGGTCTTATCTTACAGATAAACTGTAATTCCTGAATTAAGGTAGATATTCCCACAAATCAGAATGGGAATAGTACTGGAAAAAGGGTTCTAGAAGAAGAGATTGTAGAGAAATATTTAGAGAGCAGATACAGATAGGAAGAGGGGGAGGACAGAGAGACCTCTAGAATGTAAGCTCATAGAGCAAGGCCCTCCACCCCCTCTGTTCCTGCACATCCAGTTGTCTGGTTACAATTACATGTCTGTTAGTCCACCCATTGTACAGCGCTACAGAATCTGATGGCGCTATATAAATGATAAAATAATAACAATAATAGAGAGAGAAACTGTGAGGTAGAAGGCATAGTTGGCTCTCTAATAAGGTGATTTAGGCAGCTGCCTAATGCCTTGCACTCACTGGGGCCTCACTGCCTGGAGAGGAGGGCATGTAGCATTTGGCAAGCAGCAGAGGACTTCCCACTATTAGGAGACGTGAGGAGCAACCTCTGCCAGCTGCTCCTCACACTGCCACAGATTTGGGGAAGGGAGCAGTAGCATAGGGACCAAGCATCAGATAATAATGCAGGCAATCCCCAGAGAAAAGGTTATATCGTAAAGGAGCTGGTCTGTACTTGCCTGGTTGCACTGGCCTGCTCCATCATTCTCCAATACATTAGGAAGCTACCGAGGGAGCAGGAAATTACATGCAAGCCCATCCTATCCCTCAGTAAGGCTTCATCACACCGCGCAGAAGTTGCTCTAGCACTGGATCACCAGTGTAAGTGACCTAACAATTTATTGTGTTGTGAGGAGAGACAAATGGGGATGGGGGAGATATAGAAATTGAGATTTTGAGAGGAGAGTTGAATGAACCAGGGGAAAGAGGGAGATGGAGCTGGGTGAGAGAAAGAGAGATTAAGCTGGGGGTGAGAGGGAGTCGGAGCAGGGTTAGAGAAGTAGATCGAGCTGAGGGAAGACAGAAAGATAGAGCTGAAGGTAGAGGGTAAGATGGAGCTGGGAGAGGGAATTAAAACTGGGGAGAAAGGCAGAGGAAACTGCGTGGGAGAGAGGAAGATAAAGCTGAGGGGTGTGAGAGGAGAATAGAGGGGAGAGAGGGAGATTGAGCTAGGGAGAGAGGGGAAGAGAGGGATATGGAGCAGAGGAAGGGAGAGGGAGGGGAAATAGGGAGATGGATCTAGGAGGAGAGAGGAAAATGGAGCTGGATGGGAGACAGGAAGATGGAGCTGAGGCATGAGAGGGAGATGAAGGGGTGGGAGGAGGACATGCAAATAGTCAAGATGGTGCTGAGAGACTCCTGGAAGCTCCAAAGTCACATTTCCACATTACTGGACAGGAAAGAGTGAGACGGAGCAGGGTGAATGAAGTAGATGGAGCTAACGTAAGAGAGAAAGATAAGGCTGGAGGGAGAGTGTAAGATGGAGCTGGGGAGAAGGAAATATAGCTGGGGAGAAAGGCAGAGGAAGCTGTGTGGGAGAGATGAAGATAAAGCTAAGGAGTGTGAGAGGAGAATAGAGGGGAGAGGGCAATAGAGCAGATGAAGGGAGAGGGAGCAGAGATAGGGAGATGTATCTAGGAGGAGAGAGGGCGATGGAGCAGAGAACGGGAGAAGGAGGGGAAAGAGGGAAATGGAGCAGAGGAAGAGAGAGGGAGGGGAAAAAGTGGGATGGAGGGGAAAGAGGGAGATGGAGGGGAGAGAGGGAGATGGAGCAGAGGAAGGGAGAGGCAGGAGAAAGAGGGAGATGGATCTGGGAGAAGAGAGGGAGATGGGGCAGAAGAAGGGTAAGGGAGGGGAAAGAGGGAGATGGATCTAGGAGGAGGGAGGAAAATGGAGCTGGATGGGAGACAGGAATATGGAGCTGAGGCATGAGAGGGAGATAGAGGGGTGAGAGGAGGACATGCAAATAGGCAAGATGGTGCTGAGAGACTCCTGGAAGCTCCAAACTTCCATTTCCACATTGGGGGAGGCAGCTTTTGTGGAAGTGGTCCCTGTCTTTGGTATCTTTACCATATATATTTGGTGAGTGTGCTTTATATTGTTAGGACTTTTACGTTGTTAGATCGGTTGCACCTTAAACATTTGTGTTTTCTTTTTGTCCTTCAATAAAAATATTGTGTAGCGCAAACATGCATTCCAAAAAGCACTGCCCTAGTTTTTTTCTATTGTGTACACCCAATGCTGATTAAGGGGTTAGTACTCATACTCACAAATGTAACAATATCCCTCATGTTATGGGAATATAACACTAACAAACGATGATTTTACAGTTCTTAAACATTTTGCATATTAAAAGCCAGAGCAAGAATTAACATACTTCACACACCGATCTGCGTAAAAAAATAGAAAAAAGGGAACTTGGCTCATGGAGAAATCCTAGATGTGTGTTTAATGCAGAGTGAATGTAGTTCTGCCAACAAAATGAATCAGCTTAAGTACACAGCAAGGAACATTTATTTGTGTTTTCTGATGTTGTTTCAACTGCCGTGTAAAATGAAAAACCCTCTGCATCAATGGTGCGCCAATATTTAATTTGCATGATTGTTTTAAATGTGGTCCTCATAAGACAGAATTCTAATTATAAAACATAACTACCAGATCCTGAAAAACTCAGCAGAGTAAACTTGTAATTATCATCAATAGAGGATGACTGAAGAAAGCCCAGTTACAGTATAAAAACGTTAAATATTCTGTGGTTATAATCTCTCTTCACTTAAACGAGTCATTGATTTACAAAGCTGTATTTCACATGACTAACCAAAAGCACAAAACTGGAGTCATTAAACACAATAAATCATATAGCAGTTCAACAAGCAATTTATTGAAGCATAAAG
Organism: Pelobates fuscus; assembly: GCF_036172605.1. Classification (NCBI taxonomy): domain Eukaryota; kingdom Metazoa; phylum Chordata; class Amphibia; order Anura; family Pelobatidae; genus Pelobates; species Pelobates fuscus. Next base: position 35,842,441 of record NC_086319.1, on the reverse strand, counting down.
CTACAACAAAGCATTCTTTAAAAAACCATTAAAATATTCTCCTTAACTATATGCTTGAGACTGCTCTCTGAATCTTGCAATGATTATTTTTGGTATTGTACTTTTTTTTTCTTTCCAGACTAATTGCTTTTGAAAATTCCCTTGAAAACACAACAATTATGCTGGTAATTGTGAGGATAGCTCCTCTAGATGTCCGACTTCCATCATTCTGAAAACAGAGAGTTGTGATTTTTCATTCACGTTTATAAAATGCTGGGCTATCTCACATGTCAGGAATCCAGGAGAAAAGTCCTGATTTAAGACTCCAGCACCATTTGCTTGGGTTTATATATGGGTGCCGCTTCAGGGGATTCAAGAGATACTTTGAAAAAATAAAGTGAGGTAAAATTATTACACACACTTCAATTTCTTCAAACCATGCTCATTCCATGGGAGAGCAATTCTGGAGCTTCCCATATATGGACCATTCTCTGGGTATCTTGCCTGGCTCAAACATTACCACTCTGTTGTGTCCCATGAATTAGGCACATATCATTACTGACATGCCTGAAGTATTCCACTCTGCTATCCATATTAATAACTCTCATTATTGTTAGATATATTTTCTTAATAATAAAAAACTGACTACTGTTTCTATATGTATCTTTACATTGAAATTCCACATCATAGCGGAACCTGATAGGGAGAAAATAAAAGCAATACTATGGGCCAAAGAGGACTACACGATTGGCCGTAGCAGTTATATTGATACTGTTGTCTAAAATACTTCACCTGTGTAAAACCTTACCAATTCCAATATCCACAGACCTAATGAGTCTCCAGAATTTTTTAAAATCTATTTTCACCCCGCAAAGGCTTCACACAGATGCAGTTTGCAGATCAGGGAAAGCCTCATAAAACTTTTTTTGACTCAGAGAGGTAAATCTTGAGACTGACAGATAAGTCTCAAGATTTACCTGTCAGAGCAATCTGATTGGTTGGCTTAAGCCAGCCAACTAGTGCCCTCTGAGTAAAAATGTCATGGCATATCCTGAAACATGGCAATCCTACAAGGGTACCAATTTAGGGAGTGGGACATGAGTGGCTGTCATGACAGTGGCGTAAGGACCATGTTGGGAGTGGGACATGTTCACACATGCTCTCACTGCGGAGCACATCAGATTGAGCACACCTAAACCTAGGGTAAGTTAGTATATTTATATTATATGTAGCGATATTTTTATTTGTCCTCAAGAATGTGACGTGAATAAGATTAATTATATCATTACAATGGTAACTTTCAAAGGATTGAATATATTAGGCAGCACGTGAACAGGCAGGTCTTGAATGTCATGTGTTGGAAGCAAGTAAAATAGGCAAGTAAAAAAAGTCAAACAGTGGTGCCTAGACAACCTGGTCAGACCATCTCCAAAACAGCAAGTCTTGTGGGATGTTTTCAGTATGCAATAGTTAGCACCTACCAAAAGTGGTGCAAGGAAAGACAACTGGTAAACCGGCATCAGAGTCATGGGCACCCAAGGCTCATTGATGCATGTGGGGAGCGAAAGCCAACCCATCTGGTCTGATCACACAGAAGAGTCACACAGATGAGAGTGTCATCATCTTTGGAACATGCCAAGACATTGAATGTGAGTAGCAAATACCAAACACTTTGGACTTTTTAGCTCAGTGCTCAGTGTTAACTTGGTACAGAAAAATAATAACATACATTCAAGTACAAAAACTGGTCTGCCACCTTTGTTGACTGATTTTCATTCTATTTTGTTTTAACCTAACCTAACCTAACCTAACCTAACCAATAAACTAGGACATCGACAAGTTGGATCTTATCATTTTACCACTCAAAAAGGTAAACGCTTTATTGTAAAATGCTTCTTTGGTTTGTTTTGTTTTTCGATAAAATAATCACATGTTTATTATGAAGATATTGTGTTTTTTGTATATGCAAAGCCAAATAATATACAAAACTTCTATGATATTTTATCATTCATATGATAGCATATAATACATGCACATTATATTTTATCATTGGTATGTTTATAACAATCATGCATGCAAAACTTGATCTTTATCAAAATTCAGAGAGCTAGCATTATTTCAATGTATATACCATTAGGTTTTGATATTTACATTTTCCTAATAGTCATATTATAATAAAAAAGTCATCCACTTAAATGACTTAATGCAGGCTATAAACATTAGAAAAACTTAATTTACTGAAAAAATGATTATATCAGTAATCCATTATGTTTTGTCCCATCAAAAGCATTTGAAGCTGTTTCAAGAGTGACAGTTTATTAATATATGACTTCCTTCTCAGTGGGTGTTAAATAATTATTCCTGTAAATCAGTGTAAAATCTTTCAGCTCATAAATTTCACACTTCCATTAAAGTAGCACTTTCAAAAGATATCTTTGCAATCTAATATCTTCTGACTCTACTCCAAGATTTGCCTGTAGAGTTCATATCAATATAGTTTATATTCAATATAGATCTTACTACTACAATTATTATCATTATACGTAAATATAAACATTTATGTAAAATAATTCAATACAACTTCTGGAAAAACTATCGGTATTAGAAAACTATATAATCTGCTACATATCCACATTTCAGTAGAGCCAATTTCAATTTCAATATTGTTCTATATGGAACCAATGTGACATAGGTACACTAACTCTTCATTCACACAAATTGTAATCAAAACAAGCTTTTTACGTTTATGAATAAAATATATAAAACATACATTTTGTAATAATTACCTCTAAGATCCTTTTTTTTTAGGAGTGAACTAATAACTTTCAATACCATAAATAATCAGTGTGCAAAGGAGAATATATACTTCTCAATAAAACTATCTTGCTTTTAGTTTTATTATTCTAGTGTTCCATGTGTGTATTGTTTTATGAAACTGCTTTAAGAACAATGTGATCTAGTATGAAATTATATTGAGTTACATTTTACATGATCCCTATTGCAGATGACTAGACCATGAGTGGTTATTTCATATTTTGTTTTAGATATATTTATAATTTATATCAATATAATTAGCATTAGTAATGGTATTAAATATAGTAGTGTTAGAGATTCATTAGTAAAACAGTTCTCTGACTTTTTATTTGCCTAAACAGATTTGTGTTCCTGTCTCGGTATCTAATGTGGAATTTGAGAAGTCTGCATTTCTCAAAGTAATAAAGAGTAAAACACCTTATAGATAACAATGCAGAGAAGAAATATTCTTCTAGACGTGGCTCAGAACAATCTAGTTATCTTATCTAGTAGAACTCCCTTTGCCCACTGACACAGAAGCTCTTTTTGTGGAACAATACTCTACATTCCTTAATGGGACTAAAGTCCAGTTTATGGACATAATTAATGTGGACTATCTGTTTTAGAAATTCTTACTCTTACTTGGATCTCTTGATGCAGCTCCTGTTCTACAAAAAAATCCAATTTGTCTGAATGGTGATTGTTGGGTTTCCCAGAAGCTTTGATTACATGACTCTCTATGCGTATATCTGGAGGTTATCCCCAGAACTCTTTTTTCAATGTTATTTTTATGTTTGTTTTATTCCTTCTACCATATTTGTTTTTCCCTTGTCCATCAGGGATTTGCCTCTTCCCTGTCTCTGATTTTAATAAATAAATGCCATTTGCTGTTGCCAATGTGATTTAAAACATCTATTTTTCCTATAGGATGTATCATGAGTTTTTTTTGTTTTTTTTACTGCACCAGGCCAGATGCTGCTGTTACAGCTTGAGTTACAGCAGCGATGGGATTGTAACCCAATCAGAAACATGTCGCTATGTATTGGTTAGCAGCAGGGCTGATACTGGGTGGTTGCAAAGAGGAAGATCAGCAAGGATGCAGCACTAGGTTCTGCCCCCTCATGTTAGGTCCCACCCCTCCCATTATGCAATGCCCCTCTCCATCAGCACTAGGCAGCAGAGATGGAAGGAAAAGGTTACAAGCTAGCAAGCTATTTGAGGACCACGACATATTGTCCTCAAACAGCTTATCAACTTCTAACATTTTCCTTCCAGCTCTGCCGTTTGGTGCTGATCACGAAGGGATGGGCCTTAACGAGAAGGTGGCAGAGCCTAGTGCTGCACAACTTGCCGACTTGCCTCTTTACACCCACTCAAGATTGACCCTGGTTAGCAGCTTCCCTAGAGATTATTTGGAGCTATTAGCCGCTATTTTGTGGCTGTCTTCAAGCAGTAGCACCATCTCGTAAATTCCTGCCTTTACTGGTGAAATAGCCTCTAATTGTTACCACTTAATTTAGTGAGTAGTGGATGGTCAGTAACAATTTGAATGTTTTCATTTATCTTAATCTTTTCAGTGTACTTTTCCTTTTTTTTTATTATTACATTTCCTTTTCAAATATGCATTTACATATAAATTCCTTATTAAAATATAATTTGCCTTTCATCTGTCCTATATAATATGAGACCTTAAATGTTTTCTATGTCGTGCTGAATGCATAATTATTGTGTTATTGGAATGAGAATAAAATATAGATTAAAAAAAAAGAAAATTCACATATATTTATTACTGCAATGTTAAAGCTATAAATTAATGATTCATTCACTAATAAAATATGAATTAATAAATATATAAATTCCTTCACCAATAAAATATTGAGCAGGGATTATTGAATGCAACCACTGCTATTGAATTACTTGAAATAAATAAAAGAATGTTGAAGTTATGGCTTTGTTGATAACACCATTGATTAAAAAAAAATAAAAACGAATATGCAATCATATAAATTAAAGAATTCCTTTCTGTTTCAGCAGACGTATACAATTCATTAAGAAATAGTTTGGTGTGGAAGAGCTTGATGTCCTGCACAGAGTTGGCACTTAAGTAAAACTCATCAAAACCTTTGGGATTCATTAGGTTTAATCTCCCAGTTTCAGTTTGTTCCACTCATAAAGCTCTACCATCAAATAGAATAACATCCCAGCAGTAATGTTCTGGTACCTTGTGAAATACTTCAAAAACATTCTAAAAAATGTAAATGTTGTCCCAGTGGCAACAGTGGGTGACAAACGCACATGGTTTTGGATTGATATGCTTGATGTGCTTGACATACTGCCACACAAACATTAACATCTACTTTAGGACTTTGATTTAAAAACTAAATACAAAAGAAACATCAAATTATAAAATACTACAACATGTGATTGCCTCTAGCACATTATATTCCAACTGAGCAATCTAGGCAAGCAACTAATTTTGTTCTATACATCAAGGAAAAAATATCGTACCCATGCATACTAAAAAAACAAACAAAAAAAATACAAGATACGTGGTTTCCTGTTGTTGAATGGTATAGAGGACTATATTATATTTGTATACATATGCAATATTTACACTTTTGCACAGAAGATTGTGAAAAACACAGTGAGGAAATTGAGGAAATTTCACCACAACATTATTCTAAATTCTTCCAGGAAAAAAGAACAATCACTGGAGAGGCCATCAAGAGGACTACAATATATTTACAGATACAAGATACAAAGTTGCAGATACACAAGACAGTATTGATCACTCTTTAATGTTACAAACATTTTGCACAATATACAGTTTTGTGAGGCTGACATTAGTCTAGATTAATATTTACTTAAGGTCAATAGGGAACCTTAATAAAAACATTTTTATATATCTACACTTTGTATCTTGATCTCAATCAATGTTTAAATGGTTACTCCAACCACCATGACCACTACAATGAATTAAGTGGTCATGGTGGTAGGAGTCTGGATGTGCAGTGTTTCTAGATGAAATACTGCACATTCAGATACATTTCCCTTTTGTGAAGGGTTCTTGTTACACTCTGGCACACGTTACTGAGGTAGTCAAGAACCCTGCTTAATGTCAATTCTGTGCATATTTTACATCTGTAATCAGTGCGCACAGCGAGCTGGCAACAGAGGTAATAGTTTTCTCTGCCTACAAGAGGAAGATCTCTTTCCCCTCCCTCCCAATCTATGTGTACTAGCAGCTGCCTCCCTCAGTAAACGTTTCTTTAAATTAACATTTTCCGATAAGAAGCCCATGAATGGAATATGCGAGTACAGGGATAGCGTCATACAGTGAGTGGAGATCAGCGCCTTGAGCTTCACACAGTGCTGGATGTCAGGTAAGTTTAAACATAAAAATTTACATTTTGAAACTGGTTGGGGCAACCCTTTGAGTCCAGCAGATGTCTCTGTCTATTGGTCTATGCAGCATGGATGTTACTGATGTTACAAAGATCCAGAATGACTTTTATCGAGCTAGTGTCCTAGAACCTTTTATTTTTCCTGCAATCTTGCAGAGTCTTCCCAGCCTTTCATAGGCTAATGTCATAGTTTGAGTATACTCCTTTTTAAGACTATTGTAACGGACCGTTTCAGCATATGAGGGGTTAAAATCTGTTTAGGCGATAATCCCCTTTTTACAGAAAGGCACAGCTACTGCAGAACATCAAAACTCCCGAATTGGATATAGGCGAATGCATCAAACTCCCGAACTGTATACCAGGGAATAAGATAGCACTCTAAGCTGGAACCTCACGAATAGCTGCTAGCAGACGAACAGGAAAAGCAGACATCAGCTTACACTCCTAGCAATCGATCTCCAACAGCATACAGTGAATCCCCCCAAGAACGAGACAAGGCTCTGTGTTGAGGGTCAAGCAGTGGTCTGAGGTGCTGGGGCACCCAGCCTGGTTTTTATTACATGAGTACACATACAGGCCACACCCAGGGGGAGGTATAAAATAACCAATAGTATCACGGGTGCAACCCACACATCCCCTCCCCTTAGTGTGACACATAATCCCATTATACATACAGTAAAAATACAGTTTCGACACATACTCTGTAACTTTAAAACCATACATCACATTCACATAAAAATACATATCCTCAATCAATCCATTCAGGGGAACAACATATTAAAACAATGGCATGAATCAGAGCAGGGGTTCAAAAGTTAGTAAAAGTATCTTTTGTTCCCCCTGGCTGGCAGAAAAAACATCCCCACAATGCATCCTGGTTTCCTCCCTTCTGCCCTGGAGATAATTGGAGAAGTAATTCAATTATCCAATGACTAGAGGCAGACTCCATGAACCACATGGTTGCAAAACGACATAAAACACTTTAAAATACATAAAGTCACATTTTACACATAACACACAGACATTTCACATATCCCCAGATAGCTCAGGTCTGAGTGTACATTATTAGGTGAATGGCACTCAGACCAACCGAATACAGTTTAATCGCCATAGAGCCAAAGTCTTTAATCACACGAATAGGCTCCATGGCATAGCTATCTGGGTTACCACAGCTCACACAGGGCAAGTACCAAATGACCTCACTGTATTTAAAGGGCCAGAATGAGTGACATACACTCTGGTATGGCCGAATACTGTTTTTAAAGGGCCCAATCTCCCAGGGCCATAGTCCAAAGGCAGCAGGCGGGCAGCCAGGCTTCTCCAATGCAATGTGGCGAGATTGCTCTCGTCACATCTCTCCCCTTTTCCAAACAGACTAACAGGGTATCTGACCTCCTGCCGGTCAGTGCCCTTGTTAGTCCAGCAGCCCACCCACAAAACAGAAACAGCAGTACAGCCCACCCACAATAACTGGTTACTACACCTGGGTAGAGGAGAAATTTGTCCATGTCCAGGTGCCTCACCATGGCTGTGTGGGGGACTGGTAGGCTGCCTTGGTGGGTTGCTGAGTGGGCAGAGACCAGTGGTACTCTGCCCTGATGCCAGCACTACCACGGGAGTAGTCTGGTTGAAGCCTGGTTGCTGGAGACCGACTGTCTCCCCTTTAGCTGCACTGCTCTGCTGCTGGAGACCGACTGTCTCCCCTTTAGTTACACAGCTCTGCTGCTGGAGACCGACTGTCTCCCCTTTGGCTAAACAGCCCTGTCGTGGGGGGGCAGGACCGACCATCCCTACCCCCTGTGTGGTAAGTGCAGAGACCACGGTCCCATCTGCACCGGTGGGGGGCTTACAGTCTCCCCCTGGTACCTTAAGCTGCCGCTGGGGAGAGGAGGTAACAGGCTCCTCTCCCAATAGAACACTCTGCCGCTGGGGAAAGGAGACTGGGCTCTCTATTCCCTGCACATTACGGATCCGCCGCTGGGGAGAGGTGGTAGCAAGCTCCTCTCCCATACATACTTTCCGCCTTTGTGGAGGGAGACCAACTGTCTCTCCTCCCAATACAGTGTCCTGCTGCTGGGGAAAGGAGACTGGGCTCTCTATTCCCTGCTGGACACTCTGCCGCTGGGGAAAGGAGACTGGGCTCTCTATTCCCTGCACATCAATGATCCGCCGCTGGGGAGAGGTGGTAGCAAGCTCCTCTCCCATACATACTTTCCGCCTTTGTGGAGGGAGACCAACTGTCTCTCCTCCCAATACAGTGTCCTGCTGCTGGGGAAAGGAGACTGGGCTCTCTTTCCCTGCTCATCAATGATCCGCCGCTGGGGAGAGGTGGTAGCAAGCTCCTCTCCCATACATACTTCCATCCTCTGTGGAGGGAGACCGACTGTCTCTTCTCCCAATACAGTGTCCTGCTGCTGGGGAAAGGAGACTGGGTTCTCTATTCCCTGCTGGACACTCTGCCGCTGGGGAAAGGAGACTGGGCTCTCTATTCCCAAAAAATCACGCTGCTGCTGGGGGGTAGGGCCAACTACCTCTGCCCCCTGTAACTCAGCCTGCCGCTGGGGAATGGAGTCTAGGCTCCCAATTCCCAATAAATCACGCTGCTGCTGGGGGGTAGGACCAACTACCTCTGTCCCCTGTAACTCAGCCTGCCGCTGGGGAGGGAGGACGCTGCTCTCCTCTCCCTGCACTTCACACTGCCTTCCCGGCATATCACTCTGCTGTTGGGGGGTAGGACCAACTACCTCTGCCCCCTGTAACTCAGCCTGCCGCTGGGGAATGGAGACTGGGCTCCCAATTCCCTGCAGGACCGGTGGAGAGACCTCGGTCCTATCTCTACCGGCCACCTGGGGTTCTTCCCAGTAAATCTCCACAATATCTTCCCAGCGGAATGGGTCTGGATCTGGGTCTGTCACTTTACTGTCCTGCTGAGCCTGCCCAATGGAGTGGAAGAGATCTCGGTAGTCCTGCTCCAGTTCCCACTCCATGTTTGCTAGGTGAGCCAGGTCTTGCTCTACCTCATGGGGGTCATCCCACTCATGCCTAGCCTCCCTCTCATAGAAAATATCCTGAAGTCTGGTTTGCGCAGGGCTCCCGAAGCCAGGCTCTGCAAAGGACTCCCATAACAAGCCAGGACCATCAAACTCCTCTCCCTCTGGCTTGTCATGTTCGGCTGTCCAGGGTATATACTGTGCCATATACCACCAGAGCGCCTGGTAGGCATCCTCCAGCCACAGCTCCTGCCATACCCGGTGCTCGAGCTCCTTTACCCATTGCTCCAGAGGCTGCTCTCCCAGGAAGGGCATCCGCAGTGCCAGTCGTGTCTGCCATCGCTGCTCTTCACTGGGGAGACTCTTGCCCCGCTGGTACTCTAGGTTATCCAGGGCCTGGTACCAAATGCCTTTCCTCAATGCATCCCGGTCATCTATGTCACCCTCCTCATACTCCACTGCTGGTTCCATGCTGTTGCTTTTAGGGTCGCTGTACTGGGACATGCGTTGCCCTCAAATTGTAAAAATCCAAAGCAATGGTGTTCTGTAGCTGTCCTTCTGGCTGTAGGAACGATCCCGCCGCTTGCCACCAATTGTAACGGACCATTTCAGCATATGAGGGGTTAAAATCCATTTAGGCGATAATCCCCTTTTTACAGAAAGGCACAGCTACTGCAGAACATCAAAACTCCCGAATTGGATATAGGCGAATGCATCAAACTCCCGAACTGTATACCAGGGAATAAGATAGCACTCTAAGCTGGAACCTCACGAATAGCTGCTAGCAGACGAACAGGAAAAGCAGACATCAGCTTACACTCCTAGCAATCGATCTCCAACAGCATACAGTGAATCCCCCCAAGAACGAGACAAGGCTCCGTGTTGAGGGTCAAGAAGTAGTCTGAGGTGCTGGGGCACCCAGCCTGGTTTTTATTACATGAGTATACATACAGGCCACACCCAGGGGGAGGCATAAAATAACCAATAGTATCACGGGTGCAACCCACACATCCCCTCCCCTTAGTGTGACACATAATCCCATTATACATACAGTAAAAATACAGTTTCCACACATACTCTGTAACTTTAAAACCATACATCACATTCACATAAAAATACATATCCTCAATCAATCCATTCAGGGGAACAACATATTAAAAAATGGCATGAATCAGACCAGGGGTTCAAAAGTTAGTGAAAGTATCTTTTGTTCCCCCTGGCTGGCAGAAAAAACATCCCCACAATGCATCCTGGTTTCCTCCCTTCTGCCCTGGAGATAATTGGAGAAGTAATCCAATTATCCAGGACTAGAGGCAGACTCCATTAACCACATGGTTGCAAAACGACATAAAACACTTTAAAATACATAAAGTCACATTTTACACATAACACACAGACATTTCACATATCCCCAGATAGCTCAGGTCTGAGTGCACATTATTAGGTGAATGGCACTCAGACCAACCGAATACAGTTTAATCGCCATAGAGCCAAAGTCTTTAATCACACGAATAGGCTCCATGGCATAGCTATCTGGGTTACCACAGCTCACACAGGGCAAGTACCAAATGACCCCACTGTATTTAAAGGGCCAGAATGAGTGATATACACTCTGGTATGGCCGAATACTGTTTTTAAAGGGCCCAACCTCCCAGGGCCATAGTCCAAAGGCAGCAGGCGGGCAGCCAGGCTTCTCCAATGCAATGTGGCGAGATTGCTCTCGTCACAACTATTTTTCTGTATACTACTTTGGTTGCCATAAATCAAAGCTGTGGAGTAATAGTAGCAAGGGTAAATCTCAACTGACAATTTTAGTGTATAAAAGTGAGCATTTATAAAATATATTTCAGTTATAACTAAGTTTGCCTACAACCAAGCATACTCTTTTAAATCATTCCATGGATATTACAAGGTAATGTATACCTGTTAGCCTTAAGGGGAAATAATCAGTTCTCAAACCAGAAAAACAATCTGTTTTTTTTCCCATAATTACTCTGTAATAGGATTACATGCTATAGAGTGATACATTTTAAAATTGTAATTCTTATAAAAAAAAACGTATACAGAAATATACATACACATGTTTTCTTAAACTCGGTTTCCAATGTGTTTGGAGTTTCAATCCACTTTTTTTGTTAGAATCCAGGAATAATGTATTGACCAGTAGGACAAAAGTACATTTGTTATTTTAAATAATGTTTTAGCATGATTTTGGACAGGTAAATAAATTCTATTTGATACAACACTGAACTACATAGTAATGTCAGGGTTCAAAATTTCCACTTGCTCTCCAGCCATTGACAAGTGCAAATTCAACCCCCACAACTAGAAATGTACCCCTGGTGACTGTGTCACAAGTATCTTTTAGACCAACTTGGTAGAGTAAAAAAAATTAACCCCGAGTCGAATGGCAAGTTTGAATTCATATTACTCAAAGACAATATTTAAGCACATATATTTTTGCAAATAAATATTCATCTCCAAAACCATGTGAAAAGTGTGTCATGGTTTGCTACAATTTAAGTGACACATTTTGACTTGCAAAAATACATTTGGGCACAAATACAGCAAAGCTGATTGACCAAAATCAAACAATGCCAACATTGTAGTGTTGACTACTTTCAATGGGGACATCCCTTTAGTCTAGAAAGGGAACAATTAGCTCCAGATGTCAGCACATATAATTGCATAAACTTGTTCTCTTCCAGGAAGAAATTAATTTAAAAAAATCACCTTTTAGTTCATCAGCTATTCAAAGTAAATGGTTAAATTAACCATGTAATAGCTAAAAAAAAATTAGGAATCTGCATATCCCATACATGTGTTGCAATTGCCATAAACCGTGAACATTAAATCATTCATTTCCCAATTCAGCCAATGTGAAAATAAAGGAATATTTTGATTGGCTTGAACATTGACCCTTTGTCATTGACACAAATCCAGCTAGTTAAGGAATAACTGGTCTTTTCCGTTATTGCATTGACTGTGATGATCTAGAGTTATTTTATAGATTATTAAGTGCATTAAAACACCCTATGGAATTTTATTTTTAACATCCTAGCACAATGTGCTATTTTTAGCACTTCTGTGTTCCAGTAGTGTTTTTTTCTGATTTTGTTTTAATCTTCAACAACAGGAGATAAGTAGAAAAGCTTAAAATTTGCTTTTGTGACAAAAATTTAAAACAGAAAATGTATTTTGCTGCTCATACTCAGCACATGAGTCAATAGTAATTATGCACAAATAAGCATTATATAACTGTTTAATTCCAAAATAAATCATTGTATAATGCAGAACATACGCTAAAGACTCTAAATACAATAATTAGGTAAACTTACTGGGTTCTGTAGTAAACAATTAGTATACAAGAACAAATGCTGATGATTGAGGTAAAGGAAATGTATCACAGTATGTTTGCATTCTCGTGGTTTATTTATTAATTCATACTCAGGACCTATTTTCCCAAGTTTATGTTTAGTAATAAACCATACTTTTTACTTTGGCACGGGTGGATACCACTTCACTCTTTGGAATCACTCAATTTATTAAATAATCAGATAGATATATTTTCATTTTTCCCAAGTAGATTTAATGTAGATTTAATTGGGAGACTATTTGTGGATCAATTTAATTGCAGAGGATTCATTTTGAGGGAAGTCACTTCTCAAAAAAACTTAAAATAGGAACTGTTAATTTTGCATTAAAAAGTGGAACAGAAATTACACTTTATACTGTATCTATCTTTGTAAACTGTGTTCTGAAAATATCTCATAAAAGACTCATTTCTATAATAAGACATAATCATAGCTTGGTCAATTGAATGCCAATTTTCCCATTCTAGTATTCAATCAGAACTGAAATTGAGTTACTAGATGTAACTTTATCTCTTGAGATAGAATCCCACTCAAAGTAACCACAATAATGTTAGCAGTTACAACGAAAAGAATTGCAATGCTGTGCTTCCATTAAAAAAAATGTAATTCATACCATCATTTGTCAATTTTACTTCTGTTATCACTTCTAAAACACAAACATCAACATTTTCTACAATATTTAGAAAACTAAACCAAAGGAAAGAAAAAAAAAATGACCACATATATATCTAGTTTGAATTTGTTGGTCTTGGGAAAGGGCCACCTTTCACGATAGACTTGTGCGCAAATACACTTGAGCTTGTATGTATCAAGTTCCTTTTAATCTGTGTGTAAATGAATTAGCTCAGCCAGAATTTTGCATTAATACGAATCCATAGATAAATTCAGGCTGGATCGATTCGACATAGACATAGACATTCGACATAGATTAAAAGGAATACTTTGCTAAATATTTTAGAAAATGTAAATGTGTTTTAAACGTAAATGTTTGTGTTATTTCATGACACAATGTTAATTACAAATAAACTGAAAACCAACAATTAATGCATTGTTATGGCAAAATATCTCATGCAAAGACTGCGCTAGTTTCTGCTTTTTAATTTTTCTAGTTATAATAAAATATTGATTATTTCATATTAAGTAAAGTGACATTTTCTAAAATAATATTGTTTAATTATATAGGAATACTGTATATATTCTATGTATGGGATATGGTATTGGAGGAGCAATGTAGATTATAGAGCAATAACAAATTGGTATTATTTTAAAGCATTGTAAATCACGCTTTTTCTATAACTTTAAAAACCTATTTGACAAATGTAGACATCATCTAGTTTCATGGAGCATGTCAAAGAACACTTTTGTATAACCAAGTGTATAATTGTTCTATATCGGTGGTAAGATTTTACCCTTTGTTTTTCAGTGTTACGCCAGTTTGAAAAAATATAGCCTCTGTTCTAACCCATGCTAATTATAGCATCAAAATAATTCAACAATTACAAGATGCCACTCAGTGCAATGACATTCATTAGTCTGTTTGCCAACATTACTGAGAACATAAATGTGTTCAAGAAAGGATAATGAGCCATTTATTTCTATTAAAAAACACCAGCCGAGAAATAGTTTAATTCATTGACTTGTAGTGACAAATGAATAGACTACAATAAGTAATTTAACAAATATCTTTGAGGTAGAAATCGTGTTTTCTGTATTAGTTTAGTGTGTAATAATGAACTAACATAACCAGTATGTATATAAAAAAGTGAGCACGTTTTCTTGAAGGACATTTAATGTATTGCAAATCAGCTACTTTTTGTTATTGATCCTGATTAATGAATATAGATATTGAAAGAAAGCTATGGGTTGAAAACATTTAGAAACATGTTAAGATTTATTTTATTGAAGAAACTTTTCAGTATGAGAGAAATAGCTGGATAGCTACATTATGGGCCAGCCACGTTCTGGGTATGGAAGTATCTGAAGTAATTTTATTGTTGAAGAATTGGAGAAGGTCTTCTAAGATAGTGTCCACTATGGTAGGCACAGTGAGAAGATGTTCATTGAGATGCCAGAGTCCCTGACCAAAGATGACAAATGTGTGGTAAAAGTGGTAAGAGTAGGTGCAGGGGTTGACCATGTATTAAGGCCAATATTGGTATTAGTTTATATTTGCAAGGCTGTAGCATTGACCATACATATATTTATCCTTGAATATTTCTGATGTTCTGCTGAGAATTAAGTAAAATTGTGTGTTTTTGAACAGAACTCTCTCCATATATTGTGGAGCTCATAACGTTGTAGAAGTTCTGAGAATTGGTCTTCTCGCAGTTGTAGTGGGTGGATGTTGCTAGTATCATTAGCATCCTAGTCTGGGTAGCAGGGTTGTATTTTAAGGACCATGGAAATATAACATGAAAACTAGTGTGGAAGGATAAATAGTTTTCACTTAAAAACACTCCATTGCCCAAATAAAAAATGAAAAAAATGAAAACAAATTGTTATTTAGTAGATATACCCCAGTGTAAAAGATGCATGGCTTTAATTATGCATATTTCCATTAGGACTATATCTAAAAACAGCTTTCATGCACTGCATATCTCTTGTCTGCAGCCCTCCACTTCTCCAGGAATGACTTTCTGCAGCTGTCCAGTCACACTGTAGGTACCCAGACCACTTCAGCTCATTGAAGTTGTCTGGGTGCTGTGTCCCTTTTGCACCGAGTGCTACAATGGTAAACATTGCAGTGTTTGCATTGCAGCTCTACGTCTGTCTACCAGACAGCCACTGGGGGCACTTCCAGAATCCAAACAGACTTTTGGTCTGTTATCTGATGCTGGACGTCGTCACGCTCTGCATGAGGCTGTCCAGCATCAGATTTGCCCAAAGGAAAGCAAAGGGAGGTCTAATGCGCGCGGGGTAGGAATGTGGGCAGAGCCTGACCCAGCACCGAGGGACGTCGGCACTGGATTCTGGTAATTGGCTGAATGGGGCTTTAACCCCTTCAGCGCCAATGGGGGTGGGAGGGACCTAGTAACCCTATAGTGCCAGGAAAACAGCTTTGTTTTCCTGACACTATAGGATCCCTTTAATTGCCAGCCATATGGGTTTAATTGTGCTAAACTACTATGAAGTAAAAGGATTGGTCTGACTGTCTGACTGGCCGGGTTGTTTGTTATTGACAAGAAAGTGTTACTGGCCAGGGAGAGTTACATAATTAATTTATAATAAAAGTTCCAATTTCTATCAAAATCTGCTTTTTATAACATGAAACAGAGGACACACTCTTCACACACACATTGTTCCTTTAATTATTATATTTTCAGAATTTTGAGGATTTAGTTTTAAACTGCAAGAGATGGCAACATGTTTATGATTATCACAATAAGTCGTTAAGGTCAGAAATCTGATAGTCCATCCACTGACAATGTAAAGCACCAGCAGGTAAAAATAGGACAGGTCAGAAATACAAATAATGGACAGATATATTTTTGGTCATCAAGAGTGGTTATTTATCACTTTCAGCTCAAGGCAAGTAGGATGAGCAAGTATATACTAAACAGTAGCAAACAGATTACATTTGTGCAAACCAAACAATTTAATCAGAATTCACATCTGAAGGGATTTAAGACACAAAGTTGCAAAACAGTAAGATAACCTATTGTCTAATAAAGAACTAGGTAGATTAGTTCTGGAATTAGTTACGTATTGCATAGTGTTTTCATCTTTTCAACCAGAAAAATGCAAAAAGCAAATATTATCAGACACTTGGCACGATGCAAATCCAAAATGTTATATTCACAGCAAAACCAACTTTTCAACTACAACTGTGATCTTCTTTAAGCAAAATATATTAGTGATTGAAAGTTTAGCTTTTTTTTTTGGTAGGATAACGGTATTTTGGTGTAAATCTGGGTATGTTGTTCACTATTGCATATCTGGGAATAACGTTGTAGTAGATGATGCAGAAATTATTTAATTGTGAAGAGTGTGTCCTCTTTTTTCATTTTACAAAAAGTGCAGATTTCAATTGACATTTTTTAAATTAACCTTGTGACATGCCCATGGATGTCAATAAAGCAACCAGTCCTGTTACTTCATGTTTGATTGGCTCAGTGGAGCTAAGCTAAAGTGACAGGCAATTACCTTGAGCACCTGCCTTGCAAGGAATTCATATTAAGCTGCATTGGGAAGTTTGTAAATGGGCAGCCAGAGAAAATCTGAGCTAGGTCAAAGTGGGAGGACTTGCTTACGACAAGAGAGCTTCAACTTTTGCAAATTATTTTTAGTTTTACCCCCAATTTTAAAAAAAAATGCCTTATTGTACTACAGCTTATTGTATTTGTTCTGATGACTATAATTATTACCTTCAGGCTTTTTGCAATAAAAACTTTTCAGAGAAAATGCAGTGTTTACATTACAGCCTAGGGATAACTTCACTGGCCATTCCTAAGATTGCAACTCGAGATGCTTCCTGGGGTGTGCTGCCATTCAGTGTCTCCATCTTCTGCATGGAGACACTGAACTGTTCTTATAGAGAGGCATTGATTCAATGTATCTATATGAGGAGATGCTGATTGAACAGGGCTGTGTTTGGCTTGTGCTGGCTCTGCCTCTGATCTGCCACATTGACAGTCTTAGCCAATCCAATCTGAAATCATTCTGATTGGCTTAGAAAATAACTTCTGATGATGTCAGCAAGACAGGCAAATCATGGACAACGCCAGCAGCAGCAGACTTGAACAAAAGTAAGATTTTACTCTATTTAGAGGGGCAACTGGGGCCAGGGGGGCTAGATGCTGGTTTTCAAACTATAGGGTCATGAATACATGTTTGTATTTCTGACCATATAGTTTTCCTTTAAGTGCATACATACCTTCATTGGTGGTATATCATCTAAACAGGACATTTATGTATGTATGTATTTATGTTTTTATGTATTTATTTATTTTTGACAGTGAAGTGTCGTTTTAAGATAAAAAAATGCAAAAACATATTTATTCTGTTTAATGTTTACCCTCTGTTATAACTGTAGCTGTTTAATTGATCCAGAATTTTGATTTAGATAAACAAAACTCTTACATGGCAATCCTTTTCTGTTATTGTTATAACACATTGCTACCCTTTCCACTTCATCAAACAATATAATAATAATAATAATAATACATTTATATATAGGGCAGACATTTTCAGCAGTACTTTAGAGTTATAAAACAGGGATATACATATAAGCAAGTAATTGACACAAACAAATAATGTTATTAGGCACAAGCAATTAAGATGTTCTTGCTATAATGGGCTTACAACCTAAGAGTATGATAATAGATTGTTCGTGGCCAGGTTAAATTATCAATATAATATAAATTACTTTTGTGGGTGTAATCTGAAAATGACTTATTTTAGACAAGGCATGTACTTGGTTATTAATAGTATGAAACTATTTCTAACAAACTGCAAAGAGTGAGTAACTGATATTGCTTTCAAAGATCAATAGAAATATTAACTGATTTGTAGTGCATTTCTTGAGCATTATTATCTGCCAGTTTCACTGAAACAATATGTTGTTACATTTGCATTTTTATTATCATTTGTTTATACAGAATCAATAAATTCAAGTGATTCAAGCAAAACGTATAATAAAACTTTAGAGCACAGAACTCATCTGATAGAGTAGGTTTGAAGTCACCACTGACAACTTTACAATCAACTGCAGTAGAAACACAGAGCATAGCTTTTTATTTCCAACATACAGTGATACATCAATCCCACAGAGAAAATCAAGTGCTGAATACAATAAAATAAATATGTATTTAGCCAAAGTAGTTTTATTATAAGGTATCAAAGATGACTCCATGGAATTTTACCAGTAGGAGACCTTTTTCTTCCTGTGGTTAAATACACTATAGCAACTATAAGCTGTCAGTTAAATGGTCTAATACATATTCTGAATAAAAAAATACAAAAATAAGAAAGCTCCATGGGTAGAAAATCAAGTACGTTATGTACCGAATGGCATCCATATATATCTTCTGTTCGGAACCCCATGGTTCTTTTTAAGCCCTTGTCTGTCTTGATCTCATATCAAGAAGTAGGAGATTTGCATTAGTATTCCCTGCAAAGCCTTTGCATACTATTACAGATAATTCTTCCTAGTCAGTCATTTTTTTTTTGTGTCGATGACCTAAAATTTAAAAAGTTTTGCAGAGTTTTATGTTCAAATATCTATATTAAATATTATTTTAGCATGTATTATGTCTGCTATTCTTGAATTTATATATTTATTAATTTATATAAAAAAATACATTATTGTAAAATATTATGAACTTAGGGCAAATTTATCCAGAAAATAATTAAAAATAATAAAAAAAAATATATAAACACTGTTAACATTATCCCCTCACAAGTGTTTCTAACATATATAATATGTCTTTGCCCATGAATTTCCAGTGTATTTGCTTTTAAACATCCTTTTCAGGTGAGTACTTCTTTAGTTTCTATATTGTTTTCCCGATAGTAATACGTATATGATTGCCTTATGGAAAAGCTGCAATATATATCCCCATTGACAAACATCTACTACAAATATTTATTCTAAACATATTTCTTAGAAATTCTGTAAAATTACTGTAAACTGTTAAAAATGTATGCCCTTTTAAATCATGATTTGGTTAGAGAATTAGCAAATATAATATATAAAAATATTGTTTTCAGTATCCACCACCATTTACCATCAAAAACAATTACCATAAAACAATGTCAGTTATCGAACCAGAAAGCTCTATTCTGTTGTACACAGTTACCATAGATGTGTAATCATTCAAATATTTGTCTGATAAAAGTTGCTATGCAAATGAAATCTTTAAATAATGTGCTTTACTAGAATGTGTCTAATTTATTTTGGACAATCTTTGTCTTTACTATTATGCACTAAATCAAGCTATACTTATAATGCCAATTAAATGTACAAAAAAACATGCTTGGAACAAAATAATAATAGGTCTATAGTGCGTTAAAAAAATTGCATGAAAAGAAAATAAAGTGACAAAGGAATGCTGTAACAAAATGAATTTGATTAGAAGGATGGGCACACAGACAGAAAGAAAAACTAAGCAAACATTAAGGCTTGAAATATCAGGCAGAGCACTCTGATTAGTTAGCTTTTAAGCTAAACAGAGCTCTCTGACTGAGCTTGCCTAGTGTGGGAAAGGCAAGCTTGTAAGGGGTCTCCATGCCGTGCAAACTCAATCTGAACTGAGCCCCATTGTGGTTCAAATGGAGTAGTTTTATTGCATCACTTTGTTTCTTTACATTGTTTCTTTTTTTGTGCAATCAGGATTTTCTTTTTTCTTTTAACACTTTAACACCTTGTGATTTATGGATTTTGATTTGTCCATTTTTGTGGAGAAGGGGTTGATACGTTTTGTAAATGGGGCAGAGGGAAGGCTATGGGCTTGGTAACCTTAGTCCCTAAATGGGACACTTAAGAACAATTGGTGTGTGGATGATGGCTTGTCCACTACCATCTCTAGTTATTTAGATCCCCCACCCACATCGCATGGGTGGGGTTTTAGGGAATACTTGGTCCCACCAAAATTAATATTATTGCCCCATGGGTTCTTCAAAATAATGTGAAGAACAAATTTGACACGGTTGGCAGTTGTGCCACAAAATTGGAAAAATATTGTTATTGAGTTAAAATAGCATCAAATTTCTTCTCTTAATTGGTGACCCACCAATTAATTGGGCACGTGGGAGGATACTACATCCCCTCTCCACTCCACCATTTTACTTAGAGCCCTATTGTGGGGGCAAATGCGGGTTTGACAGTGATTTGTCAACTTCCTGTTTTGTTATTATTATTATTTTTATTATTATATTTTTCTAAATATGTTGAATTGCTGCAGAATCCTTGTATTTTATTGTGAGGATCCATGGGTAGGGATAATATAAACTAAAGGAATGTATACTGCTGAATATATTGACAGATATTATATATATATATTGATGAGTCTCAATGTATGAGAGTCCAGCTTATTATTTAAATCTATGTGTTTCTTTAGGGCCCAGAAGATGCCAAGTTAACCAATCACAGTGCTTTAAAAGCATTCAAAATATGTGAAATCCTTTGTAAAGTCTGTATGGAACTCTTGATGGACTCACAAGAATATTTTTTTGTGTGATTCTGATGTTTTTCAGGTTTTTGTTTAGTTTCAACAGCTTTAACAGATTGCATTTTTTTTTTTATTAATTTGCCCTTTGATAGGTTGGAAAAAAAGAATGAAAAAAGGGCCCATGTTTTATATATATATATTTTTTTATGGACCAAGAACATTGGATCCTTTAATTGAGGCCACTAATTTTAATAAGAAATTAATTCCATTAGGGTTTAAGCCCCTTTTTTGTAGGGCCCAGGAGATCTGACATCTCATGAGCATTTAAGAGGGCACATATGTTTTTGTTTTTGGGCTGTGCATCCCTTGGACCCTATTTGATATATTACTTTCCACTCTGCAGTACATGGGATGGTGAAAGAGAATGGGCCATTTTTTAAATTCTCCTGCGTTTTTAAGGGTCTTGGAGGGCTATTGTTTTAAAAATTATGTATGTATTTTTTTTTTATGCAGAGACCAGATTGGCTTTCTCACTTAAAGTCCTACAGACTTTACCATGTTTTGTTTTTTGTTTGTGCTGATTATAACAACAACAACTTGTAGCTATTTCCTGCTATTCTTGACAAGCTTAGGCCTGATATTTCCCACACATTGCTTTCATAACATTTATGCTAAAAGATCTACTGGATGAGCGTAGTTATGCTTGTAAGCCAGCCCGAGAGCCATGACTGCAAATGACACATATCTTACTTCCAAGTGTAACTGAATTCAGTGATAAACAGCTATTCATGCAATCTAGTAAATTGATCTGTAATGTTGCTGCATTTGTGGAAAATGTTTTACTGTATTTTTATATACTTTTTTAGGTGTTACATGCAGCATATTTGAAAGTTTACTTAATGGAACACTGGGCACCAATACAACTTCAATGCATTTGATATTGTTTGGCCTAATTAAAATGCCGAAATTTGGCATACTTAGTTTTGCATAAAAATGTTTTGTAGAATGCTACACCATAAGCCTGCCTCCTTAGCCATGCCACCTCACTCCAGAAAAATATTTTGTTATTAAAGAGACACTGTCACGTTAAACTTACCTTACTCCTATTGGTTCCTCTTCTCTTCTTCTCTGGGAACCTGTTCTTCTTTTCTTCCTATCTGATCTAGTTTTTTTTTAAAACATAAAATAAAGTAGGGACTACTTTGTCTTATGTATTTTTCCTACTCTTGGTCTTCTTTGACCAAAGGAGGAGCTTAAGTCAGCTCCATTTCCTGTGTCAGAGAAAGTACTCGCCCTTCTCCTTGACACAGGAAATGGAGCTGACGTAAACCCCTCCTTTGGTCAAAGAATGCCAAGAGTAGGAAAAATCCATATGACAAAGTAGTCCCTACTTTATTTTATGTTTTAAAGAAAACTAGATCAGAAAAAAGAAAAAAAGAACAGATTTCGAGAGAAGAAGACAAGAGGAAACAACAGGAGAAAAGTAAGTTTGGTATGCACAACTCAGTCACTGACAGCACTAAATGATCTGAACTACAAAGCAACTTGTATAGATAGAGAGGACACCCAGAGAGACATAGTAAGAATATCACTACCTGTTCAAATGATTTCTGACTGTCTGCATCTGGGTTGTGAATTAAAAGGAGCTCCCTCAGTGCTGATACCGTGTGCATACATTTGATAAGGAAGTAATTCAGACACAAGGGGGCGTGTCTAAGAAAGCAGGCAAATGGTGCAACATTCTGCAAACATTTATTCATGTGTTTGTGCAAAAACTATAAAGATAGGAGCATGCAAAAATTTACAGCCCATTCAGGAGTCCAAAATGTATCAAATGCATTGAAGTTGTATTGAAGTTGTATAGTGTCCCTTTAAGTAAGTGGGTGGGGAGATTGACACTTCTAATCTGCCATTGATCAGAGAATGTAAATACTTTTTATTTGTATGTCATCAGTGATATACATCTATGTATGCACATGCTTTACTAATATGAAACCTGTTTTTTTTTAGCATTAACAAATAAATATAATATTACCTAACTGTATCACTGAGAAACCAGTTTGCATTCATAATTGGGGGAAGAAGAATATAAATCTTTATAAAAATTGTTACAACACCAGTTTGTTTCATCCACAGAATGAAGGGAAGCATGACATTTATTTTCTTGAAATGAGTTGCATATATTTGGCTTTTAAATAGTTCGATTTTATCTTAGAAGTTCTGCACCTGCATATCTAAGCAATTTGAATTGCTATAATGCAGACAGTTTTCTTAGATGCCTAGCACACAAGTTATATTCAAATTACACAACACTTGGGAAGCTCTTTGTGAACAATGTCTCCATTAGCTGCAAAATTTAATCAGACAGGCAAATGAAAGTCATATTAGTTCTTCTGCATAATGTAACTTCAACCCTCACTCCAAATTCTGCAAGGCGTATTGTCATGGAATATAATTTTAAATAGCTTTTGCATTCTGCTACGTTCTACTGCCTATTTAAATAAAGATCCAAAATAGAATTATGTTTGAAGAGAAGGATCAGTAAGTGAGCAGCACAGGCTTTCGGAAGATGTTGAAAAAAGGATGGAGGTGGGACTCTTGCATGACAGTATAACGAAGTTCCTTCAAATCAAGAAAGGCATTGTTAACAAAAATGGAAAATAAGCAAGAAACTGTTCGAATATTATACTCAAATACGTATGGTAAAAAAACAACTCAGCTCTTGCAATGCTATTATATTTCTTCTTCTGTATTTTTTTTTTTATCCAGTTTCCTGTTGAGAACTTTCCACAAGAAAAAAAAGTTATTTTTAAAGTATATTTTAAATTCAAGAGACATTTAACATATTTAAAACATTAACTAAAAAAATTTTTTTGTTTAAATAGTTGTCCAGGGACAATACAATTAAACTATTTAGATATTGTCAAATGTATCTCTACACAGGCTGCATAAATATTAGGGTGTGTACAGCATTTGGAAAGCAAAGGAAAATGGTATATTTTGTAAAATAGTACTTAACCCCTTTATTACCGAGCACCTTTTGATTGAATGTTAGGACGATGTTTATTAGTAGTAAAGGATGCATAGCTATTGTACAAATGTATCATAACAGAGCAATTTTGCATATAGATTGCATTGGAAATAAAAATCAAAATTATATACATTTGCCTCATTTTTATTTTTCAAGTATTCTTTTAAGTTTCGTAAAAGTGTTAACAATTGCATGGAACTGAAAATGCATTTTTTGCTATTATTTTACTATTGCAAAATGTAATCTTCAATATTTTTATCACTGCTATGTATATAAGGATGAACAAATAACGTTTGATTTGCCTCCCAATTTAACTTATTATTTTAATGAAACACTTTTAGTGGGAGTTAAAATACTATTTCAAGAAATTAACCAGAAAAGGCTAAATAAAGCAATCTATTCATGTTTTATGTTAATCTTGTGAAAATAATAAACAGCAACCAATAGGGAAAAAATATACACAGCCAGTTTGGTATACTTTCACTTTACATGAAACATTTTTTTTTTTTATAGAATTACACAATGTGCTTTTTTTCAGGTTTGTCTACAAATTTTAAGCAACTTATTATTGTAAGTGCCTTATCTCCCTATATGCGCTTTGTCAAAGGTATTTTACATTATTGTGGTTGTTACATGTTGCACAGAGACACCTTAAAAATATATGTGAACTTAAAATTGACATTGCACTAATTCAATTGAAAAAGTTTTAAAGACAGCACAACTTGATATGTTTTAGCTTAATCAGAACACTATGGCTGAAATTAAAAACATGTGAAGGCCTTTATAAATCCCTATCCTACTTTGAAACTTCAGTCGGCTTGAATTGCTCCATGGCTGAAGATTATTTTTTTCATATTTTTTTGCGTGTCTTTTTTTATTTTTTAGTTCCATGGGTGGGGGTAGGAGGAAATAAATATTGAAAGTATAAAATCAGAAGACAAATTTTAAAATGGAATGTTAATGAAATGTGTGGACGAGGGGGGAGATCTGAAGGAGAGTAAAGATAAATGTAAAGGTAAGTACACATCTTTTAAAAAACTGCACATATTTTGTAGCTAAAAGAAGGTGATAATCATAAAAAAATTACCAGATTGTCTGACTGTAAGCAGTGAGAGTTTCTCCAACATCTATCAAAATATATTAAAAAGACAAATCTCAATCAATAGTAAGTATAGGAAAATGCCACTGATAAATAAATTCTGACTGTGAATAGCAATAGAGTAATTCTTTGAAGTATTTAGAGTTATAAGTAGTCCCTAGTGCTTGGAGACATAAGGCAAAGTCAGCATCAAAAAAGTCGAAGACTAGCGGCAAGCAGTTAGAGTCTATTCAACATTCAGTATGTAACCAAAGTATCAGGAATCAATATGGCCATAAGTAGAGGAGAAATCCAATACAAAGGTCTTGAACGTTAAGTACACCAAGTTTATAAAAGTTGAACATGTTCAGCATTGATGGTTACATTAATCCCATTTGATCACTCTCAGCATAGTCAGATGCCTATTTCAAATTGTACAGATAAATAAATCCCCTAGTAGATCAAGTAATAAGACAAGTTAGCTTTGTGGTGATATTTAGCCATGGTGTGAATGATTATTTTTAGACTATTTCACAAACTCTGGATTCTGACAGTCTACAAGATAATATTTGATAACTTAGAAACACTATTATACAATTCAACATATAAAAGCTAGAATTGTCATTTGAACATTAATACGTTTTCAGAAAAATAAATCAATACGTAGCAGATGGCGATTTATATGCTGCAAACATTTTATAAGCCACTAAAAACAAAAGAATGAAAATGCTTTATCTGTTTTGGAAAAATGTTGTAAATGTACAAAGTTTTCATTGTGACCATTGAGACTTGACCATGACAGTTGTGAATCACTAGTAGCCACCAAAGGAGAATTTCAATGTGGTTATAGCGGGTCATCATTGGTACAGAGAAAAATACTGGAAACCTTTTGTTAATGATTACAGTCTTCCAGGTATCCTAGATAACGGCTGATTCTTGCCAGGATATTATGTAAAAACATTAGGAGAAATCAATCACTGTGAAATGAGCGTCAAATGATTAATCACCCTGTTTATAGCTGTTTTTTTACTAAATGACAGTCATGTATTACATTTTAAAGCAGATTATCTATTTTAGTTGTCCATACCTTAAATGGTATCAATACTCTGCAAATAAAACAAACTTTATCAGATCATACTTCAATGTCGATCACACTGTATTGAGTACATTATTATTTATTAAAACAAAATGTCCTTGCCTTTCATACCTTTCCCCATTCTTTGCAGGTCCTATCCTAGCAACCCAATGCCTGCTCTTATGAGATTACTCCACTTACTTTGGAAATGCTTCCACCTGGTGCTCTCAAGGTTAAATAGAGCCCTAGAATGAGGCACAGGGGAGGGCTGGCAGCCTTAGGCCTGGGGGGCAAAACCAGTCAAGTGGCCCATTGCGCCACCAAATCAGTTCACCATCCATGCCCACCTTTTCCTGGTTTTATAACGGATATTGATGTTATGCTAATCAGTTACTCTTTGCCATACCCACTCCTTCACAGCTCTGACTTTCAATGTTGTCAGAGCACAGGCTGAGAATCTCTGAGCCTGTGCTCTGACTCACTAACTGAGCGCTGGAACCACGAGGGAGAGGATATGATCTGACTGCACCTACTGCTGGTGCGCACCAGTGGACCACCAGCGAATCATTTAAATTAAATATGCTGGTGTACCCAACTTGTGAGCTGTGTTGGCCGCCGGGTGCCTCTGTTGTCATGGCACCCTGCGTGACCGCACAGCTTGCCCACCCCAACGGCTGGCCCTGCTGACACACACTGACGTTACTACTTAGACATCCCTCAATATTAATACAGACATCAGAGTAAACACCAATAAACTGTGGAAACAGAGCTGACCCCCCCAAATTTATAAAGGTTTGCTTAGAGGATTTATTGTAAGATTAAATCATGCCTCCTCCTCTCTCTCCCCCATGCGCTGCTGGGAGGAAGTGAAGAGTAATCACAGTCTCCCAGCACAACGCCACCTGTGGCTGCATGGGGAACAGCTGTTTAATGTAATGCTTGCAGGACGGCCAGCTGCCGCAGAACCTCTTTGTTTCCGTCTCTGCAAAGGGCTCCAGGCACTGCTTGTTGTGAGTGTGCCACTGTAAATTAGGGGCAGAAGGCAGAGGGCACTTGCACTGCGGTCAAGACGGGTCTGGGCAGGAGGAGAGTGCAGTGCAATCAGTGAACTCCCCTCCTGTGGGTCACCAGTAGACTGGTGCACCTGCCCAGGATCAGAGCAGGTGCAAGGAT
The DNA here is from genome assembly GCF_036172605.1 of Pelobates fuscus. Classification (NCBI taxonomy): domain Eukaryota; kingdom Metazoa; phylum Chordata; class Amphibia; order Anura; family Pelobatidae; genus Pelobates; species Pelobates fuscus. The sequence continues at coordinate 35,815,436 of NC_086319.1, read as the reverse complement.
TTTTGCCGCCCTAGACAAAATATAAATTTGCCGCCCCCCCATGTGACATCACAATGCCCCACCCATATGATCTGCCATATGAACTAACGCCAGTGCTGCACACAGTGTGTGTTTACATTAAAAAGCCTGCAGGGACCAGCTATAGACACCACAACCACTTCATTAAGCTATAGTGTCCCTTTAATGTGAGGTAAATTATAGATTAGTGTCACTAATAATATACTAGATTGCCTACTTACAATTAGATGAGGATGATGATGAGCTGCAGTTTGGCTCCACTGATCTGGTGTAGAACAGGATCTCTGGAGGCTGTTTGCAACTGTGGTCACAAAATTCAATGTTCTGGGAGAATTAGAAGCAGCTCCATTTTTTGGGGGCCTCTTACACAGCTCAAGGTCTGGGCCCCAGGGCCTGACGGTGAGTATGCCCATAAGGCCCACTCATAAGTCCACTTATATGTTCCACCCACCCATGAGTTCGCTCACAGGGAGTGGAGTGTGTAGGGGATGTGTTATGAGTTATTGTAGAGGATCTAATATGTGTGCTTATGGTATGTAGTTTATAGGGATACCAGTTTGTGCAGGTGATGCAGTGTGTTTGTGTGTAGTGGAAGCAGTGTGTATTTGTGTATAAGGGATGTATTATGTGTTTCTGGTTGTGTGTAAGGGATGCATTGTGTGAATCTGTGTTTGTATGCATAAGGGATGCAAGGTGTGTGTCTGTATGTGTGTGCATTGAGTGTAAGAGATGCATTGTGTTTCTGTGTGTATGTAAGAAAAGCAGTGTGTGTGTGTTTGCATTGTCTGTTTCTGTGTATGTGTGCAAAGGATGCATTGTCTGTGTGGGGGTTGCATTGTGTATGTGTGTAATGGATGCATTGTGTGTTTCTCTGTTTGTAAGGGAAGCATGTTGTGTTTCTGTGTATGTATAGGGATGCATTGTGTGTTTCTGTGTATGTATAGGGATGCATTGTGTGTGTGTGTGTGCGCATAGTGTGAAAGAGCTCCCTGTCTTGCCCCCTGTCCTATAGAGCTGTCCCTTATGTCCCTTAGAGCTTCTTAACCCCCCTACTTCTTCTTACTCCCCCTTCTTCTTCTTCTTACACCCCCCTTCTTCTTACCCCCTTCTTCTTCTTACTCCCCCTTCTTCTTCTTACTCCCCCTTCTTACTCCCCCTTCTTCTTCTTACTCCCCCTTCTTCTTACTCCCCCCTCTTCTTCTTACTCCCCCCTTCTTCTTCTTATCTCCCCTCCTTCTTATTCCCCCTCTCTATCTTCTTACTCCCCCTCCCCTTCCCCCCTCTTTTTCTTATCTCCCCTCCTTCTTATTCCCCCTCTCCCTCTTCTTACTCCCCCTCCCCTTCCCCCCTCTTTTTCTTATCTCCCCTCCTTCTTACTCCCCCCTCTTCTTACTCCCCTTCCCCCTCTTCTTCTTACTCCCCTTCCCCTTCTTACTTCCCCTTCTTCTTCTTACCCCCCTCTTTTTCTTATCTCCTCTCCTTCTTACTCCCCCCTCTTCTTACTCACCCCCTTCTTTTTCTTATCTCCCCTCCTTCTTACTCCCCCCTCTTCTTATTCCCCCTCCCCCTCTTCTTCCCCCCTTTTTCTTATCTCCCCTCCTTCTTACTGCCCCCTCTTCTTACTCCCCCCTCCCCCTCTCCCTACTCCCCTCCCTCTCTTCTTACTCCCCCTCCCCCTCTTCTTACTCTCCCCCTCCCCTCCTCTTACTCTCCACCCTCCCCTCATCTTACTCCCCCTCACTCTCCCCCTCTTCTTACTCTCCCCCCTCCCCTCTTCTTACTCCCCCCTCTTCTTATTCCCCCACCTCCCCTCTTACTCCCCCTCCCCTCTTCTTACTCCCCCTCCCCTCTTCTTACTCCCCACCTCCCCTCTAACTCCCCCCTCCCCTCTTACTCTCCCCCTCCACTCTTCTTACTCCCCACCCCTTCTTCTTACTCCCCCCTCCCCTCTTCTTACTTCCCCTCCCTCTCCTCTTCTTACTTCCCCTCCCTCTCCTCTTCTTACTCCCCCTCCCTCTCCCCCTCGTCTTACTCTCCCCCTCCCCTCCTCTTACTCTCCCCCCTCCTCTTACTCTCCCCCCTCCCCTCCTCTTACTCCCCCCTCCCCTCTTACTCCCCCTCACTCTCCCCCTCTTCTTACTCTCCCCTCTCCCCTCTTCTTACTCCCCCCTCTTCTTATTCCCCCCTCCCCTCTTCTTATTCCAACACCTCCCCTCTTACTCCCCCACCTCCCCTCTTACTCCCCCCACCCCTCTTACTCCCCCCTCCCCTTTTCTTATTCCCCCCTCCCCTATTCTTATTCCCTCCCCTCTTCTTATTCCCCCTCCCCTCTTCTTATTCCCCCCTCCCCTCTTCTTATTCCCTCCCCTCTTCTTATTCCCCCTCCCCTCTTCTTATTCCCCCCTCCCCTCTTCTTATTCCCCCCTTCTTCTTATTCCCCCCTTCTTATTCTCCCTCTCCCCTCTTCTTATTCCCCCCTCCCTCTCTTCTTACCCCCCTCCCCTCTTACTCCCCCCTCCCTCTCTTCTTACCCCCCTCCCCTCTTACTCTCCCCCTCCCCTCTTCTTACTCCCCCCTCCCCTCTTCTTATTCCCTCCCCTCTTTTTATCCCCCCCTCCCCTCTTTTTATACCCCCCTCCCCTCTTCTTATTCCCCCCTCCCCTCTTCTTATTCCCTTCCCTCTTCCTATTCCCCCCTCCCCTCTTCTTATCCCCCCTCCCCTCTTCTTATTCCCCCCTCCCCTTTTCTTATTCCCCCTCCCCTCTTCTTATTCCCCCCCTTCTTCTTATTCCCCCCTTCTTATTCTCCCTCTCCCCTCTTCTTATCCCCCCTCTCCCCTCTTCTTATTCCCCACCCTCCCCTCTTCTTATTCCCCCCTCCCCTCTTCTTATCCCCCCTTCTTCTTATTCCCCCCCTTCTTATTCCCCCTCTCCCCTCTTTTTATTCCCCCCTCTCCCCTCTTCATATTCCCCACCCTCCCCTCTTCTTATTCCCCCCTCCCCTTTTCTTATTCCCCCTCCCCTCTTCTTATTCCCCCCCTTCTTCTTATTCCCCCCTTCTTATTCTCCCTCTCCCCTCTTCTTATCCCCCCTCTCCCCTCTTCTTATTCCCCACCCTCCCCTCTTCTTATTCCCCCCTCCCCTCTTCTTATTCCCCCCTCCCCTCTTCTTATCCCCCCTTCTTCTTATTCCCCCCCTTCTTATTCCCCCTCTCCCCTCTTTTTATTCCCCCCTCTCCCCTCTTCATATTCCCCACCCTCCCCTCTTCTTATTCCCCCCCTCCCCTCTTCTTATTCCCCCCTCCCCTCTTCTTATTCACGCCCTTCATCTTATTCCCCCCGTTTTATTCCCCCCTCCCCTCTTCTTATTCCACCCTCTCCCCTCTTCTTATTCCCCCCGTCTTCTTATTCCCCCCTCTCCCCTCTTCTTATTCTCCCCTCTCCCCTCTTCTTATTCCCCCCCTCTTCTTATTTCCCCCTCCCCTCTTCGTATTCCCCCCCTCCTCCCCCCTCTCCCCTCTTCTTATCCCCCCCTCTCCCATCTTCTTATTCCCCCCTCCCCCCTCTTCTTATTCCCCCCTCTCCCCTCTTCTTATCCCCCCCTCTCCCCTCTTCTTATCCCCCCTCCCCTCTTCTTATCCCCCTCCCCTCTTCTTATCCCCCCTCTCCCGTCTTCTTATTCCCCCCCTCTCCCCTCTTCTTATTCCCCCCTCCCCTTATTCCCCCTTCCCCTCTTCTTATTCCCCCTCTCCCCTCTTCTTATTCCCCCCCTCTCCCCTCTTCTTATTCCCCCCACCCTCTCCCCTCTTCTTAGCCCTCCCTCCCCTCTACTTATCCCCCCTCCCCTCTTCTTATCCCCCCTCTCCCGTCTTCTTATTCCCCCCTCTCCCCTCTTCTTATTCCCCCCCTCCCCTTATTCTTTATAGAGCGCTCAGGCGGCTGCAGCATTTAAAAGGCCGGCCCACCGCAGCCGGTCCTAAAAGAATTTCGGGAGGCCTGGGGGGCAATTGCCTCCCTGCCCCCCGGCCCAGCCCACCCCTGATGAGGCACCTAAGCCAGGCTGAGGTGCAAAGCCATGGAAGCTGGTCTTGACGACTTCCAAATATATATATGAAATCAAGGGGCTCACCTGAAATCAAGGGATCACTAACCTGAACATGTAATATGTATAGATTATAAGGCTGTTGCTATGGTCAATTAATGAAACATATAAGATCCAGTGCAGTCAACAAAACACCAACTTTAAAGCTCACAAAATGTAACCATTTAACCATTTTTTTATTTTTATTTTTAAACACAAGTCTTAAAATAATGGTCAGTGTATGTACTGTAACTAAGTCCCCATTATTTTTGCATAAGCTATTTCAGATACTTGCATGTTAGATTCTCTTAGGGTATATCCTTTTACATTTAAACCTCACATTTTCCATATTAAATGATGTTCCTTAGAATTCTAGACTCTTGCTTATTTGAAAATAATGTATAAATCCCTATTTTTAAAATAAAATATGATTCATTTTATATTTAAACGCAATTGCTTTTATTAGACTTCACTACAGAAACACATAAAATAATATTGCTATTTCTCCTGCCTTTTCTCCAGCTATAAATCTCTGTGTGAAAATTAGCAGAAAACCATAGATTTCGAGACTGGCAACTTGAAATATGACTGTGAAGCTGGTTAATACTTTTGGGACTAAGAAGGAGAATAGAACTCAATGGAGTGTAGTGATTCATCCAATTGTTTTTTGACAGCCATCAAAATTATTTAGAGGTGTTCATCAATAACAAAATCAAAATCTATTTTTCACAATAGCTAGAAAGCATTATAGACAA